>NC_045438.1:141746247-141802117 GCF_002776525.5 Piliocolobus tephrosceles | reverse complement strand
TTTTTTTTTTTTTTTACAAGTTTAATAATTTTACTTAAAGAATATTACACTTAATTCAAAACCCCACCAACCAAAGGCCAGCAGGGAGCACACTTACAGTTAAACAAAATTATGTTTATTTAGCTTCCTGTGGTAAACCAGAATGCACCCCAGAGGAACCTGCAGAAATCAGTAAGGAAGAGATGGGAAGTTCATTTTTTTAGAAAAATAGGGTTTGGCCAGTACTGGCTGTCTTCACCTCCAGTTGAAAACATTGATTTAGCTGTTTGCTGATTTAGCTTCTGGAAGAGGTTCAAATACCAATGAATATGTCAGTTTTGGCTTAGCTTGCTTGATAGTTTTAGCTTTTATTTTCAGGTATGAACCTTGAACAAATAAAATTAAATCAGGGTTATCCAAAGGAGTTTCCAAGAGAACTATAAGGGGAATGGGTAGTTCACAAGCATAAGTTAAAATATTGTGTGGGCCTTGAGCAGTGGCTCATGTCTGTAATCCCAGCACTTTGGGAGGCTGAAGCAGGTGGATGGCTTGAGCCTAGGAGTTCGAGACCAGTCTGGGCAACATGGCGAAACCCCATCTCTACAAAAAATTAAAAAAAAAAAAAAAATTGAGCCAGGTGTGGTGGCGCATGCCTGTAGGCCCAGCTACTCAGGAGGCTGAGGATCACTTGAACCCTGGAGGCAGAGGCTATGGTGAGCCATATTCACACCACGGCACTCCAGTCTGGGCAAAAGACAGGGACTTTGTTTAATAAAAAAGAAACGAGGAAAGGAAGGAAGGAAGGAAGGAAGGAAGGAAGGAAGGAAGGAAGGAAGGAAGGGAGGCACGGAAAGAAGGAAGGAAGGAAGGAGGGAGGGAAGGAAGGAAGGAAGGAAAGAAAAGAAGGAAAGAAGAAAGGAAGGAAGGAAAGAAGGGGAAGGGAAGAAGGAAGGAAGGAAGGAAGGGGAAATCAGATAAGGGGAAGTGTTACTAGATTAAGGGTATTATAAAGATGAATAGTGGATATGTAAAGATGAAACAGATAGGAAAAGCATAATATCTTCAGAGCCTTTAATTTTTCTCATAGAGTATAATATGAATACCACTTAATGATGAAGGTATTTAAGGCCAGAGACAAAATCTTTTTTGCAATCAATTTGTTGACAGTTATTGTATCATTCTTTATATCTGAAAATCAGTATTTTTAAGGACACAACTGTTTCAGCAACCATTAAAATATTATACTTTGACTTCATTTTTTAAGTAAAATTTTAAAATGTTAATTAATAGACTTTATTTTTCCCTTTTTTTTTTTTTATTTGAGATGGCGTTTCGCTCTTGTTGACCAGGCTGGAGTGCAATGGTGTAATCGTGGCTCACCACAACCTCCGCCTCCAGGGTTCAAGCAATTCTCCTGCCTCAGCCTCCCCAGTAGCTGGGATCACAGGCATGTGCCACCACGTCCAGCTAATTTTGTATTTTCAGTAGAGACGGGGTTTCTCCATGTTGGTCAGGTTGGTCTCAAACTCCCAACCTCAGGTGATCTGCCCGCCTCAGCCTCCCAAAATGCTGGGATTACAGGAGTGAGCCACCACTCCTTGCCAATAGACTTAATTTCTTTAAAGTACTTTTAGGTTTATAGAAAACTTGTGCAGAAAGTACAGAGAGATTCTATATACCCCCACACCACCCCCACAGTTTCTTCTATTAATATATTACATTAGTGTGATACATTTATTACAACTGATGAGCCAAGATTGATACATTTTTAACTGAAGCCCATAGTTCCCATTAGGGTTCAGTCTTTGTGTTGTACATTATAGGGGTTTTAATAAATGTATAATGTAATATATCTACCATTACAGTATCATAAAAATAGTTTCACTGACCTAAAAATTCCCAGTGCTCTATCTATTGGTCCCTCCCCCAGCTCACCCCCCATTCTGGAAAACATTGATCTTTTTACTGTCTTCTAATAGTTTTATCCTTTTCAGAATGTCATATAGTTGAAAGTATATAGTATGTAGCCCCCTTAAGATTGGCTTCATTCACTTAAAAGAATGCTTTTAAGGTTCCTCCATTTTTTTTTTGTGAATTGATAGCTCATTCCTTTTTATTGCTGAATAATATTCCATTGTACAGATGTACCACAGTTTGTTTATCCATTTGCCTAGTGAAGGACTTCTTGGTTACTTCCAAGTTTTGACAATTATCGATAAAGCTGCTATAAACATCTGTGTGTAGGTTATTGTGTGGACATGTTTTTAACTCATTTGGGTAAATATTAAGGAACAGGATGGCTGCATCATATGTTAAGATTATGTTTAGCTTTAGAAGAAACTGCAAAAACGTCTTCCAAAGTGGCTGTATCAGATGGCTTTTTCCCATCAGCAATGAATGAGAATTTCTACTGTTGCATATCTTGGCCAGCATTTGGTGGTGTCAGTGTTTTGGATTTTTGACATTCTAATAGTGTGTAATGCTATTTCATTGTTGGTTTAATTTTCAGTTCCCTAAGGGCATACAATGTTGAGTATCTTTTCATATGGTAATTTGTCATCTGTATATCATTTTTGGTGAGGTATCAGTTCAGATCTTTTGCCATTTTAAAAATTGGGTTGTTCTCTTAGTGAGTTTTTAAAGCCTTCTTTGTATTTTGAATACAAGTTCTTTATTGTACATGGTTTGCCAGCATTTTCTCTCAGTTGTCTTTTTCATTCTTCTAACATGATCTTTCACAGAGAAGTTTTCAGGGAGTTCAACTTACCAGTTATGTCTTTCATGGATTGTGCTTTTGGTGTTGTATCTAAAAAAATCACCATTGCCCGGGCGTGGTGGTTCACACCTCTAATCCCAGCACGTTGGGAGGCTGAGGGAAGTGGATCACCTGAGGTCAGGAGTTTGAGACCAGCCTGACCAACGTGGTGAAATCCCATCTCCACTAAAAATACAAAATTAGCCGTGTATGGTGGCACATGCCTGTAATCCCAGCTACTCAGGAGGCTGAGGCAGGAGAACTGCTTGAATCTGGGAGGCAGAGGTTGCAGTGAATCGAGGTGGCACCATTCCACCAGGTGGAACCGAGGTTCCAGCCTGGGCAACAAGAGCAAAACTCCTAAAAAAAAAAAAATTAAATCAAGGGTCCCTAGACTTTCTCCTACATCATCTTATAGAAGTTTTATAGTTTTGTGTTTTACAGATTAGGCCTATAGTCCATTTTGACTTAAATTTTGTGAAAGTTGTAAGGTCTGTGTCTAGATTTCATTCCCCTCCAGTAACTCTCCTATCATTATTTTGGATATTTCTTTTGTACTTCTGCAGTATCAAATCTCCTTTTCCCTCTATCTCATATCTTCTTGTGGTTTGTTTTCCTCACTCAATTCAATGGATCATATCACTCAGTATTTTTCTTGGCCAGGCGCAGTGGCTCACTCCTGTAATCCCATCAAATTGGGAGGCCGAGGCGGGTGGATCACCTTAGGTCAGGAGTTCAAGACGAGCCTGGCCAAAATGGTGAAACCCCGTCTCTACTAAAAATACAAAAAATTAGCTGGGCGTGGTGGCACATGCCTGTAATCCCAGCTACCTGGGAGGTTGAGGCACGGGATTCGCTTGAACTCGGGAGGTGGAGGTTGCAGTGAGCCCAGATTGTGCCACTATACTCTAGTCTGGGCCACAAGAGAGAAACTCTGTCAGAAAAAAAAAATATATATATATATATATATATATACACACATATATGTATATGTGTATATATATACATTTTACTGAAATATATATATATTTCTCACTGAGAAAATGTGCATTTGGGATAGATTTTTTGGACCTTAAATGTATTTTTGTCACCCTCATTTTTTTTTTTTTTTTTTCTTGAGACAGGATTTCACTCTGTCATCCAGGCTGGAGTGCAATGGCACCATCTCAGTTCACTGCAACCTCTGCCTCCCAGGTTCAAGCGATTCTCCTGCCTCAGCCTCCCAAGTAGTTGGGATTACAGGTGCGCACCACTACAATCAGCAAGTTTTTGTATTTTTAGTAGAGACAGGATTTCACCATGTTGGCCAGGCTGGTCTCAAACTCCTGATGTCAGGTGATCCGCCCGCCTTGGCCTCCTAAGGTGCTGGAATTACAGACGTGAGTCACCGTGCCCGGCCTACCCTCACATTTAATTAAAAATCTGGTGGGTTAAGGAATTGTAGGCCACAAAACATTTTACTTCTGTATTTTAAAGGCATGACCATTGCTTTATAGTTTTCAATGTTGCCATAAGAAGAAAGTTTTCATTCCTAAGTTTTGGTATATTATCTGTATCTTTCTGTGAGGAAGTGAATAAAATCTACTCTTCATCGTAGTGTTCTGAATTTCAAGATGACATGCCTGAATTGGGTCCATTTTATCCATATTTCTGGGATATTAACAGGTCTTTTTTTTCTTTTTTGAGACAGAATCTCACTCTATCACCCAGGCTGGAGTGCATACCTCACTGCAGCCTTGATCTCCTGGGCTCAGGTAATCTTCTCACCTCAGTCTCCTGAGTAGTTGGGACTACAGGTGTGTGCCACCATGCCCAGCTAACTATTGTATTTTTAATAGAGATGGGATTTCGCCATGTTGCCCAGGCTGGTCTGGAACTCTTGACTTCAAGTGATTCACCCGCTTCAGCCTCCCAAAGTGCTAGAATTACAGACGTGAGCTATCGCACCCAGTCTATTGGCAGGTCTTTCAATTTGAAAACCTATATTCTTTAGGGTTAAGATTTCTTTTATCTAATGAACTATTTTCTCTGTTTTCAAATACTTTGGCATTGGAGATTCCTGGGCTGTTCCTCTAACATTCTTTTTTTCTCTTATTATCAAAATTCTTTTCGTCTGAAACCTCATCTTTATTTTCCAAACATTTACTGAATTTTTCATTTTTGCTATCATATTTTTAATATCAACATCTTTTCCTTGTTTCATTTATGCATAACTTTTATTAATTGTTGTGTGCATACTGATAACTTTCTCCTTGAATATTCTGTCATCCATGGTTCTCTCTCCAATTCATTTATTTCAGATTTTTTTTCAGATGCCTGGTGTTTCTTATCTGATCTATCCATGTTTAAAAATCATAGGCTAAAAACTGGCAGCAGGCCAGGCATGGTGGCTCATGCCTGTCCTGTAATTCTAGCACTTTGGGAGGCCGAGGCGGGTGGATCACTTGAGGTCGAGAGTTCACGACCAGCCTGGCCAATATGGGGAAACCTCGTCTCTACTAAGAATACAAAAATCAGCCAGGCATGATGGCGCATCCCTGAAATCCCAGCTACTCAGGAGGCTGACGCAGGAGAACTGCTTGAGCCTAGTAGGCGGAGGTTGCAGTGAGCAGAGATCATGCCGCTGCTCCAGCCAGGACGACAGAGCGAGACTCCATCTCAAACAAAACAAAACAAAAACTGGCAACATTCAAAATGTAGTGGGGGCTTGTCGACAGTGATCTTCACTAGAGGATAATGTGGCAGGGCTGTTTTCAGCATTGATGATGTCCGTTTTCTTTACATCTCTCCTCTTCACGTGGTCAGATTTACCAAGTAGAACTCTTTCAATGACATGCCTGGAAGGTAAGGACCGCCTAGCCTGAAATCTGGCAGTAGAGTTGGATAAGACTGCCAAGATTTTGTAGCTAGCATGAGTAAATTTGTGTGATAATTCTATTTCAATCTTCCCACTCCATGCTACCCATCACATCATCTGTGCCTTGCGTCCTTCATTCAAGATACTGTTTCATCCTCTTTCTGCCACGGTTGGAAAAACAGAGAGCTTTTTACATTCTTCCTTATTTTAGCCCTTCACCAATTATCCCTCAGATCCAAAAGTACCTATGGTCATAAATTTCTGAATCTTCAGAAAATTCTGTGGTGTAACTTAGGTTGATTTTTAGCTTTCCCCACTGCAAACTTAAAACTCAGTTTTCTCTTTTCAATATAAAATATTTTTAATATAAAATACTATCTGATTCATTTGTTCTTGTCTTTTACGGCAATACAGTTGACCTTTGAACCACACTGGTTTGAATTACCATTGTTTTCCACGTACCACGTGGAAAACCTTGGTACCACGTACCAAGGTCCATTGTTACATGACTTTTTCCCTACTAAACACAAATAGAAAATATAGTATTTGTGGGATGTGAAACCTGCCAAAAGGAAGGGCTGACTTTTAGACTGTGGTTCTGCGGGGCTGACTGCTGGACTTAAGTAAGTCCAGATTTCGGTATACCATAGGGTCCTGGAAACAATTTGCTGTGCATACTGAGAGATGGCTGTACTTTTTTTTTCGTCAAAATCAATTTTTGTGTCCCATTTGTTTAGAAGCTCTATATTCTATATATATTACTTTTTGCATTTGTCATAAAACTTTAGCATCCATAATTAAACAATCAAAATTAATCAACATGTTTATAATTCTCCCAACAATAGAATGACACTAGAACACTTTTAACTTTTGTCTCAAATTTTGTGATATTATTGTTCAATAGGCTGTTCACTGTGTGTAAATCACTTACCATTATTGTTTCATATATTGTATATTTGTTAATATACACCTACCTAGTGATATCATCTCTCCTCATTTCGGCATCTTTCTTGGAAACATATATGTAAGTGCAAACTGAGATTTTGCAACTGTATTTTTACATCTTACCAAATATTACTTAATATTTTTATGTGCATATGTATCAAATGTCTGTGGAAGGACACATGACAATGTGATAACACTGTCTTTGTAAAGGAATTAAGTGACTAGATTTAAGTAAGGATGATCAAAAGAGACGTTTTTAAATGTAATGTTTCAAAATTTTTAACTTTTATATGTTGAGATAAATGTGGATTCACATGCAGTTGTAAGAAATCATACAGAGAAATCCCAGTTTCTTCCAGTGGTAACTAGTATTTTGCAAAACTAGTACAATCATACAACCTGGATATTGACAATGATACAGCCAAGCTACAGAACATTTCTATCACATGGATCCATCATGTACCCTTGGATAATTATACCCACCTCACTCCCCAACCCTTATACACGACAACCACTAAGCTGTTCTCTATTTCTATAATTTATCATTTTAAGAATGTTATAAATGGAATCATATAGTATATAACCTTTAGTACTGGATTTTTTCACTCAGAATAATTATTTTAATTTTCTTACCAGTAGATATTATTGTCCTGCTTGAGGAGTTACAATTCATTTTTCTAAGGACAAGACAATATGGATGATCAGGGTTTTTTTGTTTGTTTGAGATGGAGTTTCGCTCTAGTTGCCCAGGCTGGAGTGCAATGGAGTGATCTCAGCTCACCGCAACCTCTGCCTCCCAAGTTCAAGCGATTATCCTGCCTCAGCCGCCCAAGTAGCTGGGATTACAGGCATGTGCCACCACATCCGCCTACTTTTATATTCTTAGTGGAGACGGGGTTTCTCCATGTTGGTCAGGCTGGCCTCGAATTCCTGCCCTCAGGTGATCCGCCCACCTTGGGGTCTCAAAGTGCTGGGATTACAGGTTTGCATCACTGCATCTGGCCTGGATGATCAGGTTTTATTCTTTATTAGTTGAGATAATTATATTTTTAATTGAATTAATTATGATTATTGGGCTGCATTCTTTTTGGTTGTTGACTTCTCATTTTCTCAAAGCAGATGCCCAAAATCTGTGGAAGTGGTTGTCATTGCGAAGAAGTACCACAGGGCTTAACAAGGCAAAGTTCACCACTATGAACTTCTTAGTATTCAAAAACACAGGTTCAGTTTTTGAAAAATAACCTAGACTGAAGGAAACAACCATATCGAGCCCACAGGAAAAAATGAAGCACAGGGTCAAAATGATGGTCTCTTTAGTTGCTTTTATCCCAGGGCTTTTTTCTGGGGGAAGGAGTTTCACTCCTGTTGCCCAGGCTGGAGTGCAATGGTGCGATCTCGGCTCACTGCAATCTCTGCCTCCCGGGTTCAGGTGATTATCCTGCCTCAGCCTCCCGAGTAGCTGGCATACAGGCATGCACCACCACACTCAGCTAATTTTGTATTTTCAGTAGAGATGGGGTTTCTCTATGTTAGTCAGGTTGGTCTCGAACTCCCGACCTCAGGTGATCCGCCTGCCTCAGCCTCCCAAAGTGCTGGGATTACAGGCATGAGCCACTGTGCCCAGCCCCACGGTTCATTTTGAATTAGGGGCCTGACCTGTGAAGGTGCTGTATTTGCTTGTGATGTCTGTAGAGGGGAAGCATCATATACCCACCCGTCCAGCACATAAAACCCAGGAGGGGAAATGTCATGAATGTGAAATGCCAAGAACGTGAGAAAGAACCACCTAATAAAATTATCCGTTAGCAAAACAGCAAGATTTCACAATGTATCTGGATAGAGTCTCATTCTTGAGGGCTGTAATTGGGATAAAATTAAGTTAGAAAATATGAGTAAATTAAGAATTCAAACAAAGAAAAAGGAGTAAAGGTCACACAATGGTTTTCTGGTTTTGAACACTGATCAATAGGGGTTATAAAGGCCAATGATGATGGCATAAAGAATGCTTAAGTGGCTTGTCTAACAGATGGAAAGGTCACGTGACACTGTGTAGCTATTTGTCTTAAAAATAACATAATTTATGAGAGTTCTCAAGACCAAAGCTTAAGAATCCTTAGGGATTCCTACAATACAAGCCACTAACATGTGGACCAAGGAGAAATGGGTTATTAGTAGACATATGGGCCTCTGCTTGAGACTCACAATGAAAACATGAGCATAGCTCACAAAGAGAATGGCATTCCCCATGGCATCAACTCTAGCTTAAAAAAGAAAAGCGGCCAGGTGCAGTGGCTTAGTACTGCAATCCCAGCACTTTGAAAGGCGGAGATGGGTGGATCACTTCAGCTTGGGCTCAGGAGTTCAAGTCCAGCTGGACAACACAGTGAAAACCCCGTCTCTACAAAAATTAGCTGGGCATGGTGACTCGTCCCTGTAGTCCCAGCTACTCAGGAGGCTGAGGTGGGAGAATGGCTGCAGCCTGGGAGATAAAAGTTGCAGTAAGCAGGGAGAGCACAGTGGTGGAGTACTGCACACCACTGTACTCCAGCCTGGGCAACAGAGACACACCTTGTTTCAAAAAAAATAAATAAAATAAAATAAGTAAAACAATTCCCAGGATGCCATGTGTTGAAATCATTCCGACACTTTATAAGCTGCATAATTGCAGGATCAACTTCTATAACCTGTTTTTTTAAAATTCTGCAATTTAGTGGTTATTACCTGTGAGGACTAAACTCCAATTTTTTTATCCTGCCTAAATTCCTATCTAAGGGGTTTGGAGAGTCTTGCCCTGAAAATCATAAATTCTCATCAGATGGGTTTTATTTAACCCTATATATTGTGACTTACTTTCCAAACTGATTCTACTGTGTGGTTAACTTCTAGGTTTTTGTCACTTTGGAGTCTCATGCATTTGAGTTCAGTTGGAACTGAGCTAAGTGTATATGTTGCAATGGCATCTGTATTATTTAGCAGCATTTGCAGCCCACCTCCATTTCCTAAATCCATTTGTCACACTCTTAGACTGATCTGTGTTCTTGCATCTGGGAGATTGCAGAAAGTGGCAAAATGGGTACTGTTTTTTGTTTTGTTTTATTTTGAAGCTCTTGAGTTTCAGAAGCAGAACCTATTACAGCAATGAAGGGACCACAGCCAGTACTCTTAAGGGAAAACAATCACACAGCTCAATCTTTATGCCATTCGGCTTGAGGTTTTTTTTTTTTTTTTTTTTTTTGAGACAGGGTCTGGCTCTGTCAGCCAGGCTGGAGTGCAGCGGCACAATCTCAGCTTTCTGCAGCCTCTACCTCCTGGGCACAAGTGATCCTGCCACCTCAGCCTCCAGAGTAGCTGGGACTACAGGTGGGAACCATCATGCCTGGCTAATTTTTGTAGACAAGGTCTTGCCACATTACCCAGCCTGGTCTCAAACTCCTGAGCTCAAGCAATCTGCCTGCCTCCACTTCCCAAAGTGCTGGGTTACAGGTGTGAATCACCGTGTTTGGCATCATTCTGCTTGAGTCAGATTATCTAAGTGTTTGCATCAAGTGTCTTAGATACATAAATGTCCCCACTTAAAAATCTTAATTATTTTTTCCTGCTTTTCCTATTAACTGTCCTGTCTAGGGGACTATCTTTTTAATTAGCTTTTTCAAAGAATAAGGTGTTGGTTTTATTGATTCTCTGCATTATCTTTTTGTTATTTTCTATTAACTTTCCTGTCTAGGGGACTATCTTTTTTAGTAGCTTTTTCAAATAATAATAAGGTGTTGGCGAGGATGGTCTCCATCTCTTGACCTCATGATCCGCCCGCCAAGGCCTCCCAAAGTGCTGGGATTACAGGCATGAGCCATCGCACCTGGCCTACCCCAACTTTTTAAGTTTCCTTTGCCAGATGGAAAGATTCCCTCTGCAAGTGTTAACTGCTTTCAGCCTCTCTCACTCATTTAAAATCCAAATCCCTGCCTGGGTAAAGTGATGACACAAGCTGATGTTTCAGGGACAAAGAAGCTTCAATTGCACTATGAGTTTCTTTTCTCAATAAACAACGTAAAGACCATTTCAGGAAACACTTGCGGTGTGTGTGCTGGATAGCACTTTTCCCTTTCTACTTCACCAGAGACATATTTCTCTTTCAGTTACTTCTGGGGGTCACGGTTATTATTTTTCCCAGAAATATTTCTAACAACAGTCCACTTCAATGTTGGGAGTAATATCACTTTAAGTTAGAAAAATAAGCATGAAGGCTGCAAGTCTTGTTCTACCTACAGAACTCTATATGAATCTCAGGAGGAAAAACCAAACTTAAAGCTGTACCTTTTCCCTTCCCTGTTTCATCCACATCATACCTCCTTCTTATCCTCCTCTCACAATGAAAACCACTTAAAACTCTGGGATCTATTCTGTTGGTAGAGCAGATATAAACTAGGACGAACTTTATAATGGTGGGTAAATTAGAGCAACTATTTTTATACCATCTCCATCCCACTCTAATTCAACAAGCGATAAGACAAAGAAGGAAGAATTGGAACCAAATGTGGATCTCACTGGGAATTATAAATTTAAAATTTTCCCTAACTTTGAGGGTGTTACTCACACAAAAAAACCACAGATGGTTTTGCTGCTAATGAATTTCAGCAGGGCCCCAAACATGGTCAGTTCAAACTATTAGCCCCATTTATGGAATACAGTGCAGAGGTTCCAACAGGATCCAATGTCCACAGCACAGCATAGACAATATTCCTTCTGTTCCTCTCTGCCTCAGCATCCAAAATTGCTGGAATTACGAGATCGTCCAATGGTTATCTCTACCTCCAGGTCTAAGTATCACGTTATTAACCACTTTATTCTAATGCAAGTGTAGAGGAAATGCTGTTTCTCTCAGTACAGTGGAGACAGAAATGGAGTTTTTCAGAACAAATGTTTATTTAAGAATTAAGGGCAAACAAAAACATTAAAGCATAGGAATACATCAACTGAATACAAGTTGCCTTGTTTGGTCTGAAATCTTGAAAAAGTTAATCTAACTACTTACCTGAGGTAGATTTAGGTTGGCACTGCTTCAAGGGAACCTCCATCCATCCCAGAAGTTACCATCTAGTTTTGGTTACAGGCTCCCAAGTGGTCCTCTCCAACCTCAGGTTATGCTATATGAATAATACCAAAACCTTTTTTCTCCCATGGTTAAAAGCCCTCAGTCTTGTTTCATACCCCCAAAGTTCTCTGTTTGAGGGATGGTCCATCATTAATTTACTTAAAAACTAGAGACAACTACCAGTAAGATCAGTTGAAAGAGGGTCAAGTCATTGCCCTGTTAATGATACCAACTTTGACCCCTTCTCCATATTCTCTCTAATGACTAACAAGTAGCCATAAGGACTACTTTTCATCACCACCATGCCTCACACCCAATACTATTTTAAGTATATTACAAATGTCAAACATATACTAGTGATAGGCATGATTTTCACCAAAGAGAAAAAAATACATCTTGTGTGCCTTATCATACTGGGCATTTTTCATGGTACAAGAGCTATTTCTAAAAATTACGAAAACATGTCAGATCAAATAAACTTCCAGGATCTTTTTCTAAAAGAAAGAAAAATACCCTAGAATCCTTATTATCACTATAAGCTATATTCACTGGTCCTAATATTATCATGATCATCAACCAGTCATTAGGATCAAAGCTTAGAGTCATACACAAGGTAGCAGTGTAGCAGTTCGCCAACTCCATGAATCCAAATGGCAATACTCTCTGAAGCTCAGGGATCTGCTAGGACAAATCAAACCAAAATCAGAGGATTTGGACTAGTAACAAAATATCTATTCACTAGTCTACAAAGTCCCAAATACTACAGGAATCTGAGGTATTGGTATTACACGTCTTTGAATCTGAGGGAAGAAAAAAAACTGACATGTGACCACTGATAGATCTCTGGATTAATTATAGTATTTCTAGAGATCATTAAAGACAATCCTAATTATACTTTTAAATTGGAAACATGTACTTATCCTTAAGCCTCTGATGAATCCGCCAACTACTTTTCCCTTCTAGTATTTAGAATTCTGCATTCCACGCCAAATGTATACCTTATAATGTGGTGATTGCAATCCTTTCCCTGGGATTACAAGGTATTTTCTCTTTCCTTGGCAGAACTGAAATAAATGAAAGATGTATCATTATGGGTCTTGATTTGCTATAAACAGCAGGATAATGGAGTGAAAAGAACACTAGGTTTGGAGTTAGGATACTCAAAATAAAAAAAAGCCTCTTATATTAATAATGCATCATTATGTGATTTTTTACTCTATGCCTACTGAGGCTTAAACTTTTCTTTCAGTCTTCCTGTAGCCATTTTACTAGGAGTTGACTGTGGGTATCCATTGCTAAAAGAGATGATAAGTGAAGTCACAAAAATATGGACACTAAAACCATCATAACCATTATATGAAATTTGCACTTTGAGTTAAAAAGAAATGAATTTCTAAACTTGAAATTTCAAATACCAGCAAAAACTTGAAAGATATTTTAGGGGAAAAAACTTTTGAGAGTATGCCTCAACTGACACTAAGTAAAAAGCTGAGTATGCTCTCTCTTTATAAGATTGGTCCTGCAAAGGGAAAACTATTGGGAGAGTTTTGATCTAGGATAGCTACTCCCTAGCTTCTTAGTTCATTTCACTGCCACCAAAAGGCTGCCATGTTACTATCAACACTCTAGTCCCATCCTAGACAAGCATAAAAATATCAACCAAGGCAAAGTCAATATACTCCTTTCCCCCAACAGTAACACATGCCACACCTTCTATCATAAGGTTACAGTCCTTTCCTTTATTGGATTTCTGAAATTTTTAAAAAGTAAAAGTAAAGCAATCATTAAGTGGTTCAGATAAAAGAAAAGCATCTTTACCTGAGTTAACCATCAGGTCTACTCTGACCCGCCCTAGCTTCTCCCAGAACAAGATTCTGGGTATCTAAAAAACTATTTTCATACTGATTTCATGTAAAGTCCTCTCTATCATATGAGTCAACTAACTATGAGAACAGTTCTTCTCATACACATAATATGTACATAGATTCTCACCCACAAGTAAATCTCTCATTGCAGAACAGGTTTTTGGGGGCCCAATAAGACAGGAGCTTCTACCAAAGGTTTTTTCAGACTCAAGGTAAGTATGGGTTTTTTCACTTATGTGAGTTCCCTGATGTACCACAAGAGTTGATCACTAACAAGCACTCTTCATTCAGACACTTGTAGTCTTTCCTCAGATTGGGTTTTTTTGGGGGTTGCAAACCCAAGTAAGGCTCTCCAATGAATGTTTTTGCCATACTTAAGACAAATATACAATTTTTCACCAGTATGGCTTCTCTGATGAGTAAGTCAGAGTTCTATTAGAAGCTTTTTTCACACTTGCTGGGGCTTCTCCCCAGGGTGGGTTTTCTGAGATCCAATGAGATGTTCATACTGTCTGCAGCACGACTGACACTGAAGGCATTTAAAAAGTTGTTCTCCGGTGTGAATTCTCTTATAACGAGGAGAGTTGAGCACTGCTAGAAAGCTCTCTCACACTCAGGGCATTTGTAAGGTTTCCCACTTGTATGAATCCTCTTGTGAGTGATCAAATTTGAAGCTCAGACAGAAAGTTTTCAAAAACTCTGGGCATCTGAAGTGAGGATGAGGTGTTCTGTGAGGGCAGCTCTCTGGGCAAAGAATTTCTCCTACTTCCAATTGCAGGCTCTCTGGTCCCCACTGAATTCTGAGCTCTGAGCAAAGTCTGAGATTTGTCTTCATCTTAATGAGTTCTCTGATACGTAAATAATTTTTAATATTGGTATTACAGCTTCTTGCCTGGTCAAGACATCTGTGAGGCTTCTGATGCATGGGGAGGGCTAAGCTCAAGACCTTTTTCACTCACATTACAGATAAATGGTTTTTCACCAATGTGTACTGTCTGATGTTGAAGAAGGGCTGAGTTCTGGTGGAAGCTTTTATCACATACAGTGTATTTGTAGTGTAGTTCCTCTGTTTGAGTTCTCATTTTCTGTTGGGCAACAAAGTCCATACCTAGGAGGAAGCCACTCTCACACGTAGACCACTGATGCGGTTTCTCTTCCATGTGAATTCTCTGATGTACAATAAGATCTGAGCTACAGTTAAAACTTTTCTCATACTCAAGGCATTTAAAAGTGTGAGTGTGAGTTGCCTGGTGCCTAATTAGGTTGGCACTCCGAGTAAAACTTCTCATACATTCCAGGCATTTATACGGCTTCTCACCTGTGTGGACTCTCTGGTGTACGATAAGGTCTGATTTCTGGCCGAAGCATTTTTCACAGGCACCACACTTATAGGGCTTCTCCCCAGTATGAACTCTTTTATGTACAATGAAGGCTGAACGGTGTCGGTAACTTTTCTCACACTTATTACATTTGTAGGGCCTTTCCCCAGTGTGAGTTCTCTGGTGGCTAATAAGATCTGATTTCCCACTGAAAGCTTTTTCGCACTCGAGACACTTAAATGGTTTCTCACCTGTGTGAGTTCTTCGGTGCCTTATGAGGTTTGTACTTCTACTGAAGCATTTGTCACACTCACTACATAGATACGGTTTCTCACCAGTATGGCTTCGCTGGTGGACGAGCAGATCAGAACTCTGACCAAAATTCTTGCCGCAAATGTCACATGTATAGAATTTTTTACCTGCGTGTGTTCTCTGATGTCCTGAAAGCGCTAAGTGGTGCCAAAAGCTCTTCTCACATTTGCTACATTTATAAGGTTTCTCGTAATTGTGGATCCTCTGGTGTGAAATAAGATCTGAGCTTTGGACAAAGGTTTTCTCACACATATCACATTTATAAGGTTTCTCCCCAGTATGGGTTCTCTCACACATAATAAGAGCTAAGTTTTCACAGAAGTTTTGCTTGCATTCAAGGCACTGGTATATATGACTATCTATTTGAGTAATCTCATGCACATGAATAAAAATCTTTTTACCCTTCTGAGGGCATACATTATATATTTTCCTTTTTTGAGTTCTCTGATTACATCTCTCTTCTGAAGTGTACATTTTCTATGGCTCTCTCCTAGGGAGTTTTCCACTGGTCTTCTTGACCCATCATTGCCCTCACAGTCATTTTCTTGATAAAAACTTGGAAGATACATCTGTTTCAGGCCTTTCAGTCATGAGCCTCTACAAGTTTCCAGCATCATATATGTTAATTCCTTACTTGGTATTTCCAAGCCTGTGAGACAAAGTAGAAATATTATTTATATTCCTACAACTAAGAAAAGAATTCTCAAAATTAAAATCATTGCAGAAAAGACAAACTGTGTATCAGAGGCCCTAAGTCTTCTAGGTTTTATATGGCTTGAAATCAGTTATTTGCTTTTCCTCTTTGCTAATATAAAACTGATCAGCAATACATATAGGAAACTACAAGTAAGAACTCTTTCCTCTATGAATCTGGGTAATTTTAAAACAAGAGCTCTTCATCCTTCTTTGCTTCAGCTGAGAAATCAAGACAAGACTAATAATTATTATGCCTGCTCATGAAGAAAGCAAATCAAAAGGGACCGTCAATGAGTATCTCTGGAGTCCTTTCTGCAGAAAGCTTGGAAGAAAGTAGTTAATGATCATTAGAATTCCCAGTGACCAGAGAGAAAAGTAAGGTTTCTAGGACTCTGTCTTCTTAGTGGTGATATTAGGCAAGTTTCTTAACCACTGTGTGCTTCGTTTCCTCATCTGTAAAGTGGATTAATAATAGAAACTACCTTACATGGTCCCGTGGAACATTAAATCACTATGAATCTCCTGGTAAGCCCTCTGTTTTGGCTCTTACTGTCACTATTATTATGACAAAGGGGCTTGGGCTTAAGATTCTGCTTTGATATGATTATATAAGCACATAACTTGCTCAAAAAGAAAAATCCTGACTGATTATAGATAAAAGTCTAGGCTTGGAACATAGATTTATAACAGGTGTTTCTTCACATGGTGAAAAGCTGTAAAAAAAAGTTGTTTTCCTCCTCATTCTGTGGTTTAGAGGTATGCACACATACAGAAATGCTTAAAGGATCAAGTATCTTAAAAAAAGTTAGGTTGATTCAAGAGAGTTCAGAGGGAGTAATGAGTCAATGCATTTATCAACTACCAAAAATAGACTAAAGAACAGAAATAAAAGGAAGAAAGAAGCCATTTTCCATATCCTTCACACTTAACTCTCTTCAGTGATCTTTTCATATGTTTGAACCTCTCCCTCATATATTCAGAACCCCCATCCATCACCTAAAGAGTATGACCTGATAATTTTGCTTCCTATTTTACTAAGAAAATGGAAGCAAGCAAGCAAAACAACACCGCATACACAAAACCAAAATCCTTTCCACATGCTCCCACCACGTCAAACAACCTCTTTTAAGTGTGGTCATATACTGCATCTTTCCTTCCGCTACCATAAATGGCAAACTTCCCTTGCTCAACCTAAAGATAGCCTTTCCATCTGTATACCCCCCTTCTTTGTTCACAAGGACATCACTCTAGCAATTCCACCCTCCCTTTCCTGCATTATCAATTTATTCCTTTCTATTGGACCATTCCAATATTATTTCTCTTCTCAAAAACAAAAACACAATCAACAAGAAAATCCTCTCAACTGCTTCACACTCAGGCTGTTCTCCCATTTCTCTGTTCCTCTCCACAGTAAAACTCTTTGAAATAAATAAACCTGTTCATTGTCTCCAATTTTTGTATTCCAAGATTTCTGTAACATACTCCAATTAAACATTCAACCCTCACTACTCTACCAAAACCACTCCTGTTAGAAACCTACAAGCTCTTAAGAAATCTGACTCCTAGTTACTACTCCGATCCATTTCTCTGCTCTTCCTCTACTTATTCATTGCACTCCAGTCACCCTGAGTTTTTGCTGTTGTTCAAATAAGACAGACTCACTCCCATTTCAGGGTCTTTAGCCTTGGTATTTCTTCCTGGCTGAAGGGCTCTTCCTCCAGGAATCTTCGAGGCTCTCTCTCTCACCTCATTCAAATCTTTGCTCAACTGGCATATTCTCAGTGAAGTCATTTCCAACCGCCCTGTTCTAAACTGTACCACACCTCCATCCCAGCTGACTCACACAAACAATACTCCTCTCCTTTTTGATTTTGTTTTTCTCCATAGAATGTAAGCCCCTAAAAGACAGGGATTTTTGGCTCACTTCATTCACAGTTGTTTCCCCAGCACTTAGAACAGTGCCTGGCACACAGTAGGTACTCAAACCTAGAAGAGGAGTTCTTACTTGGCATCCACAGACTCCTAGGTAATTTCTGAAACTTTTGAAACTGACTGTAAAATGTTCAGTATATGTGTACTTTTCTGGGGAGAAGGTACACAGTTCCTTAAATTATCAAAAAGGTCCAGTATCCAAGAAACTAGATATTAGATTGGAGCCTATTTGTAAAGGAAATGATATTAAAGCTCACTGAATACAGCAAATTACTAAGTGTAATGGGACCAGAACACAAATAACACTTGCACTCAGAGAAAAAAGGAAGTCAAAAGGATCTAAAAGACATGGTAGTAACATGGTTACCTCTGGGTAATGAGGTGATAGATAACATTCTGTTTCTTCAATTTGTTAACCACAGTTTTCCAATTTCCATTCAGCAATCTGTATGCTTTCCTTGCGAAAGGCACAGAGGCTGCTACTTTTACTTACTTTTATTGAAGTAAAAGTTATTTATAAATATAAAAAGATATACCAAGATTTCAAATGTCGACTCAGAACTGTTCTAAAATTTAAAGGGATAGGAGAAAGAACTGAATGATGTGGGAGTAGTGCAGTTTCTTCAGAGTCAAAACACAGATCCACAAGAAATGTAGTATTGTGACCACAGAGGGACATAATGGGAGAAAAATGCACTGCAAGGCTAACAAGAATAGGGAAGTCAAAACTGAAGCAGACAAGCTAAACAAAACAGACATGTTTATGCTAAATACAGTGATTAAAATTCTACATTTCAAATATGTGGCGGAAAGAGAGATCAGACTGTTACTGTGTCTATGTAGAAAAAGGAAGACATCAGAAACTCCATTTTGATCTGTACTAAGAAAAATTCTTCTGCCTTGAGATGCTGTTAATCTGTAACTCTAGCCCCAACTCTGCTCGCAGAAACATGTGCTGTATTGACTCAAGGTTTAAGGGATTTAGGGCTGTGCAGGATGTGCCTTGGTAAAAATGTGTTTTCAGGCAGTATGCTTGGTAAAAGTCATCGCTATTCTCCATTCTCGAGTACCCAGGGACACAATGCACTGTGGAAGGCCACAGGGACCGCTGCCCAAGAAAGCCTGGGTATTGTCCAAGGTTTCTCCCCACTGAGACAGCCTGAGATATGGCCTCGTGGAAAGGGAGAGACCTTACTGTCCCCCAACCCAACACCTGTAAAGGGTCTGTGCTGAGGAGGATTAGTGAAAGAAGAAGGCCTCTTTGCAGTTGAGATAAGAGGAAGGCATCTGTCTCCTGCTCGTCCCTGGGAATGGAATGTCTCGGTGTAAAACCCGATTGTACATTCTATTTACTGAGATAGGAGAAAATTTACTGAGATAGGAGAAAACCGCCTTATGGCTGGAGGTGAGACGTGCTGGCGGCAATACTGTTCTTTACTGCACCGAGATGTCTGTGTAAAGTCAAACGTAAATCTGGCCTATGTGCACATCCAGGCGCACCACCTTTCCTTAAACTTATTTATAACACAGAGTCCTCTGCTCACGTTTTCCTGCTGACCCTCTCCCTACCATTGCCCTATAGTCCTGCCACATCCCCCTCACCAAGATAGTAGAGACAGTGATCAATAAATACTGAGGGAACTCAGATATCAGTGCCGGTGCAGGTCCTCACTTGCTGAGCTCCGGTCCCCTGGGCCCACTTTTCTTCCTCTATACTTTGTCTCTGTGTCTTATCTTTTCTCAGTCTCTCGTCTCTACCTTGTGAGAAATACCCACAGGTGTGGAGGGGCAGGCCCCCTTCACAAATATTTGAGCATATCTCTATGATCTATGAATTGTCCTAGAAGTTACTTTTTTTTGGTCGAAATTACATCTTTCAGGTGACTTTCACAGTATCACAGAACTCCTTAGACTATAAGACCAGAGTATACTCTGTCACTGTCACAATCTCAATCCTCAAAGCCTAAAGTATCACAGGCATTACTCCTATTTTCTTTTATTAAATTGAGCTTACGGAGCTAAATGGCAAGTATCTGCTTTTGCCTTATAGTCAAAGGAAGTGAGCAAAGGACTTACACTGGGGCTGGATGCCAGATCTACTCCACCTATCGCCTGCTTCATCTCAGTTAATGGCAAATTCATCCTTTATTTCTTCAGGCTAAAACTTTGGAGTCATCCTGCACTCTTCTTTCTCATACCTCACAATCAAGCCATCAACACATTTGTTGGCTCCATTTCAAAACACATCCAGAGTCTAACCACTTCTCAACAGCTTCTGTTGTTACATTCTGGTCCAAACCACTCTTTATTTCTTACTTTCACAATAGCCCAACAGGTCCACTTGAGCTGCCCTGCTAGCCTGTCACTGCCTCTCTGACACCCTTTTATATTATTCTTCTCTTTGCATGTTCTAATCCAGCTGCAATGGCTTCCTAGCTATTCCTCATCCAGACATACTCCCCTTAGGGCCTCTGCGCTTTCTTTCTTCTGCCTACAGCTTTCTTCTTCCAGATGTGTGCATGAATTTCTCTCAATTCCTTCAAAGACTATTTTTTCAGATGTCATTTCTGAGGAAGGCCTTTCCTAATCACTCTGTTTAAAGTTGTGAATAGTCTTCATGCCCCAGCATTCACTATTCCCCTTTTCTGTTTTACTTTTCTTCATGGCACTCAAAACCTAACAGACCACATAATTCACTTTATTCAGTTTATTGTCTATTGCTAAAATATGACAAGCATATCTGTTTCGTTTGATGATCTTTGTCTACCATATAAAGTAATGCCAGGTACAAAGTTGGTGCTTAACAAGCATCTGCTAAGTGCATGAATGAATTCTCCTTGAAATTCTATTTCTCTCCTTGTCTGATAAAAGGACTGAATGTCACAAAGAATGGGAGGTACTCTGATGAGATGAAGACTGGGAAAGAGAAGGGACACTTCAAAATACTGAAGTAACTGTAGCTTACCTAGAATCCAGACGGAAGAAAACATACATTCCTGATCCTGAGAATTTGACTTCTCAAGGAAGATAGCATTCTGTAAAACACAAAGACAAGAAAAGGATAAAAAGCCATAAATGAGAGAATTTAGCACTAGATCATTTACACTCAAAGGACTTAACAATGGGTAAACTACAGTTAAAAAGAACAGATGGGTTTTCTTATCTAATCCCTTAAATTCAATTCTGTAGAGTCTTAAATCATCCCATATGACTCCTTAGTCAGAATCTATAACCCATCTGCACAATCTATAGCTTCCTTTGTAACTATAACAACATTGCAGCAAAGGATTCCTAACACTAAATCTCGGTGACATCTTGAAAACACTAAGCCATTATCTTCCCCACATGAACTCAGGCTGTCCTGATCCAAAGTATAATAGAGACTACAAAGTATTTTTGGGATTATAACAAAATTACCACCTTACTACCACTGGAACCCACGTAATTATCACAATTTTGGTTATTCAAAATTTGTAACACCCTAAGTTGCTTTATATTTCAACCACAAACAACCCAGGAGGTGGTCAATTAGGGGCACAAAAATAAGTTAAAGAGTCCACAATTAGCCATTATGTCTTTCTCTAGAAGTTTTAACCTGCCTTATCCTTAGGTTAATGGGACTTTCATTTCCCTCAACAACCTTCCTGCTACTGAGGATCAGACGCAAAAATGGAACTACTTGGACCCAGGCAGCGATAGGGCCATACAGCTGAGGGTCTCTATGACACATGTCACCAATGTTATCCTACTGAACCCAACTACTAAGTCTGGACAGAATGTATGGTCCAGTTATTTGACAACTCTGAAAAGCACATAGCATGCAAGTCAGGAAAGACCAGAATTTTAAATGCCACTCAACTAGCAGTGATTTTACTTCCTTTCTTTTTTTTCCCCCTTTTGGTCTTCTTCAGTATCCTGGGGCCTAAACTCAATGTAGCCCTAAATACAGAAGTGAGGGAAGCTGTAAAACATAATTGTCAACTGAGACTTTTCAGAAAACCTATGAGCTTCCTCCACATCATTTATTTATTTATTTTTATTTTAAGTTCCAGGGTACCTATGCGGGATGTGCAGGTTTGCTACATAGGTAAACGTGTGCCTATGCAAACGTGTGCTGTACCTATCAACCCATCACCTAGTTATTAAGCCCAGCATGCATTAGCTATTTTTCCTGATGTTCTCCCTGCCCCCGCACCTTGCTACAGTCCCACTGTGTGTTGTTCCCCTCCCTGTGTCTATGTTCGGATTGTTCGGTTCCCACTTATAAGTGAGAACATGCAGTGTTTGCACACCAATTATTTAAAATTGGCCATGGAAGTCAATGGACAGAAAACTGACTTAAATATGAAGAAAAAAAAAAGGAAAATATCTCTAGAAGAAATATAAAGAACGTGGTAATAAAACACAGTCAGAGGGGATAATGGTGGCTACAGAAATCCAAATCTCTCAATACATCCTTTAAAAGCAGTAACAAAAAGATGAACAAATGTACTATACAAAGCCCACACTGTCACCAAATCCCATATAGCTGTCTCTCACATTCTAGCCATAAGCTATCAGTGAGAGCAAGGACAATCTGAGAATGTGGGGTAAAGAGAAGAGAGCTGGCAGTGGGCAAGATTGACCTAAAATTTATTGCCAGAAAGAAAAACCCACTCTAAGTACAAAAAACTTTATCACAAATATGTAAAAAAAAAACAAAAACAAAAACAAAAAAAACGCCATTTAGGGTTCAATTCTATCTGTAGTTTCAGGTATACACCAGGAGTCCTGGAACATATCCCCCACGAATAAGGTGGGATTACTATGTTGTATTAATGGCAGGTGAAAGTTAAAAGATACTATTAAACTAAAAAATCATCTGAAGCTAAAATGGCCTTTTAGAAAAGAAAAATTTTAAAAACCTTAAAAACCAAATAATTAAAGGTTAAATATAGAAATTTATTTTTTTAATGGACTAAAGGCATTAAAAAAGATCTAAGTACGGACGAGTGCAGTGGCTCATGCCTGTAATCTCAGCACTTTGGGAGGCCGAGGCAGGCGGATTATCTGAGGTCGGGAGTTCGAGACCAGCCTGACCAACATGGAGAAACTCTGTTTCTACTAAAAATACAAAATCAGCCAGGCATGGTGGTGCATGCCTGTAATCCCAGCTACTCGGGAGGCTGAGGCAGCAGAATCATGTGAACCCAGGAGGCAGAGGTTGCGGTGAGCCGAGATCATGCCATTGCACTATAGCCTGGGCAACAAGAGCAAAATTCCACCTCAAAAAAATAAAATAAAATAAAATAAATCTAAGTACGAAAGTAGCTAATGTAACAAAAATCAAACATTCAAAAAAGAAAGTCACAAAAGAGCTATGAAAACCTATCATGTAGAAAAACACATAATAAAATACAGTTATAACAAATAATATGACATTGTTAAAACCAAACATCAACTATATCAATAAATATAAGTGAGCTTAACACACCTATTAAAAGAGATTTTCATTCTGGCTCACAAGCAAGACCTAACTGTATGCTAAATACAAGAGACACCTAAACCAAAGTGACTCAGGCAGGCTAAAAGTAAGCAGGTGGGAAAAGGAACACTAGGCAAACAGAAACAATAAAAGTAGAGCTTTTGATCCTGATATCAGGCAAAGCAGAGTTCAAGCCAAAAGCATTAAACATAATAATACTTTCTAAATTACACTAAAGTCATGGTTATCTATGTATCACATTAAACAGCAGGCACATTTACAAAGGAAAAACAGAGACACAGGTACAAAGAAACAGAGATAAAGTATTAATAATAGGAAAGCTTAATATACCACTCTCAATAAAAGACATACAAACTGGACCAAGAAGAAGTAATGATGCAGAAGGCCTAAATAACCTAATTAATAAGTAAATCTTATTTATATTAAACTGTATGCCATGATAAGTACACATTCTTTTCAACCACACATGAATCATCCACAAAAATCTGTCATATATTATGTAACAAAGAAAGCATCATTAATTCTCATAAACATTATAAGAAACAATCTGCAGCAAAACTAGAAATTTATTAAAATATCAAATAACAAAAGGTCCTTTCAAATGGGGGGAAAATAAACCATTAAAAAACTCTTCAGTAAAAAGGGCAATGAAAAATTTAACAAAATTTCTAAGTATTCCATAATTGAAAATATTACATATTACAATCTATGGGATCAATTTAAACCAGTTTATGCCTATATTTCTTTATCAATAAAAACAGAAGAATTAAACTGAACAAGTTAAATTCTTAGATCAAAAGCTAATAAAAAAATAAATTTCAATTGAGCCCAGGAGTTCAAGACCAGTCTGGGCAACATAGCAAGATCCTGTCTCTATCATTTTTTTAAATGGGAAAAAAATCAAAATAATAACAAAAATAGATAAAAGGAGAAATCAATGAACTACAGAACACAAAAACAGTAAATCTAATGATAAATCAAAATCATACTTATTTTGTAAAACTTAAAGAAACAGATAAACCACTAGGTAACTTAAAGAAGAAAAAAAGGGAGAAAGCACACATTTACAAAATGAGAAATGACAAGGAAGAAAAACCACCGAACAGAAAACACACACATACATGAAACCACTTTGCAAATCTCTATATAAATAAATATGATTAACTATGAAATGTGTTTCTTTATGAAACATAGTTAGAGTTGACTCCATTAAAGACATAAAGTTTTAAAACACCAATTTGCAGAGGATAAACAGAAAAAGTTATAAAGGAACCATTCCATAAAAAGCACTAGGCCCACATTGTTTCACAAAAGAATTCTACAAACCTACACAGACCAAATAAATACAATGCTTCATACATATTTTCCAGAGCACTGAAAACAAAGAACAACTTCCTAATTATTTTTGTGAAACAAGAATAGCACTGATAACTAAACTAAAGAAAAGAGTATAAAAACTATTAATGTCCAATACTGCCTTTTTTTTTTTTTAAGAGTTGGGGTTTTGCTCTGATGCCCGGGCTGGAGAAGAGTGGCACAATCATAGCCCACTGTAGCCTCAAACTCCTAGGCTCAAGCAATTCTCCTGGCTCAGCCTCCTGAATAGCTGGGACTATAGATACACACCACCATGCCTGGCTAACATTTTTTATTAATGTGGGAAATACTATAAAAATTGGTATCACATTAAGAAAATAATATACCATGACCAAGTGGAATTTTTTGCAAAATTGGTTCAAAATTAGACTATCTTTCAACATGAGGAAATCCACTAAATATCCCATACAGACCTATGGAGAAAAATAATGTAATTATCTCCATAGACAGTGAAAGAACTTGCAACAGAAATCAGCATCTATTCTGGATAAAAACACTCAAGAAAGTGGGAATTAACAGATACTTCCTTTTAATATCATAAGACATACATTCTTTCATCTAATACCTTAAGTTAGAAAAACTATAAAAATTTTTACTAAGATCAGGAACAAGGCAAGGATGGCCAATACTCCTCTTTTCAGTCACTGACCTGGAAGTATTAATCAATGCAATTAGAAAAATCAATTAGAGGTGTGAAAGAAGTAAAACTATCTCTATTGGAGGTGATTTAATAGTATAATTAGAAAACCCTACAAAAGACCAATGCTAAAACTAACTCAAATGATAAAAGAATTCAGTATGGTAGCAGGATAGAAAATTCACCACATAGAAACCACCAGTTTTTAAAGTAAACATAAATAATAACTAATTGGAACACACAATGATAGAGAACAACCTTTGTATAACGGCAGCAATATAAAACTACTTAGAAATAAATAAAAAATAGCCATGCCAAATAAACCATAGGAAAACCTTCTCCCTCCTGAGACCCAAAAATAGACTTGAAAAAATGGAAGGACATCCTTTGTTGCTGTATAGAACAATTCAATATTATGAAGATGTTCCCTCCTAAGATTTATAAACAATGCAATCTCAATAAAAATAATAAGCTTATTTATGAAACCAGAGTAAGGAGTGGCAAACTATGGCCCACAGGCCAATTCTGGCCTGCCACATGTTTTTTTCAAATAAAATTTTACTGAAATAGGGTCATACTTATTCATTCATGTATTGAAAGGCAGAATTGAGCAGTTACAATAGAGACCAGATAGCCACTAAAGCCTAAATAAAATACTTTCTGGCCCTTTACAGAAAAATCTCCAATGCCTAAGCTATACAGTTGCTACTCAAGTTCACTTTGAAAAGACCAACAAGGACAGCCAGGAAGCAATGAAAAGACAGAATATGAAGGGTAACTAAACCCATGAGACATTAAAATAAACTCTAAAGCTTCTAATATTAAAACAACAGAGTTTCGAAACACAATTAGATAAAGAGACAAATAGAATAGAAAATCCAGAAATAGACACAAACACATATAGAAATTTAGTATGCAATAAAGATGACATCTCAAATCACCAGGGCAAAAATGGACTTTTTAATAAACGATGGTAAAACATCAAGGTAGCCACATGAAAATAGGTACAATTTGATCTATACCTCATACCACACACCAATATAAACTCCCAATTGGTTAGCGATCTAAATGTATACATGGAAACGATAAGATACTACAAGAAAACTAAAGTAAATTCTACCTTAATCTTAGGGTACCAAAAATTTTCTATCTGTAAGACTAATCATTTGACTAAAAATAAAAACTTTTTTAAAAGTTTTCTTTTTTCTATTTTATTTTATTTTTTTGAGACTGAGTTTCACTCTTGTTGCCCAGACTGGAGTGCAATGGTGTGATCTTGGCTCACTGCACTCTCTGCCTCCTAAGTTCAAGTGATTCTCCCGCCTCAACCTCCTGAGTAGCTGGGAATGCAGGCATGAGCCACCATGCCCAGCTAATTTTGTGTTTTTAGTAGAGACGGGGTTTCTCCATGTTGGTCAGGTTGATCTCGAACTTACGACCTCAGGTGATCTGCCCACCTCAGCCTCCCAAAGTGCTGGGATTACAGGAGCGAGCCACCGTGCCGGCCAAAAATATTTTATACATATAAAAAATAAAGTTAACAGTCAATGGGCAAACTGAGATAAAATATTTGTAACAATATTTGAGATACAGGAACAATATACCTAATATATAAATATCTCTTAAAAATTGACGGAAAATAAAAATCTGATACAAAAATAAGCAAAAGACAATTCTCACACACAAAAAATATAAAAATGTCCCTTAAACATATGAGAAGCTGTTCAATCTCATAATTAGAGAAATGCAAATTAAAATACATGACATTATTAGGAATAGAGAGAAACTTCTTCAAGTTGATAAGCACATCTATAAGAAAACCACTGCTAACATCATACTTAATGGTGAAAACTTAGAAGCTTTCAGCTACCATCAGAAACAAGGTAAGAATGTTCTCTCTCACCACTGCTTTTCAACATCATACTGGAACGGACAGATAATGCTGTAAGACAAGAAAAATAAATAAAAGGCATACAGATTAGGAAGGAAGAAATAAAACTGTCTTTGTAAGTGACATGATCACATATGTAAAAATCTGAAAAAATCATCAACAAAAAACTCCTGGAACTAAGAAGTGATTACAGTTAAGCTTGCACAATACAGGGTAAATATACAAATCAATTATTTTCCTCTATATCAGCAATGAACAAGTGAAATCTGAAATTAAAAACATAATACCATTTACATTAACACTCTAAAAAATGAAACACCTTAAGTATAAATCTAACCAAATATGTTTATAATTTATGCAAAGAAAATTTAAAAACTCTAATAAAAGAAATAAAAAAGAGAACTAAATAAATGGAGGGATATTCCACATCCATGGATAAGAAGATTCAATATTGTCAAATAGTCAGTTCTTCCCAACTTGTACTATAGATTCAACACAACCCCAGCAAATTATCTTGTAAATATTGACATATTGATACAAAGTTTATATGAAGAGGTAAAAGACCTAGATTAGCTATCATAATGCTGAAGGGGAAGAACAAAGTTGGAGCGCTGATGTTACCCAACTTCAAGGCTTACTATACTACTTGAAGTTACAACACTAAAGATACAGTAATCAAGAAAGTGTGGTAATGGTGAAAGAACAGACAAATAGATAAATGGAACAGAAGAAAGTCCAAAATATACCCATATATATAGAATCAGCTGATCTATGATAAAGGAACAAAGGCAATAGATACAATGCAGAAAAAGTCTTTTCAACAAATGGCGCTGAAGTAACTAGACATTCACATGCAAAAAAAAAAAAAAAGAAGAAGAAGAAAATCCTGTCATTTGCATCAACATAAATGAACTTGGAGGACATTAAGTGAAATAAGACAGACACAGAAACATGAATACCACATAATCTCACTTACATACAGAGTATGAAACAGTCTAACTGATAGAAACAGATGGTAAAATGGTGGCTACCAGAGGCTGAGAGGTAGTGGGGTTGGGAAGATATTGGTCAAAGGATACAAAATTTCAGTTAAACAGAAGGAGTAAGTTCTAGAGTTCTACTCTAGGTAAGTTCTAGAGTTCTACATCATGGTGACTACAGCTAATAAAAATACACTGCATATTTGAAAATTGCTGAGAGTAGATTTTATGTTCTCACCACAAGAAATGGTATGTGAGGTAATATATGTTAAATAGCTTGACTTAGCTATTCCACAATGTATACATATAAATACATACATATTTTACTTCTCAATTAAAAAAAATTTACAAACCCCAAATGAATCAGATACCTAAGTATAAAACACAAAACTATAAAACTTCTAGAGGATAACATAGGAGAAAATCTAGATGACCCCGGGTATAGTAATGATTTTATTTTTTTGGGATGGGGGTCTTGCTCTGTGACCCAGGCTGGAGTGCAGTGGTGCGATCTCAACTTACTGCAACCTCTGCCTCCCAGAATCAAGTGGTCCTCCCACCTCAGCCTCCTGAGTAGCTGGGACCACAGGCATATGTCACTATTCCAGGCTATATTTTTCTATTTTTGGTAGAGACAAGGGTTTTATCGCGTTGCCCAAGTTGGTATTGAACTCCTGAGCCCAACTGATCTGCCTACCTTGGCCTTCAATAGTGCTAGGATTACAGGCGTGAGGCACCACGCCTGTGCTGGCAATACTTCTTAGATACAACATCAAAGGCATGATCCATGGAGGAAAATTGGTAAGCTGGACTTTAAAATTAAAAATGTCTGCTCTATGAAATAAACTGTCTAGAGAATGAGAAGACAAGCCACAGACTGGGAGAAAATATTTGCAGAAGACACATCTGATTAAAGACTGTTATTCCCAACATTTTAAAATCTCCCAAATATACAAAAATATACATATACCCTTAAAACTCAACAAAAAAACAAACCAGTTTAAAAAATTGGCAAGTCAAGCCAGGCATGGTGGCTCACGCCTACAATCCCAGCACTTTGGGAGGCTGAGGCGGGTGGATCACCTGAGGTCAGGAGTTCAAGATCAGCCTGGCCAATATAGGGAAACCCCATCTCTACTAAAAATACAATTAGCTGAGCCTGGTGGCAGGAGCCTGTAATCCCAGCTACTAGGGAGGCTGAGGCAGGAGAATTGTTTGAACCTGGGAGGCAGAGGCTGCAGTGAGCCAAGATGGCACCACTGCCCTCCTGCCTGGGCAACAAGAGTGAAACTCTGTCTCAAAAAAAAAAAAAAAAAAAAAAAATTATAGGCACTCCATAGAATGTACAACATAAAGAGTGAACCCTAATGTAACCTATGGAGTTTGGGTGACAATGATGTATCAACTTAAGTTCATTGATTGTAAGAAATGTATCACTCTGTTGAAGATATTAACAGTGGGGGATGCTGTGTGTGTGCTATGTGCACGTGTCAGGGTAAAGGGAGTGGTAGGGGACATACGGGTACTCTCGGTATTTTTTGCTCAATTTTCCTATGAATCTAACAGTTCTCTAAAAAGTAAAGTCTATAAAAAATGAAATAATTTTTTAAATGTACACAAAATACCAGTTCTCACCAATTAAATCTGCATACATTAAAAGGTATGACAATGCATTTTGTGGTCAACACTGTAAGGAAACAGACACACTCATATGTTGCTGGGGGGAATGCAAATTGGTAAGTCTATATAAAAATGAAATAATTTTTTAAAAGTACACGAAATACCAGTTCTCACCAATTAAATCAGCATACATTAAAAAGTATGACAATGCATTTCGTTGTCAACACTGTAAGGAAACAGACAAACTCTGTTGCTGGAGAGAATGCATATTGGTACAATCTCTTCTGCAGGGGAATGTGGCAGTATGTAACAAAACTAGATATACATTTACTTTTGACTCAGCAATCCCATTTCTAGAAATGGACTCTGAGATTCAACTCCAATAACATGAAAATATAAAGCATAATATTACTCACTGTAGTAATGTTTGTAATGGAAAAATATTTAAAATAACTTAAATATCTGTACATAAAAAAATGGTGAATAAGCTGTGGTACATCCATATATAATGGAGTACTATGCAACTGTAAAAGAGAATGTGGAACATCTTTATCAACTGATGTGATTTCCAAGATAAATTATAAATTTTAAAAAGCAAACTGTAAAAAAGTATGTTGTATTTTATGTAAGAAAGTAGAAATAAAAATATGTATTTCTCCACTTGCCCCAAAAAACAAGAAAGTAATGAGATTGGTTATCATTACAAGGCAGATGAAAATGGAACTGATGGCACAGGAAAACAGAATTGGGTGGAGGAGGAAGAGTCATATTTCTCTAAGAATATGAAGACACAACACACATAGTTTTACTTTTAGAATTATATTTTACATATTCAATAAATGAATGAACTAATGAACTAAATAGTCAAGATGGAGGAGAAAAGCATAAAAACAAACGTACCTGTGTTTCAAATAAATAACAACTATGCAGAAGAGGGAAGAAAAAAAAAAAAACTCTGTAACACAGTATTGGGACTATGTACATTCAATCTCAAGATAAAAATAACTTGAATCAGTAGAGGTTTTCTCCCCTGTCGGGATAAGGGTACACTACTTCATGTGTATCCTAGGACTGAATAAATAAGTAAATATACTATGGATAATGTCACCTAGATTCCTCATTGTCAATGAAGAAGGCTAAAAATATAGAAAAGAGAAAGGCTAGAATCAACTCTGTAGGGTTTAACTGGAATTAGAAGTATCAGTATAAGTCAAGATTTTAAGGTTTATATAGAGAATAAAGAAATGTATGTATGTGTGAAATTATGTGCGTGTATTTTTTTTTTTCCTAGTAATGTTTGCTGAGAAGTCATGGAAACAATAAAATCCTAGTAGTAATGAGTATACCAAGCATTCAGATACAGGTTTCTAAATACCATTCTCCATTGAAAAGAATCAAGACTCTTTGGAGAAATAGCTGTTTCCAGGGTTTGGAAAGTGTAAGATGAGCCTGGACTATCCTGATGTGTCAGAAAGTAAGGAAGTGCTCAAAAAGTGGTGCAATATGCCAGAAGGACCCACAATTCAGGATGGAAGGACTGCCACTGTACAAAACTGGAACAAGTAGAACACTGAAATAAGTAATAACAGTAATAAATTAGTCACACAATAAGAATCCATGAATTTGTACTCATTTAAAAAAAAGTGTATAGAAGGGAAAACTTTTTTGCATTAGAAAAGCAAACAAATACAGGAGAAATGATGGAATTAAAAACTTCATGTTCAATCAAGAGTACTGCGCAAAAATCTAGTGGATGAAAAATTTTATGAGAATCAAGATATTTACATAATCTGAAAATATCTCCCCACTAGATATTTAATAATTATAAATACAAAAAGAGTAACATCATAGTATAGAAACCTGGAAGACGCCACCTTAACCAAGTGGTACTTCAACTAAAGTGAATATGGCCAGTAATGAGATAAAACATCATGTGCCTCCTAATATGATGCAAAGAGAAGAACATAATATCACTTCTGAGGTATCTTGCCAAAAATGTCTAAACTGAATCTGATCACGAGGGAACATCAGAGAAACCCAAACTGAGGGAAACTACCAAATAAATGGCCTAAATATTCAAAAAATGTCAAAGTTATGAAAGATAAAGTCTAAAAATATGTTCACAATAGAGACAATACTATAATTAAATTAAATGACTGATGCTGAATTAGATCTTGGCCCACAAAAAACATTTTTCTCTTTTTGTCTTAAACAACATGAGTGGAGCAATTGGCTAAGTTCAAACAAGGTCTAGAAATTAGATAATAGTACTTATTCTATGAATGTTAATTTCCTGATTCTGATAATGGTAACGATAATTTCTAGAGAATATCCTTGTTTTTAGGAAATATACAACTGAGTATTTAGGACAGGCTTTCTCAACCAGGGTTCTAGAAAAGAAGTCCCCACAGAAAATGAATCTGAATGACTGTTTTCTCAGTTCTTCTAAGGATGGCATGTAGCTAGTAGTACTGTACATGCTTATGGGGATGTTGATTCTGATTGCTTCTGTTGGAGAAGAGGCACGATGTCTACAACTTACTCTCAAATAGTTCAGGAAAAAATCTATATATACGTGTATGTGTACTGCTATGCTTTGAATGTGTCCTCCAAAGTTAATGCATTGGAAACCTGATCCCCAAAGCAGTGACGTTGGGAAACGGGTACTAATGGGAGGTATGTGGGTAACAGGGGCACCACCCTCATAGACTAATGCCATTATTTCAGGAGTCAGTTCCTCATAAAAAGATGAGTTTGGTCCCTTTCTGAGCACTCTTGCTTGCTCTCACCCTCTCTTTGCCCTTTTGCCATGAAATGACACAGCAAGAAGGCTCTCACTAGATGCCAGTCCCTGTCTTGGACTTTCGAATCTCCAGAATCATAAGCCAATAAATTTCTGTTCATTACAAATTACTCAAGTCTACAGTATTCTGTTATAGCAGCCCAAAACAGACTAAAACGTTTGTTTAATAGAGTCAAAATCCTAAAGCAAACATGGTAAAATGTTAACATTTACAGCATATGGGTGAAGGGTATATGGGAGTTCTTTGTATCATTTTGCAATTTTTGTATGTCTGTACTTATTCAAAATTAAAAGGTATTTTATTTTGGTTTTCAAAAAACATTGTGGCTAAAGGTTGGTTTATTTTGGTGGTTAATACTGACAGTTTAAGCTGTGTATGCAGATTTTGGTTCAAATTCCCACTCTACTCCTTTGTAGCTGTGGTAAGTAACTTAATTTCCTTTAACTTTAACTTTCTCTTTTTTCCTCACAAAGTTGCTATAAGAACCAAGACATTGCCGGTACTAAGCTCAATGTCTAGGGCTCAGTAGATGCTTAATAAATGGTAGATTCTATTATTTTCTTAATTCTACCTTCACATGCACAAAACCACTAACATGTATTAAGCCCATTTTCTATGCTTGATTCTTGTGCAAAGCCTTATTCAAAACCCACTTAAAATAACTAATAAAACAATTTGGCCAGTTAATGATTAATATGAAGATTATGCAAAAACTAGAAAAAATTTATGGAGCAATATTAGAAGGAAAAGGAAGAATTCCAACTCAGAATCACAATTAAGTAAAGATATGCAGGGATACAGAAAAATAGCTGTAATTCATTAAAGGTTTTGTCTTTTAAAATTTGTACTATTGTTAAGCTCAAAAGGAGAATACAGTGAAAATAAAGGATTCTTAGTTCTGTCACAGCCAGGCAAATCATTTACATTATTCCCTAAAGTTATCAGTCCAAAGTGTCTTATTTGTGCTAAACAACCAATGAAGTGTGGGGCATTAAGAAGAAGAAGAAAAAAAACTGAATAAATAAGGAAATAATTTTCCTGTTTATATCCAAGTTTTTTTTTAGATGTCAACACCTAAAAAAGTAAGTGTGGGTGCCAAACCTCAAAACAGATCATAAGGCCAGGCGCGGTGGCTCACGCCTGTAATCCCAGCACTTTGTGAGGCCGAGGTGGGTGGATCACGAGGTCAGGAGACCCAGACCACAGTGAAACCCCGTCTCTACTAAAAAATATCAAAAAATTAGCCGGGCATGGTGGCAGGTGCCTGAAGTCCCAGCTACTCGGGAGGCTGAGGCAGGAAAACGGTGTGAACCCAGGAGGCGGAGCTTGCAGTGAGCTGAGATTGTGCCACTGCACTCCAGCCTGGGTGACAAAGCGAGGACTTCGTCTCAAAAAAAAAAAAAAAAAGATCATGACACTTCCCTAATTTCAAATACTGTTTCCTATCACACTCAGAATAAAATCCAAAGTTTTTACTGCCCCACATAATGTGGCACCTCTGCATATCTTCAGCCTCACAGGCCACCTCCGAGCTTTTTGCACCTGTTCCTTCTGCCTAGAATGCTCTTTCCCATGCAGCTTACTCCTTTATTGGACTCAAGTCTCTGCTTGAAGATTACTTCCTCAAAAAGCAGCACACCCTGACTACCTTATCTAAAATTTAGCCTGTGTTGCTTTATCCCATTTTATTTCTCTCCATAGCACTTATCACCATTCAACTTTGTGGTACACATTTTATATTTGTTCATTTGTTTGTCTTTTTACTAAAATATAACTTCTACTAGGGTTAGGACTTAGTCTTTTGCTTACTGTAATATCCCTAGTATCTAGAGTACATTTGTTGAATAAATGAAAAGTGTGAACAAATACCAGAACAAAAAGGCAATCATCATCCTTGGACCCCCAGTAGCAATATAACAGACTAGACCAGTAGCCCTGGCTGGTTCATCTAGCAAGCCCAAATACATCTTTCAAGTCTTAGCTCCAGGGTACCCTCCTTTAGGATGCTTCTCTTGCCCCATCCTAGGAAGAGACTGGTACTCTTTCATGCCTAGGGTCGAAGTGAAAGGAATAAACTAGAACACAACAAAAGTCCAGGCAGACAGGCTAATTCATACAACTTGAGAGTTCATGGTTATCCTTAAACGGTATATGGGACCAAGAGACAAAGTTAGTAAAGCATTATTTAAAAACTAGATGGTGTTTACAGGCCTTAGGCTTGGAAATTTCTCATTTATTTTTCATTGATTACATGGATTATCTCATTTAGTCCTCCCAAGGATCCTATAAAATAGGTATTAATACCAATGTTTGGATCTTACAGATGGAAAACCTGATGCTTACAGCAGTTAGATAATCACCCAACAACTTACAAATAGCAAGTAGCAGAGTCAGGATTTAAATACCTATCTTCTGACTCCAGAGCCTACCTAAGCATTAGGCATACTACCCTCTTTGTGTTACAAATCAATCAAAAAGCAATTACTGCAAGCCTAATGTGTATATGCATGCATATTGAAAAGGAGTAGAAAATAGCCTTAAGTTGGTAGGATAGGGCCCAGTTTTATTACTCTGCTATCTTAGGAGCTAAGAAAGGGCCATTCTCTTTTTCCATATATCTTCTCCCATACTTTCCTTTCACCCTGCCCCACCTCACGCCCCCATCCACATTTATACAGAAACAGAGCCTGGTATGCCACTTACCATAACAAGAAAGACTCAAGAACATCTTCCTTTTGGTTTCAAAAGGTCTCTAGTCCAGTACTATTCACAACACTCAATTCTTCCCTCTCCTAGAAGAAAAATCAATAATGTAGATGATGACCTTGTGAAATTTATAATTCATAATTTTTCTAAAGCTGGCCTAGAAAACTGGTCTGATTTCCTCTCCATTCTAGTGAGCATCCTTCAACCATAGCTTATCTCTTCCCATCTTTGCTTACATTGTTTCTCCTGCAGGAAGTACCTGCCACGGGTAGCCATCAGTTCCGACTAACTGTAGACAAAATGTCAGGAGTCTTTCTGAATAATTACTAACTGCAACTTCGTAACAAAGCCCTAAGCCTCGTTTTTCGTTTGTTTTTTCTCCTTCTGCTAATTGTTTTTGTATGTATTATCTCAACTTCTAAGATCAAAGACCCATTCGTCTACCACTACAAACCCCAAAGTGCACGCGATAAGTGTATATAATATAAAGTTATATGTAATTCCGTTTTCCAAAAAGAAATGGTTATAGGAAGATTAAACCAGATTTTTCTGCAGATAGATTCAACTGCAACATAACTAATTCCTGCACTGAAGATGAAAAGAAAAATCCACTCAACGTCCTTTTTTTCTCGATATATATGAAAGATATATATTGCTTTGAAAAGTGCCTTGCCGTGTTTACTATTATTATCTCTAGGAACTATCGTACTAAGGTTCCCTTCTTTCAACTTTTCATTGACCATCTTTCAGTCCTCCGTCCGCCGTCAGGCGGGACAAGACCATGCTCAGTGTCCAGGAACAGGGGCTGGTCCCACTCGACTGTGGCCCTGGGTCTTGGGTCCCGCCGCGCACCCATCCCACCCCTGGGCCCCGCAGGCCGCGCTTACCCTGCAGCCGCCGGCGCCGCCCCTAGGCCTGGGGATAGCACTTCCGGTTACTCTCCGGACACTCGAATCTGGGCTTCCTGGCAGCCGCAGACTCTGCGGTAGTGGATCTAAAAGCCAGGCATCGGGAAGGAAAGAAAAGCGAACCCGGGACGGACGAGAGCTAGGAGTAAATCCCTTCGTGCTCCTAGACTAAGGGAGTTGAGGCCAGGCCGCCCACAGAGCGCTTTAACGGAGCGCGTTAAGGGCCCGCAAGGCCGGTTACGCAAACCCTTTCAAGCTGGCTGGGAAGAGGCCGGCGCAGCCCCACCCCCGCAAGTCACATGATCACCCCGGTCCGGCTATTAGGGCGTTTCAACCCCGGCCCCTGGGCCAATAGGAGCCGAGTCTTCGGAAAGGGGCGGGGCCCGGGGCGCCTGCGCCCTGGGAGCCCTCGGCGCTTTGGTAGGAGGCGGTTTTGCTGGCGCAGTGGAAGGCCAGCTGTGGGGGTAGGCAATCACTGCCACCTTGTCTAAGAAGAAACGGCACCAACAGCGTTGCAGTTTATGTTACAGTTTTCCCAAGGCTGTTAACTGAGGTCTCAAACCAGGAGTAGAGTCACAAAGATTAGATGCCACCGACCCTGAGAAAAGCACCTGGAAAGATCTGGATCTGGAAGAGATAGAGGATTCTGAAGCACAGTGGCAGCGTTGTCATCCACGAAGATGTGGCCAGCGAGATGGAAGAAATGCTTTTAAAAGTGGTGGACTTGTGTGGGTGGAGAAAACTGCAGCGAGAGAAAGTACTGTGGGAGGTTCCCCAGTCCTTGCTGATTATGTTTCTGATTTGGAATCAGCTGAGAGTAAATCACCTAGTGGTGGGCTGGAGCAGAACTCACAGTTCTTTAGCTTGAACACTGGGTATTCTCCCAGCTCAGTTGTTCAATTAAAAACAAAGAGTTTTTAAATGTCCTCTGCTATCAAAGGGGAAAGGTGAGTAGTAGGATTATGGAAAACTAAATCCTGGGCAGCCTGGCCAAGGACTTGGATTGTGAGCCAATTGCTGGGGTTTAGTAATTGAGGAGCGCAGCCTCTGGGGCATGTGTTCAGTATTAACTAATCATGTTCCTACTATTGAAATTCTTCCGCAGAGGGGCTGCAGCTTATTCTACTTTCATGTTTATTTTTAATGAAACTTCCAATGCCCAAATGTTCCACCCAGGGTGGTCTTAACATTTTAAATAATAACATTTTGAGTGTGTAGCATGTTTCAAACACTGTTCTAATAACTTTACACTATTGTCTCATTCAGTTGTAACAAAAATTGTGTGAGATATGTATTCTTTTAGGAGGAAACTGGTGCACAGAGAGATTAAGTAGCTTGCCCAGGATCACATATTACTAACTGATAAAGCTGTAATGTGAACAGCCTGATGCCAGATTCTGTGCTTGCAATCACTATACTTATGGCTACCTCAATAGTGGTGAGTGTATTGTGGAAAAGTATTGGAATAAAAATTAAGCAAGTTGGATTCTGATCTCTGCACTGCATATAACAAGGTCTGAATATGTGTAGAATTGAACTGTTCAACCTTTTCTTTCAGGAGACATTGGCCCAAAGTACTGTTTTTATTCATTGTTTTATTCAGTTAAACATTTATTGAGCACCTCCAATTAACAGGACACTATAGGCCGGGTGCGGTGGCTCACGCCTGTAATCCCAGCACTTTGGAAGGCTGGGGGGGGGGGGTGGATCACCTGAGGTCAGACCAACCTGACCAACCAGCCTGACCAACATGGTGAAACCCTGTCTCTACTAAAAATACAGAATTAGCCGGGCCTAATTTTGGGTGGCGCATGCCTGTAATCCCAGCTACTCGGGAGGCTGAGACAGGAGAATCGCTTGAACCTGGGAGGTGAAGGTTGCCGTGAGCCAAGATCGCGCTACTGCACTCCAGCCTGGGCAACAAGAGTGAAACTCTGTCCAAAAAAAAAAAAAAAAAACCAAAAAACGGGACACTATGCTGTGTATTAGGAATTTAAAGGCCAGTGAGACTCAGTACCATTTCTTTAATGGCTCACAGTCTGGTATGGAGACGGCAAGGGTTTTAAGTAGTGTGGTAGAGATAGTAGTTGTATAAGGTAATCTGGGGGCATAGAAGTGAATCACTTTGTAAGAACTTTGAGAAAGAGTCAGAAAAGACTCTGTAGGATAAGGTGAGACTTGAAAGAATAGAAGCAGGGAGTTGGCTGAAGATTAACCTGAAAGATGGAAAATAAGTACAGAGACATATGAATGTGATTTCAGTTAGTGGAATTTATCTTATATGAAATAGGAAGCAATTCTTGGAATTTCAAGCTGTGGAAATAGTGCAATTATCCCTGTACTTAAAATCTTTAGAAAGATTATTTTTAGTTTTAAGTATGGAAATAATAAGAAGGAGCAGCCAGCAAATTATGAGGAAAACAAAAGTGGATTCTGACAACCAAGGGAGGAGAGTTTGAGTGAAGAGGTTTTTGACCAGGCACTGTGGCACATGCCTGTAGCACCAGCTACTTGGTAGGCATAGGTGGGGGAAATCACTTGAGCCCAGGAGTTCAAGACCAAGCTTGGGTAACATACTTGTGGCTCAGAAGAGGATCTGGCTTTGAGGATATAGATGAAGGGTAGGGAAAGACTATTGTAACTAGAGTTGAGCAAGTGGGAAGTTGTGAACTGCAGTCCCTGGAAAGGTGCATTTTAGTCTCTTGTTTCCTAGAAGCCAGTAGGTCTGAAACTTTTTTCTGAGATTATCCACTGGAAAGTAGATTGGTCCTATGGAGAGTGTATGTATCTAGAGTTGCCAAATTTAGAAAGAAAAAAGTACAGGAAACCCAGTTACATTTGAATTTTAGATAAACAATAGATTAAAACAAAGTTTTTAGGGAATTTTTTTTTTCCCCATGGGACATACACTAAAAAAATGGTTCATTGTTTATCCGAAATTTAAATGTAACTGGGCATCCTGTATTGTATCTGGCAACCACATAAGTAGCCTTTGTATGGAAACAGATATTCTGTGGAAGCAGTTCGTTTATAAGGGGTAGAATTTGTGATAAGATGAGGCAGCAAATTGCAGTTTCCTAGGATTTCTCCTTTTGGGAGAATAAAGAGACTTCACTTTAGAGGGTTAGATCATGTGAGTGACTGAACTAATGTGATAAGATCTGATTATGGGAGAGAGAGATTGAGTTATATCTTTAGTTTGGTCAAATATTTGGTAGGAATAAGGACATGGTGATTTGGGAAAGAAGAAATATAAGTTTAAGACTAATGTCAAGTAGAAAGTTAAGAGATTGGAGATCCAGGGAAAAGGAGCAGGATCAGGAGACAGCATAGGTTTAGTGTATGAACCATATTGAGATGGATAGGTAAATTTGAGTAGAAAGTGACATCAAATAGGTTACTTATATGATCAATTAACATTGGTTGGATGAACATGATGAGGCAAGCAAGTCAGAGGCATAGAGGGTATGAGTTGGGGTTGGATAAAGTATGGGGAGTAGATGAGTTGTAGAGGAAAGTGATCAATGGATTTGAGACTGAGGAGTTTTTTTTTTTTGGAAAGTGTAGATACATTGGAATTCCATTTGAAAGCCTTTGTAATTCTTTTTAGACATCATGTAGTCTTTTTATTTTTCTAAATCATCTTCCAAAGTAATTTACACACTAAAAAGGAAGACTTTAGACCATGCAATAAAGGACAGACAGGTGACCTGAAGGACAGGACATAATCAAGATTTAAGTGGAAATTCCCAAGATACTTAAGGAAACAACTGGGGCCAGAGGAGGGCTAAAGAATACTATGGCAGGTTTTTGCCATGTTAGAATTTTTCCTGCCCAAATCTAAGCTGAATGTTTCCAGCAAGGATCTCTGAAGAGGAGAAAGGCCTCTTCTGTGTCTCCATGGCAGGCATATTTGCGATTTTTGGGATCCTGATGCATGCACTGTTGCAGATTTACAGGAGTCAGACCCAAAATCAACTGTTAGTGCCCCCAGTTTGTCCTCATATGCTCCAGCTTGTTACTGAGAATTCTGGTGATTGTTCCATACCTGTTAATCCGACCAGATTTTAACTTAGTACAGAAAAGGTCTTCAATCCATGTCATCTCCTCTTTTTTTCCTTTTCTTCTTTTTTTTTTTTTTTTCTTTTTGAGACGGAGTCTCACTCTGTTGCCCAGGCTGGAGTGCAGTGGCATGATCTCAGCTCACTGCAACCTCCACCTCCCACGTTCAAGCAGTTATCCTGCCTCAGCCTCCCAAGTAGCTGGGATTACAGACACATGCCACCAAGCCCAGCTAATTTTTGTATTTTAGTAGAGTTGGGGTTTCACCATGTTGGCCAGGCTGGTCTCAAACTCTGGACCTCAAGAGATCCGCCTGCCTCAGCCTCCCAAAGTGTTGGGATTACAGATGTGAGCCACCGTGCCTGGACTTCTTTTTTTTGTTTTGTTTTGAGATGGAGTCTTGCTCTGTCGCCCAGGCTGGAGTGCAGTGGTGCAACCTCAACTCACTGCAACCTCCACCTCCTGAGTTTGAGCGATCCTCCTGCCTCAGGCTCCCGAGTAGCTGGGACCACAGGCATGTACCACCATGCCTGGCTAATTTTTGTATTTTTAGTAGACACAGGGTTTCACCATGTTAGTCAAGCTGGTCTTAAACACCCAACCTTAGGTGGTCTGCCCGCCTCGGCCTCTCCAAGTGCTGGGATTACAGGCGTGAGCCACTGCGTCCAGCCCCTCTCTTCTTAATTTAGCTTTTCTCTCATACATTGAATCTATCTGGCTATTCACCATTATTCCTTCTCCTGAATAATGCCTGGTCGCCTTTTTGTGTTTTCTGTCCAGCTCTCCAGCTTATCTGTTTTACAATGCTATACTTTGTCTTTCCATCTTGACTGCTACAAGTTCATAAGACAATACCTCCCTCCTTGAGCTGGGGTAAGAATGAAATGTAGTAATTAATGCAAAGTGACCATGATAGTGACTCGGCTTTTAATAGGTACTCATTAAAATATTAGTTCTAGGTCTGGCATGGTGGCTCACACCTGTAATCCCGGCACTTTGGGAGGCCAAGGCGGTGGATTGCTTGAGCTCAGGAGTTTGAGACCAACTCAAGACCAGCTTAGGCAATGTGGTGAAACCCCATCATCACCTAAAATACAAAAATTAGTCAAATGTAGTGGCACACACTTGTGGTCCCAGCAACTCAGGAGGTTGAGGTGGGAGGATCCTTGAAGTCCTCTGGCAAGTTGAGGCTGCAGTGAGCTGAGATTGTGCCACTACATTTCAGCCTGGGTGACAGAGTAAGACCCTGTCTCAAAAAAAGAAAAAAAGTATTTAAAGCAGGGGTCCTCAGCCCCTGGGCCACATACAAGTTAGTTGCTTATTCAGAATTGGGCTATACAGTAGGAGGTGAGTGACAGGCAAGCGAGTGAAGCTTCCATCTGTATTTACAGCTGCTCCCCATCACCCGCCTTACCTCTTGAGGTCCACCTCCTGTCAGATCAGCAGCGGCATTAGATTCTCATAGGACCGCGAACCTTATCATGAACTGAAGATGAGAGACATCTAGATTACGTGCTCCTCATGGGAATCTAATGTCTGATGATGTGTCACTGTCTCCCATCACCCCCAGATGAGTATTTGAATTACGTCTCTAAGCCTCACTGTGCTGCACCTTTTATACTCATAGACTCTGTATCTAAGTTAATGAGACATTTTATGTAAATCCTGCCCAGTGAATCTAGTCTAGTTGCACAAAGACAAGCTCAGGGCTCCCACTGATCTTACATTATGGTGAGTTCTATAATTATTTAATTAGATATTACAATGTAATAATAATAGAAGTAAAGTGCACAATGAATATAATGTGCTTGAATTATCCCCAAACCATCCCCCTCCACCGTCTGTGGAAAATTCGTCTTCTACAAAACTGGTCCCTGGTGCCAAAAAGGTTGGGAACTGCTGCTCTAAGGGGCACCATGCTCTCTGTTTCTTTCTGGATCCAAAGTTTTCTGAGCCCTTAGATGCCAAATAGTGCGAAAAAATTTGAGACTTTTTTCTTTCTGAGTCTTTTTTTTTTTTTTTTGTCTTTGTCTCTGTCTCTTGGTTTTATCATATCTTTATTTTTCATTTACATTCAGATTTCCTTTTTTCTATTTCTGTTTCCCAGGATTCCTTTCATTCAATCCATCCTCAACCAGATATACTTGGAGGACTAGCCTTAAGGGGACTAACATAATCTGAGGAAGGTAAACTATAAGGAAGTTTAGGTGAACCCAAAGCATATTCCCTGAATAGACTGAATATTTCTAAGATTGCCCACAGTGGTAGTGACAGCACCTGAGTGTTTGAGTTACATCTGTAAGCCTCATTGTGCTGTACCTTTTATACTCATCGGCTCTGTATCTTAGTATGACATTTTCTGTAAATCCTGCCCAGTGAGTCATGTAGACTCAGGTTTCGATTTAGACAAGAAACACTCATTGTCAGCTCAGATGAGCAAGTAAAACCTTGTATAGCCCCTTATAGTCCCTCCTCTTCTGCAGCTGAAGAACAATATCTTTCAGTTAACAGAAAGCATATTAATTGTCAGTTTATCAGTCAACAACTGTTTGCTGATGTGTGTAAGATAACAGAAGCCCTCAAAACAAATGGGAGAAACTTTTGCAACTGAAGGAAAAAAGTAGAAAATAAAAAGCAGGTAAAACAGTCAAGAAATAACTTCTGGTTCAATGGAATTGTTTTGTAAGACACCAGTGATTCTTCTTTTAGAGAACAATCATATAGTACCTCAACCTCAAGCTAGCCAAAAATCTAGGTACACATTCATGAACACAATTGGGGCAGTTTTAATTTGTTGAGTAGCAGACTCTCATCAAAGGGCTTTGTATGTGTGGGAAATCATGCCCCCAGATTGCTTTGGAAGAGAGAAGCAGCAGTTCTCAAGACAGATATGACTCTGTATACCCTAAAACAGCAGTCCCCAATCTTTTTGGGGCCAAGGACTGGTTTCACATAAGACAATTATTCCACAGACTGGTGGGGCAAGGTGGTTTTGGGATGAAACTGTTCCACCTCAGATCATCAGGCATTAGGTTCTCATAAGGAGCACACCACCTAGATCCCTCGCATGAACAGTTCATAATAGGGTTTGTGTTCCTATGAGAATCTGATCTGACAGGAGGCGTAGCTCAGGTAGTAATGCTCGGTTACCTGCCACTTATCACCTGCTATGGCAGGCCACACATCGTTACTAGTCTGCACCCTGGGGGTTGGGGTCCTCTGCCCTAAGAGGAATGTGAGTTAGTTTTTTTGTTGTTGCTGAAACAAACTACCACAACTTAGTGTATTAAACAATATATTAATAAATGTATTATCTTAAAGTTCTGTAAGTCAGAAGTTTAACCTGGGTTTCACTGTGTTGGCAGCATGTGTCCCTTTCTGGAGAATCTGTTTCCTCTCTTTCCAGCTTCTAGGCTTCCTACATTCCTTGGCTTATAACCCTCTTCTTTTGTCTTCAAAACAAGCAATGAAAGATCAGTTCCTTCTCATGTCACTTTGCTGTAATCCTGTGTCATTCAATTGCTCTCTGAAACAGCAGAGAAAGTTTGTTTACTTTTAAGGATTCATGTGATTAACTTAGGCTGACCTGGATAATCCAGGCTACTCTATCTCAGACTCCTAACTTTAATGACATCTGCAAAGTCATTGTTCCCATGCAAAGTAATATATTCACAGGTTCTGAGGATTAAAATACGAATATCTTGGAGGGGGACATTATTCTGCCTATGCAGAATTTTAATTACACTTTCCCCATTTTCCTACTTTCTTGACTGATTTTTGTCACGATTTGGAAAATTATAAATTTCCCAAGAAACGCCAGGAAGGAATTTCCGTATGGAAACACTGCAATACAGCCTGGAAAGCACTATGGACAGTTGCATGGACCTCATAGTAAGAAAATCTAACATAGGCTTCAGGCTGGGGAGAGCTTTATAGACAATGGATGTCATAAATAGTTTTTTGAAGAATATGTAATAGTTATCCTTGCAAAAGTTAAGGGAAAAGAGGGAGAGAGGGTTGGAGTCATTAATTCACGGGACTGTGATTAAACTGAGACATACACATTTCATTTTTAGGGGTAAGTTAAAAATAGTTTAGTATGAGTTCAAGTGTAGGAGGAGAGGGATATAAAATTTGAGAGTTAAGCATGGGACCTGTGTAAGTCTATTCTCATGCTGTTAATAAAGACACACCGGAGACTGGGTAACTTATAAAGGAAAGAGGTTGAATTGACTCACAGTTCAGGATGGCTAGGGAGGCATCAGGAAAGTTAGAATCACGGCAGAAGGGGAAGCAACCATGCCCTTCTTCACATGGTGGCAGCAAGGAGAAGTGTCAAGCAAAAGGAGAAAAAGCCCCTTATAAAACCATCAGATTTAGTGAGAACTCACTATCATGAGAACAGCATGAGGTTAACTGACACCCATGATTAAATTACCTCCCACAGGATCCCTCCTGAGACATGGGGGTGTTATGGGAACTACAGTTCAAGATGAGATTTGGGTGGGGACACAGCCAAACCATAACAGACCCAACATTAAAGCCTAACAAGCTTTGACTTTTAAGACAACATTAGGAATGCTTGAAGGGTTGTAAACAGTGGCACCACAGAAAGAAAATTGTGTTTTTAAGATAACTTCAGAGGCTACAATACAGTGTATACATTAAAATACAATCAACAGATTAAAATGAAATAAACAGGGAAATGATTTGAGAACCTGCATAGTAATCACAACGAGAAACATTACAGTGACTTCAACTAAGTGGAGCAACGAAAACACTAATATACAGCTACTGTGAGTGCAAGTTAATGCAGTAAATTTGGAAAAGAGTGTGGCAGTATCTAGTTGAAGATACTTTTCTTACCAGTAATTCTGTAATCATTTGACAGGTTCTTCTTGTCTGCTGCCCAGAAAAGCCAATGCAGTGAGAACAGCAGGTTTTGCAGCAAAGAAAGAATTTAATAATTGCAGGGCCAGCCAAGTGGAAGGATGAAAGATAATGCTCAAATCCACCTCCCTGAGAATTTGGAGGCCAGAGTTTTTCAAGGATAGTTTGGTAGACAGGGGGTAGGGACTGGGGAATGCTAATTTGTTGGGTAAGGGATGAAATCATAGGGGGTTGGAGCTGTCTTCTTGCACTGAGTCAGTTCCTGGATCAGGGGTTCATAAGACCCATTGAGCCAATTTTTGTTTTGTTTTGTTTTTGTTTTTGAGACGGGGTCTCGCTCTGTCACCCAGGCTGGAGTGCAATGTCATGATCTCGGCTCACTGCAACCTCCACCTCCCGGGTTCAAGCGATTCTCCTGCCTCGGCCTTCTGAGTAGCTGGGATTATAGGCACACACCACCATGCCTCGCTAATTTTTATATTTTTAGTAGAGATAGAATTTCCTCATGTTGGTCAGGCTGGCAGTTTTTTTTTGTTTGTTTGCTTGTTTGTTTGTTTTTTAATGGGTTACCTGTCCAGGTGACATCAGCTAGTCCCTCAAAATACAGGGTCTAAAAAATACGCCAAACACCTATCTTAGGCTTTACAGTAGTGATGTTATCTATAGGAGCAACTGAGGAGGCTACAAATCTTGTGACTTCCAGGTACATTATTCCTGAACCATAATTTTAACCTTATGCCTAATCTGTTAGTTTTACAAAGGTAGTTTCAGTCCCTTAGCAGGGAGGGGTTACTTTTGGGAAGCAGCTGTTATTATCTTTGTTTTAAAATTAAACTATGAATTCCTCCATAGTTAGCTTGGCCTATGCCCAGGAATGAACAAGAACAGTTTGTAAAGTTAGAAGCAAGATAGTCAGCTATGTTAGATTTTTCTCACAGTCATAATTTTTGCAAAGATGGTTTCAATTCCACTCATTTTTGTATAGAAAATGCATGCTTATGTGTACCAGGATACACATTCAAGAATGTTTAGAGTGGCATCATTTGTAATAACTGAAGGATAGATACAATATAATAGCTACCAATGGCAATATGGTTATACAAACTGTGATATGTTCATACATGGAAGTCTGTATTGCAATGAACAATATCAGGCAAGTGGTCATCCAACAACATAGATGGAATTTAAAAACATAATGGAAAGTTGATATAAAAGAAGCCAGACCTAATAATATCCTAAATGATTCCATGTGTATAAATATTAAAAACATGCATGTATACATACATACATACAAAAGAGTTTGGAAAAAGAAGACTTGCTGAGTCTTCTGGCCTTCATCTTTTTCCCATGCTGGATACTCCCTGCCCTCAAACATTGAACTTCAAGTTCTTCAGTTTTTGGACTCTTGGATTTACACCAGTGGTTTGTCAGGGGCTCTTGAGCCTTTGGCCACAGACTAAAGGCTGCACTGTCGGCTTCCCTACTTTTGAGGTTTTGGGACTCGGACTGGCTTCCCTGCTCTTCAGCTTGCAGATGGCCTATTGTGGGACTTCAACTTCCGACTGTATGAGTCAATACTTCTTAATGAACTCCCCTTCATATACGCATCTATCCTATTAGTTCTGTCTTTCTAGGGAACCCTGACTAATACAGATCTAGGTGTACATACAAACAGATTTTGTGTACATACATACATGCATACTTACATACACATATACAGCATACGTACACCCCTACACATTCATGTGTGCACACATGCATGTACACTGGCATGCACGAATACACATGTCCATACATGTGTGTGCACATGCACACACATGCCTACACACATGCATGTGCACACACGCACACACAAATATGTGTGCAAATGCATGCATGTACACACATAAATAACATGTGTGCACAGATGTACGTACACACAAGCACACACATACGTGCACATGCATACGTCCATACACACATAATGCATATATATACATACATGTAGGCACACATGAGCACAATGCAAACATGTATGTATATGTATATGTGCATACACATACACACAATCATACATGTGTATACACACATGCATAAATACACACCTGTATACACACCTGTTTACATGTTTAAACACATACATGCAAACACACGTGCACATTTATACATACACGAATACCTACACACAAACATGCAAAAATTCTGTGCACACATACATGGACACGCATGCATGCACACACACATGCATGTATGCCTGCAGACATGCATATGCAGACACTTGTACACACATGCATACACACAGATGCATGTGCGCATGTGTGTACACGTGTACATACACACATGTGTAGATGCATGTGCACACATGTGCACACATGTATAACACACATGTGTGTTCACGTGTACATGCGAGCATTATGCATGTGTAACTAAATGACTACAAGCATGATACACACACGCATACATGTACACACATGTATAGCGCACATCTGCATGCATGCATACATACATTTAGACATACATGTAGATGCATATGTACATGCATGTATACATGCACATCTACATCTACACATGTATGCACCCACACATGCATGTACACCTGCATACTGTGCACATAATACATGTATACAGATACATGTGTGCATAAACGTGTACACACATGCATGCATACACACATGGATTTGTAGATATATGTGTATATGTGTGTACACACAGACATACACAGATGCATCCACACATACACATGTACACATGAGGTGGTACATTCAGCTTTCAGGAGGACAATCAGGGACTCTGTCACCTTGACAACTTTAGCCTTGCCTTCTTCTAGTCATCTTGCCAGAACACCTGTGCCCACGTTTTTCTAACACTGTCATCAGAGTACTTTTACCATCAAGGCATCTGGGGGTTGGGAGAGCTTTTTGCACAGAAGGCTACTTGGCTTCGTTGGAAAACTGATGATACATGAGGACTGGGGTGGTCAATCCCTCACAGGTTTCTTCATATGAAAAATGAGGACTGTGGGATTCTCTGGCTGAATCTCAGCACCTAGAGATGGATCTGGCCAATAGGAACTGCTCAGCAAGTATTAGCTACTGCTTTGGTTGCCTTCTCCCTATGGAAAACTGGCCTCTCACATTGAATTTGTATCATAGGCACTCATGAGGGGCTTGACTGTATCAATATCCGATGACAGGTTTCAGTGCAGTTCTGTTGTCGTGGCTGATTTGCTCATTTGGTAGATAGCATCCAGCTTCTTGTGAACATTAAAATGAAATAAAGTAGATTATGGAGGAATAGAATACAGACACATACTAAGGTATTATTTTTCAGACAAAATGGATTTGGATAAAAGAATCTAAGTAAGAATTTGTGCATGATTCTTTTACAATTCCTTTGAGTCCTTTTTTTTTGGCCTGTTTTTCAAGTCTCTGATTTTTGTCACCCTTCTCTCATCAGGTTAGAGAGATAGCCAATGGTCAGAAGGAATCTTCCAGCAATGACCATAGCACTTTCTCCTGCCTGCAGATACCTGTTTTTATTCAGCCTTTATGGGAAGTAGCAGCACCATCCAGTTCTCAGAGAGCAAGCTCTGGAGTAACTGAGCTAACCCCAGTTGCTAATCTAAGCTAATCCCAGTTACCCCAGTGGATTTACAGATAGAGGTTAAAACCTAGCAGGGTTCTCTTCCTGGAAAGGACAGCCTTCCCTCTAAGGTTTCACATAGACCCTGGGTGAGGAAAGGGCCCTAAATGGCTTGAAAAATTGAATGCTCTTTAGGTAAAGCAGGAAGCCCTGCTATGGAAGAGCATCATTTGAACAAAAATCAGGTTATCAGTACAAAGAGAGTGTTCAGGAGGTCAAGATAGTTAAGCAGAGAGCCTGACCAGAATGTCCGTGGTGGAGAGAAACAATCTTGTTGGGAGAAGGATGACAATAATTGGAGACTTAGAATAAAGGCTGAAAATGATTCAAAGAGAATGCAAAAAGAATCAGGCACAAATGCTTTACTATATACTGTTGTGCAAATCTCACCTTACTATGTGTTTGTATTCTATTCCTTCACAATCTTTATTTTATTTTGATGTTCAAAGAGACTTGTGGTGCCAATTAAATGAGCAAAACAGTTAGTGACAACAGAAATGCACTAAGAAAAAGTCCCTCATCAGCTCTTGAAAGCAGGTTCCTTAAAGGTGGACAATATCCCGCATACAAGGACTTTTTCAGCACCACACATGGGAAATGGAACTGAATGTTTATTATTCTTTATATAAGTTTGTTGATATGACTTTTCAGCTTCCCTCAGTAGCATTATCCAAATTTTGTAGATGACACTAAAGCTCAGAGGAGTTAAACCATTTTCCTCAAATCACATAGCTTTAAATAGGAAAACCAGATATGAAAAGCAGATTTTTTTCTAAATTAAAAAAAAATAAAATAAAAAACCCATGAACTCTTGCTTTACTTTAGCACATAGTCTCACCATCTGTTTTCTCCACACCAGGTCATTCATGTAACATTTACTCACATAACGAACACAAATAAATGAGTGGATTCATTCATCAGATATTAATTCAGAATCTCTTTTGTGTCTACAACACTAGGCTCAAGACTTCCCAGTGTCTCTGTCTCCTCTCCCTCAAACCTCTCCATTCAACGTCTTGACAAATACTGTAGATCCTTCCTGCACAAAGTCTCCAGAATTTTTTTCTTCCTTTTCACTCACCTCTGTTGTCATCCATGCTATGGTGTTTAAAGAGGATGTATTCTGCACCATGAAGTGTGATGGGCACTGGCGATGCAGAAAGACTCCTGCTGTCCACCTCAGGAGCTGACACAATAAATGTGGGTAAACCTCAATCCTTTAATATCTTTGTGACCTCTTTCCCTTTAAATCCAATTCCTGTTTTCTTAGTTCAAGCTCTGACATTCAAAACTAAACACCTTTCTCTAACATGTTGCTTTAATTATTTAAGCCTTTTGCCTGGGATTTTTTCAATTTCTCTTAAGTTTTCGTAAAACTCTCCCACTCTCCCAACATATCTCTAAGTGACCAGACTTTTCAATCACTGCTTCCCTCAATGTGTATTTGACACACACACACACACACACACACACACACTCTCTCTCTCTCTCTCTCTCTCCACTTAAATTGAACAGGTTTATTTATTCACTCAGGAATTCCTACAAACAGCCCAGTTTTCTCCAACGTATGTCTACTCCATCTCTTCATAGCTCAATTTTAATTCTTATACTCTAATATTTTACATATTCTTATAGTCTGATATAATCTTGTCTCTTATTCTTTATGGCTCTGCTCTGTAATTTTGTTGTTGTTGTTCTGACATATAGTTGGACATGTAACTTGTACATGACACACCTTAGCAAGGAGGCAACCCATATCTCAGATGTAAGAGAAAGAAGCACTCTCCAGGGGTTTCCTAGGGCAGTGGTCAGCACACTGGCCTCATTCCTGAAAGGGCCTAGTTATGAAAACAACAGGAGATTTTTGCCTTTCAGAAATGTGTACTATCTCACAACCCCCGACAGTCTCAGCTACAAGGAACAAGTGATAATGCCATCCCACCTTTATAACCACACACACAACACACACACTCATACAAAATCATTTAATCATTTTTAATTATTTAATCATTTTTTAAAAATCAGTGACACTTTAGCTGGGCAGGTCTAGGCAGGTCCTCCTTTGCTGGGACATGCCTTTTTCTGTCCTGGAATACCCTAAACGTGATATTGTGGTAGCACGAGTTTTCCCTTTGTGACTTTATCCTTCTTCCCTTTTCTCCTCCTTCTTTGCAGAGAATGAGTAGACACTGCACTGTTGCCCTGGCCCATCAATGAAAAAATCTGCTCTTAGTAGAGCCCTGCTTTTGCGCTGAAGTCCCTGAAATCACCTGTGTTCCAGGCCACCCACTAAGGATAAATAAAGCTCCCCTGATGTGGGGAATTAGCTCAAGTGGTAGAGCGCTTGCTTAGCATGCAAGAGGTAGTGGGATCGATGCCCACATTCTCCAAGCTTTATTATTTAGGTCTCCAAACCCGAGTCAGTATCTGAGAGCAGGATACTGCTTTGGTTCAAGACATAGGAGCAGCAACAATACAGGACTGGTGACGGCTCCCTCCTGGCATTCAGCACAGTGTAGATCTACCGTGTAATTAATTTTCTGTTTCTTCAAGGAGCTGTGAAACCAAGGGACATACACAATTGCTCTTTTCTCCCTGTTTCTGCATGCAGCTTGAATGTGAGATGATTGTGAAAAGTGCCACTTGGGTAAATACAGCCCCGGCTTTCTGGTGAGAGGACTGAAACCAGGATGTGTCTGGTAACTAGAATGTGCCTGGGCAGATACTATAGAAAGCAAACCCATAAAGTTGTTCATGAGCTTGTGGACGCACCTGTCAGCTGTGAATAAGTGGCTCTAATCCCAAACAACTTACCAAAAAAGAGCCTGAGAGCTGAACTGAGCAATGACACACTTTCCAGTCCCCACTGACCATTGGGTCGCACACACTCCAGAGATCTCTGAACAGTAGTGTCAAGGCTTTGTAAGTAGAGTTATCTTTGAAATAGCAATACATGGAAGGTTGGTTGGTACTTGGAACTTGAACACAAGGCAATTGTGTGCCTGCAAAAACAAAAATGGCAATATTTTCCTTAAGATTTCAACAAGACACAGTGTCTCATTACATAACCCAAAGAAGTCCAGGTTACAACCCCAAAATATTCAGCATATGAAAAAACAGGGAGAACTTATTTCACATGGCAAAGAGAATCCTTGACAATACTGAGAGGACACAGGTGTTAAATCATCTGACACATACATTAAGCAGTTATTTTAACAATGCTCCTAGAATTAGAGGATAGCATTCGTGAAGTGAATGGAAAGTCTCACCAAATATTTGGAATATATAAATACCAATTTTAACTGAAGAATTAAAAAAATGTATTAAACAAAACTATTAGGGGAAATAAAAAGCTTAATTGGATGATCTCAATAACAGAATGCAGAAGACTAAGGAAAAAGTCAGTGAACTTGAAAACAGAACAAGAATACTTACACAATCTGAACTATAGAGAGAAAGGAGGATTTTATTTGTCCCTGAACAGAGGCTCAGGGAAAAATAAAAAAATAACACATCCAATATTCACATTATTGTAATCTGGAAAGAATAGGACAAAGAGTTTTTTGTGGGATAAAACTTTGAAGAATTAATGGCTGAAAATGTATCAAATTTATCAAAAGATATAAGCCAGATTTTTAAAGTTCAGTAAATGTCAAGCATAATAAACCCAAAGAAACCCATAGCAAGACATATCATAAACTGTTGAAAACTAAGAAAATACAAAACAAACTTGAAAGCAGCCAAAGGGAAATGAAAGAGAAAATACCATATGAATGCGTGTAGATTTCTCATCAGGAACCACAGGGGCCAGAAAAAATGTCATAACATTCAGTAAGTACCAAAAGAAAAAGACATATCAACCCAGAATGCTATGTGGAGTGAAAGTATCTTCCAGGCATAAAGGCAAATAAATGCATTCTCATTGGAAGGTAAATAAATACATTCTCAATCCTCGCAAGACTGCTGGAAAAGAATTAGCAAAGATTTGAGATAAGAAAAGTTATACCAGAAGGAAACTTAGAGCATCATCAATGAAGGAACAAAAGCAGAAATAGAAAATGTCTGGGTAGACCTAACAGACTGTTATTCTTCCCTTGAGATCCTTAAGGTATGTTTGATGATTGAAAACAAAAATTGTAAATTTCTCTGATGCAGTTGTCATTGTATCTAGATGTACTACATACATAAGATAAAAGGGTAAGTGTAATGGGTCTAACTCTTCATGAAGTTTCTATATTCAATTTGAATGGTGAAAAATTGATTCTAAGTATATTGTAAAAGGTTATATATGTATATGGTAAACCCTAGACCACTTACTAACAAGATTTGAATAAACCAAAACAAGATAGAAAGAGGAACATAGATGAGTTAAAACAAAGGGAAAAAATTATTAAATAATACACCTATCTAAAAACTTATCTGTAATAACATTACATGTAAATAATCTAAATCCTTTAGTTAAAAACCAGAGATCATCAGAATGTGTTAAAAATAAATATGCTCACTAAAGAAAGCCACCTGCAATACACTTGTACATAAGAATCAAAGTCATATAGCAGATTGAAAGAACAGAGTGGGAAAAGATACCTCATGCAAGCATTAATCAAAGACTGCTGTGATGTATATATATAAAATCAGACAAAGTAGATTTGAAAGTAGAGAAACGTTTCAGGAATAATGAGGGCTGCTAAATAATTATGATTGTCAATTTTCCAGGGGTATACTGTCCCAAATGTATATGAGGACACAGATCTTCAAAACTCATAAACAAATTTGGATGCACAAGGTAAAAACAGAAAAATCTAATTAGTTGCAGACACTAACACTCCTCTCTCAGTAATTGGTAGACTTAGAGAAAACAAATCAGCAGACATATTGGAGAACTGAACCACACCATCCAGTAATGGACCTATCAACTTCGTAACGCAAAATAAAATTTAGGTAGAAGGCAAAGACAAAAATTAAAAGAAAAGTAAGATCATGTTATAACCAGGAAATTAAGGGTAATCCAGCATATAGAAGAGTGCTATTATTGAAATAGTTTGAAAGAGTTACTTAGTTATTTTGAGACTTTTTTTGAAGGAGTTATTTAGCTGGAAATGACAGAAAGGCTGAAAATGGCGAATCTGGAGGTAGATCTTCCCTCATCCATATTTATGTTGTCTTCTTTTGAGGTCTAGGGTGTCTATACTTTCTCTAAATTACCTGATCCTACTACAGTGTCTGGCACAGAGCATCTCCCCAGTGAATATGTACCAAATGAGTGGATAGTAATTGATAGATTCAAAAGAGCTGTGCAAGAATAATGTTAATTATTTGACAAATCATCGAATGTGGTGTTTGAAGGAAGACAATGAGTCAAAGTTGACTTGAAAGGTATGCCCAAGGCCAGACTTATTTCTGTAATCCCAGCACTTTGGGAAGTCAAGATGGGCAGATCCCTTGACACCAGGAGTTTGAGACCAGCTTGCACAACACAGTGAAACCGCTTCTCTACACAAAATACAAAAATTAGCCAGGTGTGGTGGTATGCATCTGTAGTTCCAGCTACTCAGGAGGCTGAGGTGGGAGGATCAATGGAACCTGGGAGGCCGAGGTTGCAGTGAACAGAGATCGTACTGGTGCCTGGACAGCAAAGTGAGACCCTGTCATAAAATAAAATAAAATAAAATAAAATAAAATAAAATAAAATAAAATAAAATAAAGTAGTTAAACCCAAGCCGGGAGGGGTAGCTCAAACCTGTAATCACAGCACTTTGGGAGGCTGAGGTGGGTGGATGACCTGAGGTCAGGAATTTGAGACCAGCCTGGCCAACGTGGTGAAACTCCGTCTCTACTAAAAATACAAAAATTAGCCGGGCATGGTTGCAGGCACCTGTAGTCCCAGCTACACGGGAGGCTGAGACAGGAGAATGACTTGAACTCAGGAGGCAGAGGTTGCAGTGAGCCAAGATCTCCCCAGTGCATTGCAGCCTGGGCAACAGAGTGACACTCTGTCTAAAACAAAAAAACAAAAACAAAAGAAAAAAAAAAAAGAAAAACTTTAGCCCAAAAAGTAAGCAAAGAGGAGGTTTGGAATTAGATATTTGGTATACGAATGAATGGGCTAAAGTGCAAAAGAACGGGCAGAATAACTGAGCTAGTACAGAGGGAAAAAAATCACATTTAAAATGTAAAAATATCTGCTTCTCAATTCGGGCTTTCCCACTTAGCAGCTTTGGTGTCTTAGAAAAAACACTTAACTTATCTGAGCATCTATTATTTCTAAAAAGTGCGTAAGTACAGACTAAGACATCGTTTTTTTGGCAAAATTCAGTCAGACTACATCAAGTAAACTCCTAGTATAATTCATGGCACAAAAAAATGGGGAAAAAACAGGGAGGATATGATCATAAGTTCCGCTTGTGTTTTTGTTGAGTGAATGTCTCCAGTCACATAGATGCAAGGGGAGACACACAGGAAGAGTAGTATGAATGGGAAACACCTTGGAACACTATTTCTTCCTTCATTCATTCAGTTGGTCACTCAATGAACTATCATGAATTGAGAACTACCTCTGTTTCTTATCAACAAAGGAGACTACGGAAAGGAAGAGTGACTAAGACCTCTGAAGAAGGGAAAAGCTAGATCATTGGGCCACAAGAGGGAAAAAAGTAGCAAGAGGTACAATTGTTTCTGGTCCCTCAAGCCAGAAGGTCCTATCATTGTGAAAAATACTGGAAACGGGTGGACTCCACCTGTCCTGAGTGGGGAAGTTTTCCAGTGCAGCATTGGTTGATAAGGAGTGATTTCCAAGTAGCATTGATTGTGTTCTTTAAAAGCTAGGAACTGATAAAGCAGAAGTGTGTGGGAAGTGAGATGTGATAATCTGGATGTCAGCTCTTGGAAACAGTTGCTCTCAGAGCAGGAGACTGCCTGTCAATCTCATATTCTGAAGGTCCTGAGTTTGAACGTCAGACAAGGTACAGCTTTTGCCACTATTTCCTTTAAGGGAAACAAAATAGGTGTGATAAATAATGGAATACAAATGCTATGAGATAATGATTTCAAGACAGACCAAATATTAACTTAAAATTTAAAAGTGAGATCTCTTTTTCTTTCTTTCTTTCTTTCTTTCTTTCTTTCTTTCTTTCTTTC
>NC_045438.1:141745381-141746147 GCF_002776525.5 Piliocolobus tephrosceles | reverse complement strand
CTTCCTTCCTTCCTTCCTTCCTTCCTTCCTTTCTTTCTCTCTCTTTCGTTTTTTCCTTCTTTTGGCTTCTCAGTGCTTTGAGTACAAGGGATGGTGAAGAGACATAAATTACATAAGAAACTGCAAGCTATGTCATATGTCTACCTCTCTAGCTGACAGGGGAAGCAGGGGAAATTTCTCTTCCAATTGCCTACTCTGAATGTCATCCAACCATAATTATGGGATGAGGCGGGGGAACTCTTTTATTCTTTTAATCATCCAACAAATATTTCTCAAGCACATATCTTGTTAAGAGACTGTTTTGGGTACAGTAATTCACAGTGAATAAAGCACAGATATTCTCACCTTTGTGATACTACATCATAGTTGGAAGGAGTGGGGAGAAATAGGAAGCAAATAAGAAAAATAAGAAGTCATGTGATGATATCTACTGGGAGAGAATCATTAGGCAGTAAAGGACTCAGCAGTGTGGAGGTGACACATTCAATTTTCGGGAGAAGAATCAGGGAAGTTGTCATTGTTTGAAGCTATCATTTAGCTTCCCTTTCTTCCAATCTTCTTTCTTTACATGGGAAATAAGGACTGTGGGATTCTTTGGGTGGATCGCAGCACCTAGAGATGGATCTGATCAATAAGAACTGCTCAGTAAGCATTAGCTACTGCTTTGGTTGCCTTCCCCCTGTGGAGTGCTGGCCTCTTGCATTGAGCTTGCATCATCGGTGTTCAGTAGGAGCTTGCTTAGTGGATCTACAGGTTGAGGTTAGAA
>NC_045438.1:141744670-141745371 GCF_002776525.5 Piliocolobus tephrosceles | reverse complement strand
TATTTCTTCCTTCATTCATTCAGTTGGTCACTCAATGAACTATCATGAATTGAGCACTACCTCTGTTTCTTACCAACAAAGGAGACTACGGAAAAGAAGAGTGAATAAGATCTCTGAAGAAGGGAAAAGCTAGATCATTGGGACACAAGAGGGAAAAAAGGCAGCAAGAGGTACAGTTGTTTCTGGTCCCCCAGGCCAGAAGGTCCTATCATCATAAGAATACTGGAAACAGGTGGACTCCACCTGTCCTGAGTGGGGAAGTCTTCCAGTGCAGCATTGGTTGATAAGGAGTGATTTCCAAGTAGCATTGATTGTGTTCTTTAAAAGCTAGGAATTGATAAAGCAGCAGTGTGTGGGAAATGAGATGTGATAATCTGAATGTCAGCTCTTGGGAACAGTTGCTCTCTTAGAGTAGCAGGCCACCTGTGAAGGTCTGAAGGTCCTGAGTTTGAACATCAGACAAGTTACAGCTTTTGCCACTATTTCCTTTAAGGGAAACGAAATAGGTGTGATAAATAATGGAACACAAATGCTATGAGATAATGATTTCAAGACAGACCAAATATTAGCTTGAACTTTAAAAGTGAGATTTCTCTCTCTTTCTTCCTTCCTTCCTTCCTTCCTTCCTTCCTTCCTTCCTTCCTTCCTTCCTTCCTTTCTTTCTTTCTTTCTTTCTTTCTTTCTTTCTTTCTTTCTTTCTT
>NC_045438.1:141740725-141744570 GCF_002776525.5 Piliocolobus tephrosceles | reverse complement strand
AGTACAAGGGGTGGTGAAGAGATATAAATTACATGAGAAACTGCAAGCTATGTCGTATGTCTACCTCTCTAGCTGACAGGGGAAGCAGGGGAAAGTTCTCTTCCAATCGTCTGCTCTGAATGTCATCCAACCATAATTATGGAGTGGGGTGGGTGAACGCTTATTTTTTTAATCATCCAACAAATATTTCTCAAGCACATACCTTGTTAAGAGACTGTTTTGGGTACATCAATTCACAGTGAATAAAACTCAGGTATTCTCACCTTTGTGATACTACATCATAGTTGGGAGGAGTGGGGAGAAACAGACAGGAAGCAAACAAGAAAAATAAATAAGAAGGCATGTGATGATATCTACTGGGAGAGAATCATTAGACGGTAAAGGATTTCTCAGTGTGGAGGTGACACATTCAGTTTTCACGGGAAGAATCAGGGAAGTTGTCATTTTGAAGCTCTCATTTAGCTTCCCCTTCTTCTAATCTTCTTTCTTTACATGGGAAATAAGGACTGTGGGATTTTTGGGGTGGATCACAGCACCTAGAGATGGATTGATCAATAAGAACTGCTCAGTAAGCATTAGCTACTGCTTTGGTTGCCTTCCCCCTGTGAAGTGCTGGCTTCTTGGATTGAGCTTGCATCATCGGTGTTCAGAAGGAGCTTGCTTAGTGGATCTACAGGTTGAGGTTAGAACCCAGGAGGATTCTCTTCCTGGAAAGAACAGGCTTCCTTCTAAGGTTTCATATAGACCCTGGGTGAGGAAAGAGCCCTAAATGGCTTGAAAAACTGAATGCTCCCTGGGCAAAGCAAGAAGCCCTCCCATGGAAGGGCATGATTTGGGCATATATCAGGGTCTCAGTACAAAGATGAGTGCTCAGGAGGTCAAGATGGTTAAGCAGAGAATCTGACCAGAATGTTCATGGTGCAAAGAAATAATCTTGTGGGAAGAAGGATTACCACAATTGGGAAATTAGAACACAGGCTAAATGAGATTCAAACATAATACAACAAGAATCAGGCACAAATCCTTTACTACTATATTCTTTTGTACAAATCCATTTTGCCTAGAAAATCATACCTTGCTATGCATCCCTATTGTGTTTCTCCACCATCTATTTTGCTTTTTAAACTTTATTTCATTTTTATCATCACAGAAGCTTGTTGCTACAAAATAAATGAGCAAATCAGCCAATGGCAACAAAACCGCACTGATATCCCTTCTTAGACCTTGAGAGCCTTTTCCTTAAAAGTGAACAATACTACATGTTCGAGGACTTTTTCAGCACTATGTGCTAGAAATTGTACTGACCGTTTATTAATTTTTATGTAAGTTGGTCGATATAGTTTCCCAGCTTCCCCAAGTATTATTACCCCAGTGTTATAGATGACACTGAAGCTAAGAGGAGTTAAACCATTTTCCTCAGATCACATAACTTTAAAGAGGGAAACCAGATATCAGAAGCAGATTTCTTTCTCAATGAAAATATCACAAGCTCTTGCTTTAATCTAGCACATAGTCTCATCATCTGTTTTCTTCAAACCAGCTCACGCATGTAACATTCATTCATTTACCAAATACAGATAAATGAGTGGATTTATTCTTGCATTCATCAGATACTAATTCAAAATCTCTTCTGTGTCTGCCACACTGGGCTCAAGACTTTCCAGTGCCTTTGTCTCCTCTCTCTCAAATCTCTCCCCTCCATGTCTTGACAAATACTGTAGATACTTCCTGCAAAACCTCTCCAGAATCTTTTTCTTCTGCTCTCCATGCTACAGTGTTTATGGAGGATGTTTTCTTCACACATAGAGTGTGATGGGGGTTGAAGCTGCAGAAAGACTCATGCTGTTCACCTCAGGAGCTGACACAGTAAATGTGGATAAACCTCAATCCTTTAATTTCATTAGGACTTCTTTCCCAGTTACCCCAGTGGATTTACAGATTGAGGTTATAACCCAGCAGGATTATCTTTCTGCAAAGAATAGCCTTCCCTCTAAGGTTTCACATGGATACTGGGTGAGGAAAGAGCCCTAAATGGCTTGAAAAATTGAATGCTCTTTGAGCAAAGCAGGAAGCCCTGCTATGGAACAGCATCACTTGAACATAAATCAGGGTCTCAGTACAAACAAAGTGCTCAGGAGGTCAAGATGGTCAACCAGAGAGCCTGACCAGAATATCTGTGGTGGAGAGAAACAATCTTGTTGGGAGAAGGTAATTGGGGACTTATAATGAAGGCTAAAAATGATTCAAAGAGAATGCAAAAAGAATCAGGCACAAATCCTTTACTATATTCTGTGGTGCAAATCTCACTTTATTATGTGTTTGTGTTCTATTCCTCCACAATCTTTATTTTATTTTATTTTATTTTTATGTTCACAGAGACGTGTTGGTGGCAACTAAATGAGCACAACAGCCAGTCACAACAGAACTGCACTAAAATAGTCCCTCATTAGCTCTTGAGAGCAGATTCCTTAAAGGTGAACAATATTCCACATACAAGGACTTTTTCAGCACCACGCATTGGAAATGGAAGTGAATGTTTATTATTATTTTTATTTATTTATTTATTTATTTATTTATTTATTTATTTATTTATTTATTGAGACGGAGTCTCGCTCTGTCGCCCAAGCTGGAGTGCAGTGGCCGGATCTCAGCTCACTGCAAGCTCCGCCTCCCGGGTTCACGCCATTCTCCTGCCTCAGCCTCCCGAGTAGCTGGGACTATAGGCGCCCACCACCACGCCTGGCTAGTTTTTTGTACTTTTTAGTAGAGACGGGGTTTCACCGTGTTAGCCAGGATGGTCTCGATCTTCTGACCTTGTGATCCGCCCGCCTTGGCCTCCCAAAGTGCTGGTATTACAGGCTTGAGCCACCGCGCCCGGCCATGTTTATTATTTTTTATGTAAGTTTGTTGATATGGCTTTTCAGCTTCCCTCAGTATCATTATCCAAATTTTATACATGACACTAAAGCTGAAGGAGTTAAATCATTTTCCTCAAATCACATATCTTTAAATAGGAAAACCAGATAAGAAAAGCAGATTTCTTTCCAAAGTAAAAAACAAACAAACAAACAAAAAACCCTTGATTTCTTGCTTTACCCTAGCACATAGTCTAGCCATCTGTTTTCTCCACACCAGGTCATTCCTGTAACATTCATTCACATATCAAATGCAAATAAATAAGTAGATTCATTCATCAGATATTAATTCAGAATCTCTTTTGTGTCTACAACACTAGGCTCAAGACTTCCCAGTGTCTTGGTCTCCTCTCCCTCAAACCTCTTCACCCAACGTCTTGACAAATACTGTAGATCCTTCCTGTATAACCTCTCCAGAATCTTTTTCTTCCTTTTCACTCACCTCTGTCATCATCCATGCTATACTATTTATTCAGGATGTTTCTGAAGCATGGAGTGTGATGGGCACTGGCGCTGCAGAAAGATTCCTGCTGTCCACCTCAGGAGCTGACAGGATAAATGTGGGTAAACCACAATCCTTTAGTATCTTTATTACTTCTTTCCCTTTCTCCCCAGTTCCTGTTTTCTCATGTTCAAGCTCTGACATTCAAAACTAAACACCTTTGTCTAACATGTTGCTTTAATTAAGCATTTTGCCTGGGATATTTTCAATTCATCTTAAGTTTTCATAAAGCTTTCCCAACATATTTCTAAGGGACCAGGCTTTTCAATCACTGCTTCCCTCCATGTGTATTACACACACACACACACACACACTCTCAAATTGAACAGGTTCATTTATTCACACAGGAATTCCTACAAACAGCCCCGTTTCTCTCCAACGTATGTCCACTCCTTTTCTGCATAGCTCAATTTTGATTCTTTCACTCT
>NC_045438.1:141667383-141680725 GCF_002776525.5 Piliocolobus tephrosceles | reverse complement strand
AAAATATCAGAGTGAAAGAATCAAAATTGAGCTATGCAGAAAAGGAGAGGACATACGTTGGAGAAACGTAGGCTAAAGGGCTCTGGGCACACTTAAAGTAGGCTAGGCTAAGCTATGGTGTTTGACTAGGTGTATTAAATGCATTTTCAATTTACGATGCATTTATTGGAATGTAACCTTTCCGTAAATTATGGAGCATCTGTACTTCCATAATTGCTTTTATAAAAGCGGTTGGATCTGCAACCAGAAGTTGGTGCAAATTTCAGGAGAATCAGAATATTTCCCTTTTGGAAAAATGGGTAGAGTTAAAAGTGGGAATTGGGAGAGAATCCAGGAGCAGAGAGGCTGAATGTGTGTTTCTTTGCCTTTGCACCTTTGCAACTTTGCTCAACCTGACAGGTTGGGAAAAGGAGGAAATTTTATCTTCAGTCAGCCTCTGAGGATCATCAAAGTACTATGGAGACAAAGCAAGAAGAAGGTCTAGAGACAGACGAGGATATGGGGGTAGCAGGGTACGTTGCGTTGTAACAAGGGTCATCACACTAAGCAGGTGACATCTGAAGTTTCCTACTGTAGAGTTTCATAGTGACCAAAATTTCAGGCTAGATACAAAGAGGAGAGGATAAACTTTTGTCTTAGTAATGAACCTGAGTAGGGGAAAAGTAACTCTGAAGTACGTATTATTATTGACCATTCAGGGAAACGCCTTAGAGATCTGATAAAGCTGTTAGTTTTCTTGTAATTCAGTTGGTTACCATGGGCTGTCTTCAGCGCCTAGGGAGTAATATTACCTTATTAGAAATCCCAAGACAAAATGAAGCATAACTATAACAGGCGATCTTGTACCAATGATTTTGCAAGCAGGAAGAGAATGCGAAAGCAAATTCATAAATACTTTTCTCCTGCGGGCACCCACAGTGCTACTGAAAGTGGTTGTCAGTGACGGGGCAACCTGGGCGGTGGTAATAGTGGCGTCTGTCTTTTGACCCCGAAGCGTATCTCACCTTTTAAACGTTTAGAAAGAATACTTGAGTTATATTAACCTACAAGGTCACGACACAGCGGGAGATAAGGCCGTGTTCAGAGAACCCGGGTCGCCCTCCATGGCCCCGACTCCTTTTCCGTTTTCTGTCGCCGGAATTATTTCAGCCGCCTCCCGCACGCTTTCAGCGTTGCCCTCTTTCGAACAGGATAGAAAAACCCGACCATTCACTGCCTGGGGTTTGTCTCCTGCTTCTCTTCTGCGAACTGACCGGCCCGCTGGTGCATCTGCGTCCGTCGCGAGGCGTCGGTCCTTCCCCGACGGCGACCGCCGGGCGGCGGCAGGGACTCGCCACCCGCAGCCCTGGAGTCGGGCCGTGAGCGCCTGCGCGGCGCTGGGTCGCTGTCCAGCAGATGTCTGCGCGGGAGACCCCGCTAAGTCCTGTGCGGCTACCTCCTCCTGGCTGATCCCAACCCGGTCCCCCAGCCACTCGATAGAAACACGATTCACATCTTCCCCGTTCCTGAGTGAAGATCTCGTCGCCCACGACCTGCTTCGCCTCGCTCGTGATGATTTCTTACACTTGACTGGGGATCCCGGTGCGTTCGGCCCTCCTTCCTTAAGCTTCTGTCTGTCCTCTATCCGTTATGAAATCTGTAACTTGTTTTGGTGTGAACTGGGACAGCTGAACTTTGGAAGAAATTAGGCAGGATTCCCTGAAAAGTGTGTGTGTGAGTGTGTAAAAAATAAATATATACATAACATATATATTATATATTATATTATACATGTTATATATATTTTATATATATTACTGCTCTTTGCGGAGCAGGGCTAACCAGGTAGTGTGCCCAGAGTAATCAAAATTTTTGTTGAAGGGAGCATTAAAACAAAGAGCCTAAACAAAGTTCTAAAACAGGGGACTTTTCACTCACAATAGGCTGATGCAGAAGATACTATTAGTCAATTTGTACCAGATTCTTGTTTTATTCTGTTGTTAATCTTTTCCAGCCTTCTTCACCTTCCCCTACCCAATCTTTCTCAGGTGTGTGATGATCCAAAAAGAGCAATAATGTAAGTTTTATGAAGACCTCCTCATAAAGTTTTCAGAAATATTGTTTTCTGTTTACTTTTTGATATGTGGATGAGAAATAACACCCCATCTTTCCAGAACACAAGGAGGGGGCAACTCCAAGCCAGCAGTTGAATTGAGGATCTTCTGATACATGATGCATTGTGTCATTGGCCCTGCTTAATTAAGTCAACACAGTTTTTAAAAAAATCGTTTTCTGTTAAATTTTATTTGTAAAATTTTCTACCAAATAAAGATGTGCAGATTAAATAAAATTTCTAAATTTGGTTGATAGCACTTGGCCTCCCTCCCATTTGTCCACTGTCAGCTTTCCAGCTGAAAAAATGTAAAGATTCACGGTCTACTTGAAGCGTCATTAGTTCATTTCCTGCTAGCCTCAGGTCCTTGACCTCAGTGGTGAGGAACCTGAAAGCAGCAGATGATGGAGATTTTAGGATTTTGTTGTTGGAAAAGGAAACCAGGTGTCAGGGACTGGTATAAACAAATGAAATAACAGAAACACTGGCAAACACAATCAGGCTACTAATTCTTGAGAGTGGTGTTCCTTTCTGTACTTCTAGTGTGCAGAGTATGCATCTCAATTGTGACTTTTATTACAATTGTAAACAGGTGTTTCCTCAACTGTCTTCCCTACTCCATTGTAATATTCCTTGAGGGCAGCACATTCAGTGTCTACAAAAAGTAATTTTACATTAAAAGTCTGCACACATGCATGAAGGGTTGAGTGAGAAAAATGATTGCAAGCATCAGGAAAAAGGTTTAACTTTTAAAACAGGTAGGCTCACAGGTGTATGATCCTGTACTATTCCAACCAACATGTTTAAATGAAAAAACAGTGGACTGCTATATACAAAAGTGGTTTTCTGGGTTTCTTGGATGTAATAACTTTGAGGCTCACAGTGGCTGTTATATTCTTAAGGTAGGAGAGAGTCGGCGCTGGGCATGTGTCAATTAAACCTAAAGCCACTGACAGACCATACGGCTAGGTCGGAGCCAGTGGCTGAGAAGTTGGCCTCCTAAGTGAAGAGAATGTCTAATTTATTGACAGGAAAGCAAAAGCTTAGTGAACCAAGTGCACGCTAGACAGACATTTTTCATACCATTTATGTGGCTGGTTTGAGTTAATGCTAGTGATTAGGATTTAGAACACAATACCCACCAAACTTGTTTATGAAATATTTAGCACAAGGATCCCTACATTACTAGAAAAAATTCAGGAAACTCTCAGCAACAGCTCTACAACATTAAAACCACTCAACTGGCTTAAACAAAGTAGATTTATTACCACACCTAGTAAGTCCAGAGAGCAGAGAGATTCCATCATGTCATCAAGACCCATGATAAATCATCAAGATCCATGATAAATCTTTAAATATTTTGAGTTTTTTGAACTTTGCACTCTGTCACTCTCAACATATGGGTCTCATATTTTGGCTGGTTCCCCTGCAGTGCCTCACTCTCACAGTCTCATGATAAATTTCAGAAAAACAAACAAATCGACCTCTTCCTTGTATCTCTTGTTGAGGAAAACTTGTCCTATATGATCTCCAGTAGATTTTCTCTCACATTGTGAAAAGATCCCAGTCATGAAACTCTCAGAAGGCAGAGAATTTTTATCAAAACTCAGGCTTCATAGGTGAAGAAAAAGCTTTGTCACTATTAGAAACTCCTGCCAGGGACCACAAATAACAGTGAGGGGGTGGGATGGGCCTAGGGAGTCTACAAGGTGAGGAGAAAGATTGTCATTATCAGTCTCCAAGAGCCAAAGATGCATTCATCTTCTCCCACCCAGCTGTGTCTTCTCTCCTGTGAAAACCCAGGTTCCTAGACTCCTAATCCATATTTGAACAATGATTAGTGAAAGGCCAATTCTTTTCAGTCTTACACAGTTATTAAACTAGGGTGTGTGTGTGACTGTGAAGTCTTGAACAACAGGCTAGATATGAACTTTCAGAAGTTACCCTTATCACCACCGCCAAGGTTAGCCTAGCCATCTCTACCCAGTTTCCTCTCTGTTTGATATTGGATTCACATTGGCTACTGATATTTGCACAGGCTGCACTTGGATTGGTTGCAGTAAAGCACATTGAAGCCAACAAGGAAGAAAGCTGAAGAAGCAGAGAATTCCTAAGGAAAGAAATGATGATACAGAAGATGAAAATGACTACAACATTTGATATTTATTTAAAAATTACAGTTTTTAAACAGGTTTAACAAATGAGAATGTTGTTTTGGTGCCTAAAGTACAGGTTATGCTGGTGGTAGGAGATCAGGAAAAAATAAAAATTAAAAAGTTAAAAAATAAGTATAGGTTACTCTATTAATCCCATTTCTTTATCCCAGCCCTTGCCCTACTACAATTTATTTTACAAATTCTCTTATCTCCAAGACTTGGTTCTATCAGAATTTATAAGAGAAATAGATTATTTGCCTTCTATGAAGGCAGAATTCTAACAGAGTAACAACAGCTGTGATGAGCAAATGAGAATCCATTGTACCAAATAATGCCTAGAAACTAGCAAGGGAAACAGTTGAAACTGATAGATATGATGGTCATAGATTCAGGACCTACCCCAACTTCCACTCGCAAAGGCCCAAGAACACCTACCAGATAAGACAAATAGTGCGGCACTGCATCAAAGGATGAAAGGCAGGAAGAGAGGGGTGATTTTCACTTTCTTGTATAACTTATTTACTTTCAAAGCCTACAAAGAGTGCAGCAGTAATGCAAGGAACACACAGATACCTGTTACTCAAAAAGAGAAAAAAAGATGATGACCCATCACCTAGTTAGCTTAGTCTACTGTGTAAGGGCTAATTCCCAGAACCTTAAGTCATCATTTTAGCTCCCCCTACTCTGGTTTCTTTTTTTCCTTTTTCTCTGGATCCTCCTTTTCCTTAGCAGTCCCTGAGCAGTTTCCAAGAGACTATATCTAATGGAATGCCACCCCATCCAGAATCAGGACTATTGAGGGAATCTCCTTCCTCCTATTCCTTACCTATAATGATGAAGGTGATTGTGCAGATAAGGTGCCTTTCCAGGTATCATGAAAGAAACGAGGAAAGGCCAGGAGTATGAAGCTCAGGGAGAGAAGAAGGGTGCTGCTCATGAAAATTCAACCAAATATGAAGTAGTCTGAATTCACAAAGGAGAGAGAAGAAAGGCTAACAGCTCTCTAGGGCCTCCTTCCTGAGTCTGAGTGCCCAGACAGCTAAAAGATGCAGTTCAGGGACTTTAAAGCAGAAATGAATGGCAGCTCAGGGGAAGCGTAGGGGTAGAGGGAGAAGAACGCTGCAAAAATATCTAGAATCATGAGTCTACCTGAGCTGTATTCCTAGAGGGCCCCTGGATAAGATATGCTTTGAAATGAGCTCCTATTACTGGTAAGAATGTTTCCTTCAGGTAAACTAGGGCAGAAAAAGAGGCTGACAATTTCTGGAAGGGATTGGATTGGAGCTGGACCCTCCCTTTCAAGAACAAAACTTACCTGATTTTGATAGAGGAATCCAACACGTGACCTCAGCACTGCAGACTGCAAAGAGAACACTAAGCAGACTTGGGAACTGCCTGGGATTTCCATATTCACCCAGGTCAAGAGGTTGAAGGCCAACCACAGAAGGGCAGAACCAGTGAGAGTGCAGATGAGGATTAGAATGCCATATAGTCTAATTATCCCAGGTTTCACACAAACAAGCACTGAGTGAGAAAAGGAAACGGAGTCAAATGAATTAGATTTCCTCAGTCCCTTTGGGATTTCTTCCCATTCTTAAACACCCATCAAGGCCAGCCTCCTTGTCTTGACTCCTACTTAGTTTCTAGGACTCTCCCTCCTCATACCCCAACCAAATCCTCTTGGGGCCACAGACTGACCCTCTGTCCCTCACCAGCAAGAACTGAGACCTTTCTATTTAATCTCAACTTTTTATGTGAATCACTTACTTGCACACAATCATACACAGCCTGGTATTGTTACTAAGCTTTTCCTGGGCATATATCTTGTCTCTCCATCTAGATTAAAAGTCCCTAGAGGACAAGTATCCTGAATTCTTCATTTCCCACCACATTTATCACAGTGCTTTCTTTACATGTAGCAGGATCTCAGTGAGTATCTGTTAACAGCAAGGAAAAATAAAAAGCCACACCACATGCCAAATACATTCCTTGGTGATGTCAAGAGAAGTACATTTTTTTTTTTCTGGTGCTCTGTATACTCAACCCTCACCTCCTGACTTCTCCCCTCAAATCACAGCCTTTTTTTCACTTCTACTGCTTATGTTCCCAGCTTACCTTCTCTTTTATTTCTTCTCTTAACCTTCTGTTTCTGCCTGCCAGGAGTGTTCTCCTTTAGCTTTCATCGTTTGGTTACGCTCTGTTTTCGATAGCACCTTTTTACACTGAGGCCTATCCTAGCCGTCTCCTCAAGAGTAGAACCCTGTGATCCCTTCCTGTCTCTCTATTGGCAGGAAATTTAGTGACATCATAAGTATGTGAACTCTGTCCCCCAAGCGTGAGATCCTACCTTGCTCCCCTTGTTTTTTCAAAACACCTCCCATACTCTTCAATCCAGCATGGCTCTGTTTCTCTTGGCACTTGCATGCCCCCAGAACTACAGCTTGTGCCCTTAGCTCTAACTTCTAATACTGACTGGATAGGAATACTGTATTCCTATACAAGAATGAAGGACACTTGAGAGAGAAAACAGAATAATCTGGGCAATATCTGGGAAGATATAAGTGGAAACCAATTACGTGTTAAAGAACAATGGGATATACTACATCCTTTGTACTCTACCAGAATGATGTTAAGATATGTAATGCCGATGAAGGAATTAGCAAATAAGTGGATAAATGAACATAAGCTGAAAAAGCAGACCGCTGCTAAAATCCCCCGCTGAAGTTTACCAAATGTAAGTTCCAGGAAACTGGGATGATTTTTAGTGGTATTATCTCGGCCCACTGCAACCTCCACCTCCCGGGTTCAAGCGATCCTCCTGGCTTAGCCTCCTGAGTAGCTGGGACTGCAGGCACACATCACCACGACCAGCTAATTTTTTGTATTTTTAGTAGAGACAGAGTTTCACCATGTTGGCCAGGATGGTCTTGATCTCTTGACCTCCTGATCCCCCTGCCTCAGCCTCCCAAAGTGCTGGGATTACAGGTGTGAGCCACCACACCCAGCTGATTTTTGTCTATTTTATTCACTTATGTGTTCTGAGCATCTAAAATACTGTCTGGCACAAGACAAGTGCTATATAAATATTTGTGTAATGAATGAATGACTGATCCAGGAACAAAAGGCTCATCGTCAGAAGAGAAGGTTGGCATATCTGCCAGTTACCCCTGGTGGACTGTTTCTGTTGGATATGTATTATGCTAATATATGTATAGGATTAACTAGGATTTAGAGTGTGCAACAGCAATACATGTCTCATTAACTTTTAAAAACTAACTAGAATGAGTGTTTACAAAAATCACTTAGGACAGTGTAAAAATTTATACACCAAATAGTTTGTATTCTTAACCAAATTTTAAAACTAGCAGCACACAGGCTAGGATGAGTTATCATTGTATACATATTTGAAAGTATGTGGGACACTGGCTGATGAAAGAAGGTAGCATACTAATGCCATTGGCTGGGGGAGAGAAGGGATATTTACAGCAGAAAGTCAGAAGTAATTCACCTAGGTAAAGATTGCTTCTGCCAATAATGTGCTCATGGAAACTCATCCCTGAGACTTACAAAGAACAGATATCATAAGGTAATATCTTTAAATCTCAAGGTTGGTGGGGACCCCATTGAGAAGAGTGCCTATTTGCTCCTGAGCTATGAATTGACCCAGGAAAACAAAGATGATGGGCAAATATATTTTTACTGATGTCAGAAGAGAAATAAAGGAAAATTATAAATATATTTAGCAAGCAAACTGTTCACTGCCTATAGCAGTCACCTACTCTTTCCCTTATATATGAAGTCTCAATCAATATATTAAAATCATAACTCTTCAATCCATACTCCCTTTAAAGCATATACTCTTTTAAAGTTAGAAAACTGTTCTTTGCTTAAAATGGTATATAAAAGAATCAAATAGCAAAAGCTGGAACCAGAAAACCTGTATTCAAATCCTAGTTTTCCACTTACTATTTGACCAAGTCACTTCCTATAGTAAGGGATTACTGCTAAATTTGCTGAATGTGATAATAGTATGTGCCTATATAAATAAAATAAAAGAGTCCTTATGTCTAAGACATACAAACTGAGAAATTTAAAGTGAAATGTTATGTCTGGATTTCACTTTAAAACACTCCCTCCACCTCACTCTCTCTCCACAAAAAATGTGATGGGGAAACAGAGAAAACAGGATTGGCAAAACTGAGTACCGGGAAGTTTGTTAACTAATTATATCAACTTTTGTGTTTAAAATTTTCCATCATAAGAAGTTTAAAAAATATAAATTTGACATCTCAGTCACCCAAAGGGCTAAAAGCTAATTTCTCTTTCTCTTAAAAACGCTGTTCACCAGATTGAAAATGTCACCTGCTCTCTATTACATTCAGTTGTGCTCACTGATATGTTTCATTTTAGATGGTATAACTTTTCCAGGTCTCTCAGATATAAACTCTGCAAGAGGCTGTTTTGTTTACATATACTCATTTTATTAGTCACATAAGTGATCAAAGACTGTTGCTTGACTATGTATTATTTTAACAAAAATAATACCTACCCCTATAGAATTGCTATAAAACTATATTTAGAAAACAAATGTAAACGCATTTTTAAAAATGAGGCTCCATATAAATACTTCTTCATTATAATTATTATTGGAAATTTAAATCCTTTGCCTTATTTTTAAACATCACACCAAAACTGGATATTATGCATCACTCTATGGAGATTCCTCTTGTCTCATTCTAACTAGAATGAGTTTTTAAAAGAATCACTTAGGAAAATGTAAAAATTTATACACTAAGTTTCTATTCTTACCCTAATTTTAAAACTAGCTGCACGTAGGCTAGGACCAGTTATCACTGTATATATATTTGAAACTATATTTATTGCCCAGATTCAGAATATTTCAAAGTCAACTGCACTACAGCTGACCAATGATACAAATCCATTTTTGATTCAAATATTATTTTCTAAAGTTATCCAAATAGTACATTTAAGGAACTTTCAAGACATTCAATAGGAAACAAATTTCATTTCATAAGCAAAGGATGCACCAAAGTTTCCTAGGCAAGACATAGGAAAAACAAAACTTTGGAAAAATATTTTTCCCAGAGAATATACAGTCAACACAAAATGTATCAAAACAAATATAAAATGTTTAACCTGAAGAGACAATTTTGTCTTCCCAATAGACAAAATTCTAAGTGAGTAAGACAGATGACTGCCAACAGACTGAATTTCTCAGATTATGGAAATAAAATCATGTATTACTTGCATGAAGATCTCTTTCTAGGAATTGATGTTTTCCATTATTGAAACCTAGTGCTATGAATTATGGGACTCCCCTTGCTATCATTTTGTGCTCAATACACAATCTATGATAGGCGTAGATGGCTAGCTTACAAGGAAGGAAATAATGAATAATAATAATAATAATAATAATAATAAGTTATTTAATAAGTATTATTCCAGGCATTTGATATAAATCATCTCATTTATGCCTTGTAGTACTCTCTTGAGATAGAAATTTCCAGGTGTTGCTCAATGAGACAGAGGTGATGCCTCCTGGAGAAGGGTAATGGCTGCATAGGCAGTTTCCTTAGTGAAGTCACTTCTGGTTCTCTCTCATAAGCTCTGACATATGATTTTATCAACAAACTGAGTGAGGCTTTCTCTCAGGAGTACATTAACCAACCACACAGATACTAAGTAGATTACAAATCCATAAATTTTCAATGTGAAATAAAATTGTCAAGGGGTTCGCAACACTAAAGTTGCAGGTCTGTACATTCTTTGCTCACAGGGAAGTGGCACTAAAAGTGAAATTGTAATAAGAATGGTATTTTGTTAATTTATAGCAAAATAAAACTGTAAAGCAGATCAAGAGTTCATTCTCTTTCTATATGTTATCCACCAACAAAGTCAAATGTAAATAAAATGATGAGTATAAATAAAACTGTAAAGCAGATCAAGAGTTCATTCTCTTTCTATATGTTATCCACCAACAAAGTCAAATGTAAATAAAATGATAAGTATAAATTCATAGCAAGAAAACACAAACAATAGAACAACAGTCCTTCAGGACAGTTAGCCTGATAAAAACAATGATTGGATACCCTTACCTAAGACACTCTCTTCTGGCAAACACTGATGACATAAACATAGCACTGAGAGGACAGGCATTCTGGGATGTATATGCAGAGTGAAGAAAGGATAAAAATTTGAAAAAGAAAAAAACAAACACACGGCTCATTCACTTGTTGTAAATCATGTATAATAAATCACAGTTCTATTTCGTCTACGTTGCTAGAAAAATTAAAACTTTTTATCAAGATTAAGACAGAATCAGGCCAGGCACAGTGGCTCACCTGTAATCCCAATACTTTGGAAGGCCAAGGCCAGTGGATCACTTGAGGCCAGGAGTTTCAGACCAGCCTGGCCAACATAGTGAAACCCAATCTCTACTAAAAATACAAAAATTAGCCGGGCATAGTACTCGGGAGGCTGAGGCATGTGAATCACCTGAACCAGGAGGGGAAGGCTGTAGTAAGCCAAGATCGCAATCTGGGTGACAGCGTGACAATCTGTCTCAAAAATAATAATAATACTAAAAATTAAAAAATGTGAGAGACTATAGCAGCCTCGACCTCTTGGGCTTGCTCAGGAGATCCTCCTGCCTCAGTCCCTCCCTGCCTTGCCTGAGTTGCTGGGCCTTTAGGCATGTGCCACCATGCCTAGCTAAGTCTCTATATTTTTACTGATATAATCAAACTATTGACATTTAAAGTGATTATTTATATAGCTGGATTGATATCTACCATATTTGTTACTGTTTTCTATTCATTGTCCTTGTCCTTAGTTTCTTCTTCTTCTTCTTTTTTTTGTCTTCCACTTTTTCCTCTCTTTTCTGGTTTTATTTTGTAAGATACCATTTTTATCCTTTCTTAATATATCAATTATACATCTCTTTTTAAACCTTTTTGGTGATTGTTCTTGTGTTTGCAATAAATATTTACAATCAATCCAAGTCCACTTTCTTTTTTTTTTTCAAGATGGAGTCTTGCTCCGTCACCCAGGCTGGAATGCGATGGTGTGATCTGCAGCTCACTGCAACCTCCGCCTCCCGGGTTCAAGCAATTCTCCTGCCTCAGCCCCCCGAGTCGCTGGGATTACAGACGCACTCCACCACACCCTGCTAATTTTGTATTTTTAGTAGAGACGAGGTTTTGCCATGTTGGCCAGGCTGGTCTCGAACTCCTGTCCACAAGTGATCCGCCTGCCTCGGCCTCCCAAAGTGGTGGGATTATAGGCATGAGTCACCATGCCCAACCAACACGTTATTTTTTTGACACATCATACCCACATATACAAGGCAAATGGTAATTAGAAAACAAAACAAAGAGGACATCAGCAAGATAGTGGAATAGGAAGCTCCTAACTTTCCTTAATCCCACAAAAACACAGAATAAACACCTAGACACGAATTAATTCCCTTTGAGAGAAATCCAGAAACTAGTTGAGAGACTCCTACCTAGTGGGCAACTGAGATAATAACCACATTGCAGCTGAGACACACTAGTACCATAAATCTAACCCTGGGCACAGTGCCTTGTAATTGGTAGGGAACCCCCAACTTCCAACTTCTCCATAAAGAGCAAAGAATTTGGACTACACATCTACTCCCCTAACTTTTACAGTTAGCACCTGAGGGGCTAGCTCCTAAATCACCTAGCTCTGAGAGATGATGAGGCTCACCATTCTCAAGTCCCCAGGGACCACAGAAAACAAAAAGGTGGTTTTAAATGGGTACAGGAATATTTCCACAGGCTATTCCCTCTGGCTCAGTGCAGACAGAGCAGGCAATAATGCCCAGCTGCCAGTATTTCCATGGAAAGAGTTAGACTACACATCTAACATCCAGACTTTTCCAGCTCCTGCCTGAGGGTCTAACTTCTAACCAGCCTGCATCTAGGAGGTGAGAGAGCAGACAATTAGTAGTCTTCTGGGAGCCTGAATAGGTGTGTGGGCACCTCCTGCAGCTCCTTTCCGGGGCTCACTCCAGAGACAGAAACAAGCCTCCAGTTAAACTGCTTGTCTCTCAGAGTTATCAGCCAGCATTTGCTAGGACCCTGGAGGTGACAGACAGCAAAGTAATGGTTTGAAAAGTGTGCAGTTTGAGAGTGCAGGTATTTGCCCCAGCTACCCTTCCTGGCTCAGTGCTGAGCAAATGATGATAAACTCCAGCTCACAGCTTCTACTTGAGGAGAGAAAGGATTGGATTACACACCTAACATCCCAACGTTTCCAGCTGCTACAGGAGGGACTGGCTCTTGTCTTGACTGTTTCAGGACACTAATGGGACTTGGCATACTCTAGTCTTCTGGGGGTCAATAAGAACAAAGATGATGGTCTGTATGACACTAAAGATTTGAGAGGCTTGGGAGGCTGAGGCGGGTAGATTGCCTGAGCTCAGGATTTTGAGATCAGCCTGGGTAACACAGTGAAACCCTGTCTCTACTAAAATACAAAAAAAATTAGCTGGGTGTGGTGGCGTGCACCTGTAGTCCTATCTACTGGGGAGGCTGAGTCAGGAGAATTGCTTGAACCCAGGAGGCAGAAGTTGCAATGAGCTGAGATTGTGCCAGTGCACTCCATCCTGAGCAACATAGCAAGACTCCATCGCCAAAAAAAAAAAAAAAAAGATTTGAAAGGCATCCAGTACCTCTGGCTGGACTGACTGGTGAGTTTCTTCTATATTAGGCCAGTCTGTGAAGACTGGGAGAGGTGGTTGTTTAATGTGCAGAAACCAATATACAGTCAAGAAAAGTAAAGAAATAAAAAAATATGTTCTAAACAAAAGAAAAAGATAAATCTCCAGAGATTGACCCTAATGAAATGGGGATAAATGATTTACCACATGGAGAATTCAAAATAATGGTCATAAAGATGCTCACTGGGCCGGGTGCATTGGCTCATGCCTGTAATCCTAACACTTTGGGAAGCCGAGGCAGGCAGATCACCTGAGGTCAGGAGCTCAATACCAGCCTGACCACATGTTGTAAAACCCCCGTCTCTACCAAAAATACAAAAAAAATTAGCT
>NC_045438.1:141585234-141667373 GCF_002776525.5 Piliocolobus tephrosceles | reverse complement strand
ATGTTGTAAAACCCCCGTCTCTACCAAAAATACAAAAAAAATTAGCTAGGTGTTGTGGCACACACCTGCACTCCCAGTTACCTGGGAGGCTGAGGCACGAGAATTGCTTGAACCCAGAAGGTGGAGCTTGCAGTGAGCTGAGATCACACTGCTGTGCTCCAGCCTGGGCAACAGAGCAAGACTCTGTTTCAAAAAAAAAAAAAAAAAAAATCTTTGCTTCAAGATGGCCAAATAGGAACAGTTCCAGTCTACAGCTCCCAGTGGGAGTGACGCAGAAGATAGGTGATTTCTGCATTTCCACCTGAGGTACCAGGTTCATCTCACCAGGCCTTGTTGGACAGTGGGTGCAGCCCATGGAGTGTGAGTTGAAGCAGGGCTAGGCATCACCTCACCTGGGGAAGCGCAATAGGTCAGGGAATTCCCTTTCCTAGCCAAGGGAAGCCGTGACAGATGGTAGCTGGAAAATCAGGACACTCCCGCCCTAATACTGCGCTTTTCCAATGGCCTTAGCAAATAGCACACCAGGAGATTATATCCTGCGCCTGGCTCAGTGGCTCCCATGCCCACAGAGCCTTGCTCACTGCTACCACAGCAGTCTGAGATCCAATGGCAAGGTAGCAGCGAGGCTAGGGGAGGGGCATCTGCCATTGTTGAGGCTTGACTAGGTAAACAGCACAGCCAGGAGGCTTGAACTGGGTGGAGCCCACCACAGCTCAAGGAGGCCTGCCTGCCTCTGTAGACTCCACCTCTGGGGACAGGGCATAGCTGAACAAAAGGCTGCAGAAACTTCTGCAGACTTAAATATCCCTGTCTGACGGCTTTGAAGAGAGCAGTGGTTCTCCCAGCACAGAGTTTGAGATCTGAGAATGGACAGACTTCCAAACTTCTCCAAGCTAAAGGAGGATGTTCGAACCCATCGCAAAGAAGCTAAAAACCTTGAAAAAAGATTAAACAAATGGCTAACTAGAATAAATAGCATAGAGAAGACCCTAAATGACCTGAGGTAGCTGAAAACCATGGCATGAGAACTACATGATGCATGCACAAGCTTCAGTAGCCAATTCGATCAAATGGAAGAAAGGGTGTCAGTGACTGAAGATCAAATGAATGAAATGAAGCAAGAAGAGAAATTCAGAGAAAAAAGAGTAAAAAGAAATGAACAAAACCTCCAAGAAATATGGGACTATGTGAAACGACCAAATCTACGTCTGATTGGTGTATCTGAAAGTGACGGGGAGAATGGAATCAAGTTGGAAAACACTCTGCAGGATATTATCCAGGAGAACTTCCCCAACCTAGCAAGGCAGGCCAACATTCAAATTCAGGAAATACAGAGGATGCCACAAAGATACTCCTCGAGAAGAGCAACCCTAAGGCACAAAATTGGCAGATTCACCAAGGTTGAAATGTGGGAAAAAATATTAAGGGCAGCCAGAGAGAAAGGTCGGGTAACCTACAAAGGGAAGCCCATCAGACTAACAGCAGATCTATCAGCTGAAACTCTACAAACCAGAAAAGAGTGGGGGCCAATATTCAACATTCTTAAAGGAAAGAATTTCCAACCCAGAATTTCATATCCAGCCAAACTAAGCTTCATAAGTGAAGGAGAAATGAAATCCTTTACAGACAAGCAAATGCTGAGAGACTTTTTCACCACCAGGCCTGCCTTACAAGAGCTCCTGAAGGAAGCACTAAACATGGAAAGAAACAACCAGTACTAGCCACCACAAAAACGTGCCAAATTGTAAGGACCATCAGCATTTTAAAGAAACTGCATCAATTAATGGGCAAAATAACCAGCTGATATCATAATAACAGAATCAAATTAACACATAACAATATTAACCTTAAATGTAAATGGGCTAAATGCCCCAATTAAAAGACAAAAGACACAGACTGGCAAATTGGATAAAGAGTAAGGGCCCATTGGTGTGCTGTAGTCAGGAGACCCATCTCTCATGAAAAAAGCCCCATAGGCAAAACCCCCTCTCCTATTCAACATAATGTTGAAAGTTTTGGCCAAGGCAATCAGGCAAGAGAAAGAAATAAAGGGTATTCAAATAGGAAAAGAGGAAGTCAAATTGTCTCTATTTGCAGATGACATTATTACATATTTATAAAACCCCATTGTCTCAGCCCAAAATCTCCTTAAGCTGATAAGCAACTTCAGCAAAGTCTCAGGATACATAATCGATGTGCAAAAATCACAAGCATTCCTATACACCAATAACAGACAAACAGCCAAATTATGACTGAACTCCCATTCACAATTGCTTCAAAGAGAATAAAATACCTAGGAATCCAACTTACAAGGGATGTGAAGGACCTCTTCAAGGAGAACTACAAACTACTGCTCAACAAAATAAAAGAGGACACAAACAAATGGAAGAACATTCCATGTTCATGGATAGGAAGAATCAATATCGTGAAAATGGCCATACTGCCCAAGGTAACTTATAGATTCAATGCCATCCCCATCAAGCTACCAACGACTTTCTTCACAGAATTGGAAAAAACTACTTTAAAGTTCATACAGAACCAAAAAAGAGCCTGCATTGCCAAGACAATCCTAAACAAAAAGAACAAAGCTGGAGGCATCACGCTACCTGACTTCAACCTATCCTACAAGGCTACGGTAACCAAAACAGCTTGGTACTAGTACCAAAACAGAGATATAGACCAATGGAACAGAACAGAACACTCAGAAATAATACCACACATCTACAACCATTTGATCTTTGACAAACCTGAGAGAAACAAGAAATGGGGAAAGGATTCCCTATTTAATAAATAAATGGTGCTGGGAAAACTGGCTAGACATATATAGAAAGCTGAAACTGGATCCTTTCCTTACACCTTATACAAAAACCATAAAAACCCTAGAAGAAAGCCTAGGCAATACCATTCAGGACATAGGCATGGGCAAGGACTTCATGACTAAAACACCAAAAACAATGGCAACAAAAGCCAAAATAGACAAATAGGATCTAATTAAACTAAAGAGCTTCTGCACAGGAAAAGAAACTACCATCAGAGTGAACAGGCAACCTGCAGAATGGGGGAAAATTTTCACAATCTACCCATCTGACAAGGGCTAATATCCAGAATCTACAAAGAACTTAAATTTACAAGAAAAAATCAAACAACCCCATCAAAAAGTGGGCAAAGGATATGAACAAACATTTCTCAAAAGAAGACATTTATGCAGCCAACAGACACATGAAAAAATGCTCATCATCACTGGCTATCAGAGCAATGCAAATCAAAACCACAATGAGATACCATTTCATACCTGTTAGAATGGCAATCATTAAAAAGTCAGGAAACAACAGATGCTGGAGAGGATGTGGAGAAATAGGAATACTTTTACACTGTTGGTGGGTTGTAAACTAGTTCAGCCATTGTGGAAGACAGTGTGGCGATTCCTCAAGGATCTAGAACTAGAAATACCATTTGACCCAGCTATCCCATTACTGAGTATATACCCAAAGGATTATAAATCATGCTACTATAAAGACACATGCACACAAATGTTTAGTGCAGCACTATTCACAATAGCAAAGACTTGGAACCAATCCAAATGTCCATCAATGACAGACTGGATTAAGAAAATGTGTCACATATACACCATGGAATACTATGCAGCCTAAAAAAAGGATGAGTTCATGTCCTTTGTAAGGACACGGATGAAGCTGGAAATCATCATTCTGAGCAAACTATCACAAGGACAGAAAACCAAACACCATATGTTTTCACTTATAGGTGGGAATTGAACAATGAAAACACTTGGACACAGGGTGGAGAACATCACAAACCGGGGCCTGTCGTAGGGTTGGGGGAGGGGAAGGGATAGCATTAGGAGAAATACCTAATGTAAACAACAAGTCGATAGATGCAGCAGACCAACATGGCACATGTATACATATGTAACAAGACTGCACGTTGTGCACATGTACCCTAGAACTTAAAGTATAATAAAAAAGAAAGAAAGAAAGAAAAACTCTTATGAAACAATAAAAAATGATGGACAATCCAAAAAAACAAAAAAAGATGCTCACTGGGGTCAAGAGATAAATTCATGACAAGAATGATAATTTCAACAGAGAGATTAAAAAATTAGTGACAAACAGAAATCACAGCACTAAAGTATACAATAACTGAACTAAAAAATTCAATAGCAGGGTTCAACAGCAGACTAGATCTAGCAGAAGAAAAGGATCAGTGAACTTGAAGACAGGTCATTAGAAATGATACAATCAGAGGGAAAAAAAGAAAAATTGAAAAAGAGTCAACATAGCTTAAGGGACATATGAGACACCAGCAAGTTGACCAATTGACAGCAACACAATAGTAATAGATTTCAATACCCCACTTTGAATAATGGATAGAACATGTGGCATGTGGAAAGAAAAATCAATAAACAGCTAACTTGAAAAGCGCTATAGGCCAAATAGACCTACAGACATATTTAGAACTTTTCACTCAAGAGCAGAAAAAGATTTCAGAAGCACACATGGAACATTCTCCAGGATAGATCATATTTTAAGTCACAAAACAAGTCTTAACAAATTTGAAAAGATAGAAATCATATGAAGTGCCTTTTTCAACCACAATGGAATGAAGCCAGAAATCATTAACAGCAAGAAAACAGGAAAATTCACAAACACATAGAAACTAAATAACATAATATTGAACAACCACTGGGTTCAGTAGGAGATCAAAACAAAATTTAAAAAAAAACTCCAGACAAACAAAAATGAAAATACAACTTATCAAAACTTATCGGATATAGCAAAAGCAATACTAAGAGGGAAGTTTATAGTGACAAATGCCACATTACAAAACAAGAAAGCTCTCAAATAAATACATTAGATTTCAAGGGACTAGAAAGAAGAACAAACTAAACCCAAAGTTAGCAGAAGAAAGAAAATAATAAAGATCAGTACAGACATAAATCAGAGACTAGAAAACAATAGAAAAATAATAAACAAAACCGAGAGTTTTTTTTAATATAAACAAAATGGATAAACCCTTAGCTAGATAAGGAAAAAAAGAGAAACTCATAAATAAAATAAAAAATGAAAAAGGGCATTACAACAGATGCCTCAGAAACAGAAAAGATCATAAGGGATTATTATGAACAATTATATGTCAACAAATTAAATAACCTAGAGAGAATGGATGAATTCCTAGAATAAATAGCCTACCAAGACTGGATCAAGGATACAAAGCCTAAACATTTTAATAACAAATACGGAGATAGAAGTAATAATAATTTTAAAACCTCCTGTCATAGTCTGTTTTGTGTTGCTGTAACAGAATAATTGAGGATGAGTAACTTATTTTAAGACCAAAAAAAAAGAGGTTTATTTAGCTCAGTTTGGCAGGCTGGGAAGTCCAAAATCAAGCATCCCATCTGGTGAGGGCCTTGTGCTGCTTCAACTAATGGTGGAAAGCAGAACAAAGGGGAAATGAGTGTGTACAAAGAGATGAAACACAAGAGGCAGCCACACTTTATAATAACCTGCTCTCATGATAACTGAGACTGCATCAAACCCTTCATGATTGCATTAATCCCTCCATGATCCAAAGGCCTTTTAAAAGTCCCACCTCTTAGCACCATTACATTGGTAATTAACTTTGAGTGTGAGTTTTTTGGGGACAAACTACATACAAACCATATAGCACCTCCCAAAAAAAAAGAAGTCCAAGACCAGATGGCTTCACAGCTGAATTGTGACATACATTTAAAGAAAAATTAATACCAATCCTTCTTAAACCCTTCCAAAAATAGAAGTAGAGGTAATATTTCCAAACTCATTTTATGAGGCTAGCATCACTCTGATATCAAAGCCAGACAAAGCCTCCACAAGAAAACTAAACTACAGGCCAATATCTCTGGGTGAACATAGAAGCAAAAATCCTCAATAAAATAATAGAAAACTGAATTCAACAACATATCAAAAAGACTATACACTGTGATCAGGTGGGGTTTATCCCTGGGATACAAGGGTGGCTTAAAATACCCAAATCAATCAATGCAATATATCACATTAACAGAGTGAAAGATAAAAACCATATCATCATAGATGCAGAAAAAGCATTTGACAAAGTTCAACATCCACTCAAGATAAAAACTCTCAACAAAATAGGTACAGAAGAAAATTACCTCAACACAAGAGGGCCATTTATTAATATCCCACAACTAACATCATAATCAACAGGGAAAAACTGAAAACTTTTCCTCTAAGATCTGGTGCAAGGCATAGATTACCACCATCTCCATTTCTATTCAACATAGCACTGGAAGTTCTAGCAAAAGCAATTAGACAAGAAAAAGAAATAAAAGGCATCCAAATTGGAAAAGAAGTAGTAAAACTGTTTGCACATGGCATGAGTCTATATATAGAAATTGATAAAAATTCCACCCAAAAATCTATTAAAATTAATAATTAAACAAAGTTGTAGGATATAAAATTAACATACAAAAGTCAGTTGTGTTTCTTTACATAAACAATCTACCTAAAAAGAAATTTTAAAAAATATCTACTACAATTGGTACAAAAATTCAAATACTTAGGAATAAATTTAACCAAGGAGGTAAAAGATTTATACACTGAAAACTATAAAACGTTGATGAACGAAACCGAAAAAGACAAAGTAAATGAAAAGATTTCTGGATCAAAATAATTAATATTGTTAAAATGTCCATAATACTCAAAGCAATATACAGATTCAACACAATATCAAAATTCCAACATTTTCCACAGAAATAAAAAAATTCTGAAATTTGCATAAAACCACAAAAGACCTTAAATATCCAAAGCAATCTTGGGAAAGAAAAACAAAGTTGGAGGCATCACACTACCTGACTTCAGAATATACTATACAAAGCTATACAATCAAAACAGCAGGGCACTGACATGAAAATAGACACATAGACCGATGGAACAAAATAGAGAGCCCAGAAATAAATCTACACATTTACAGTCAACTGATTTTTGACAAGGGCGACAAAAATACACACTGGGCAAAAGACAGCCTCTTCAATAAATGGTGTTGGGAAAATTGGGAACCCACATACAAAATAATAAGATTACATCCTTATCTTACACCTTACATAAAATTCAACTCGAAATAGGTTAAAGACACAAACAGAAGACCTGAAATTGTGAAAATCCTAGAAGAAAATATAAGGGAAAACCTCCTTGACACTGGCCTTTGTAATGATTTCTTGGACAGGACGCTAAAAGCTCAGGAAACAAAAGCGAAAATAACCAAATGAGACTGCATCAGACAAAATATCTGCACAGAGAAGAAAACAATGGGCAAAATGGAAAGGCAACTATTGGTTGGCAGAAAATATTTGTAAACGATGTATCTGATAAGGAGTTAATATCCAAAACATATAAGGTATGTCCAAAACATATTGGACAGCTCAATAGCAAGAAAACCAAATCTGACTAAAAAATAGGTAAAGAACCTGAACAGATATTTTCCCAAGGATGACATAAAAATGGCCAATAGAAAAAATGCTCAACATCTCTAATCATCACGGAAATGCAAATTAAACCCACAATGAGACATCATCTCACACCTGTTAGAATCACCAATTTAAAAATATAAAAAAATAACAAGTGTTGGCAATGTAGAGAAAAGGGAACCCTTTTACATTGTGGGTGGGAATGTAAATTAGTACAGCCTTTACGGAAAACAGCAGTATGGCTGTTCCTCAGAAAATTACAAATAGAATTACCACATGATCCAGCAGTACCTTTTCTGGGTATATACTGTGAAAGTAAAGTATCTTGTGCCCCCAAAATCACAAAAGGAAAATTCAAGCTGGAAAGTGCTCAGGGCAAATTCGCCTCCCATTCTATTCAAAGTCATCCCTCCGCTCACTGAGATAGATGCATACTCTGCCTCCTTTGGAAAGGTTTATCATAAACTCAAAAGAATGCAACCATTTGTCTCTCCCCTACCTGCGACCTGGCAGCCCCCTCCCTGCTTCATCCCAGCCTTTCTGGTAGGAACCAATGTACTTCTTACATACACTGATTGATGTCTCATGTCTCTCTAAAACGTATAAAACTAAGCTGTGCCCCTACCACCTTGGGCACATGTAGTCAGAACTTCCTAAGGCTGTGTCACGGGGGTGTGTCCTCAACCTTGGCAAAATTAACTTTCTAAATTAACTGAGGCCTGTCACAAATTTTCAGGGTTCACATCCCCAAAGGAAATGAAATCAGGATCTCGAAGCAATAACTGCATGCCCATGTTCATTGAAACATTATTCACAATAACTAAGACATGGAATCAACCTAAGTGTGTGTCCACCAACGAATGGATAAAGCACATATGGTTTATATATACAATAGGATATTATTCATCCTTAATAAAGAAGATTCTGCTGTTTGCAACATGGATGAACCTGGATGTCATTATGCTAAGTGAAACAAGCCAGACACAGAAAGAAAAATACTGCATGATTTTATATGTGGATTATAAAAAAGTCAAATACATAGAAGCAGAGCAGAACAGTGGTTACCAGGGGTGGAGACGTGTGGAGATGGTTGAAATGTTGGTCAAAGGATACAAAGTTGCAATTCTGTAGGATGAATAAGTCTAGAGGCGTAATGCATAGCATAACTATAGTTAATACTGCATTGTGCATTAGAAACTTGAGAAGAGTACATTTCATGTGCTCTCACCACTTACACAAAATAGTAACTGTGAAGATATGTATTACGTTAATTAGCTTGACTGTAGAAATCATTTCACTGTGTACATGTATCAAAACATTATGTTGTACACCTTGAAGATATAGTTTTTATTTTTAGAACAGTTTGGGATTAAAAGACCAGCTAATTCTGTCTTAATCTCTCATTTTCATCCACAATGTCCACCCATAAGAAAGACGCCCGATACTCCGTGTAAACACACACTCCCCATTTCCAATACACATTTACCTTCTAGAGACAGTCCTTTTCCCCATCCTCTCCCCTTAAAACACTCTGAAGCACAAGGTCTTTAGCCTAGTAAGACACTTTCTGAAAAACCTTGTTTAACCCAGCGTGGAGGTCCAGTACCGGGCCTGCTTCAGTTGCTTTTGCCTAGAGAGTTTCAACTCCCAGGTCCCAGGGAGGGATGCTCCCAGGAAGAAATAGAGGCCCATGCCAGGGCTGTTTCTCGCAGACTAGCGGCAGAAAATGCAGCCCAGCACCACTTCTTTTCAGTAGCAACCCGTTTCCAACACGTTTGCTAAGCGGGAACGGAAGCGAGCGGAAAGGAATGGCTTTGGTAAATCCCACTTGAAGGATTTCGTACTCCTCCCAGGGATTCCCACCACCCGCACTCCACGCGCAGACCGCGGGCCTTCCTCCGACGCTGGGAGAAGGACCTTGGGAGAGGCAAGGGAAGGGCTCCGGAACCAGCGCAGTAGCGTGACGCTAGCCCGCCCACACAGCGGCCACTGAAGGTCCTCCAGGGAACGCCTGAGGCAGTGGGAGCGTCTGCCCTTTCCCAGGTTCCCTTGGAAAGAAGTATTCGCTTTCGTTTCCCCAAACAAAGCATGCTCTGCGCTTTCAGGACCGGTGGCTCCCGTGGAGTCCGCAGCTGAACCCAGTCCGCCTTCACACGCGTCTGAGGGAGAAGCAGCCCCGGGACTCAGGGAGCGCGGCCGAGGAACTTGTGCTGTGACGACCAAAGCAAACACGCCGGATGTGTAGGCCGTGTAACCAGTGACCGGAAGTAGGGGCTGTGTGCTCCAGTGGCGCAATCGGTTAGCGCGCGGTACTTATAAGGCAGTATGTGTGCGAGTGATGCCGAGGTTGTGAGTTCGAGCCTCACCTGGAGCATTGTTTTTCCAACCCAAGATAGCATCACTTGAAGTGCCTTTCCCCTTGTAATCCTACTCCACCGTCTTTAACGTGTTTGGAATTGTGTACACAGTTGATTGTTACTGGTTTCCTTAGCCCTTTTAGAACCAAGCAATGCCAATTACCAAAAATCCCTTGCGGCGCAGTGAGTTATCTACTCTCTATCTCCACTTTGTCCTGCATGTCGATCTCAGGTAAAGAACATCATCTCTTTACATCCTTCTTTGCTCCACTTCGCTGTTAGGATCATCGATCATCGTTCCTCGGGAGGCCCCTGGCACATACTGGTAAGAAACTCCCATCAGGTGATAAGCATTGAACTCCATTTAAGGAAACTCAAAAGTGGGAAATAGTAAAAGTTTCCTGTCTGATTAAAGCTCTGATTGAGGGGAGGGGGAGGACTGATTTCTGACGACAGTGTCCCCTCCAGTATTTTCCCCCACTTGATTTTACCCTGATAAAATCAACAATCATGGACGGTCTAGCAGCTTTTATCAACTGAGAAACAGCACCTGGTGTCCTCAGGCATTCAACTACCTGGACTTGATAAAGGATGAGTGATAATAGACCCAGAAGCCTGAACTCTTTAGAACAGCATTACAAGAATAAGCATATTGTTGTGGGTGAGTTGGGTAGGACATAGATAGGGCTTTTGACTTTAAAATATGCTTCCCCTCCCTATGACACCTGCGGTTTGCCTGGATATAGCTTTTATCATATGCTTCCCAACTCTTCACCAAGAGAGGTAATTGAACTGAGTAATTTGGAGTTGTTTTCCTAGCTATAAAGATTGCCACAAACCTGAAAGCACATGTGTCCCACTTGGGACATGTCACAGAGGTGAGTGGAATTAAGCTGAGCACAGATAACTCTCTCTTGAGGTCTGTATTCCTAAATGGGTCTTCCATGTATCTGGACATTGTCCACTCACCGAGTATCTCCTGAGAAAGGTTAGGGAGATCCCATTCAGGAATGCACCAGATGATATTAAAGTGAACACCTTCTCACTTTGTAGCGCTTGGTAAGCCACTGGAGTACCTTAAAAGCTATCAAAGCATAATCTTCAAATATATATATAGTAACTAATCATCAAATATTTATTTAAGTCACTAATGAGGAAAGGAGGAGTATGATAAACTGATTGCAATAACAACAGAAAAGGCTGGTAAATGTATAGTCAGTGGGGGAAAAATAATGCTCACATGAGATTGCAAGTTTGAGTAAAAAACTAGCTAATGTCCTATGGGGCAGTGAAAACTATGGCCTTTGGGATTTTTTTTTTCTAAAAGACAGAAACTAGTTGCATCTTTATTGGGTAAAAATCATTCAAAACTTAATCTTCTACATAATGACATTTAACCTTGTAATCTGTTTTCTAATCAATAGTAAATAGTGACCTCCAAAAGTTGCATTAACTCAGAGGATTACTTGCCCCTTCAGTAGGCTTGTTAGACAATGCTCTAGTATTATTTTGAAAGAGTACTAATATCTTTTTTTGCCTTATTTTTTTCTGAATAGATTTAGCACCTTAATTCAATTATTTTATCTCTGTTCCTGATCAATTGAGGGTATTATTGAGTATCTGCAGAGAGTGTTTAAAAAATGTTGACTTTTGCCATAAAGAATTTTTGTGAACTGGCTTAAGCCAATTTTGTGATAGACAACTTTTGTTGCTTTTGGTAGATGTCCGTCGGCAGCTTACTTTATAGTATAAAGTAAAGGATAGTTAGCTACAAGATACCAACAAGTTATAGTGATAGCAGATCTTCAACAAAATTTTGTACATATATAGTCACTTATTAGAAAGCAAGCAAAAAACAGTCATAAAACCTGTTCTCTAAGCTCAAAGAAGTTCCCGTGGTTTTGTTATTTGTTTTTGTTGTTGTCATTGTTGTTTTACTAACTCCAAAACTACCTTTCATAAAAACTTTGCTTGAGGCAAATGCAACAATATTTCAGAGTCAGGATTCAGCGAAACATCTCTAAGAAGAAAACCTCTGGACACAGCAGGACACAGGAATACTGACAGCTCCAGCCTAGGGCACCATTCCTCAAGTTAAAGGCTACAGAGCTCATTTAATTTTTATTCCCTTTGAACAGTGTCTCTTAAATATTTAATTCATTTTGGGAACAACTAATTTACCCAGGGAGACTATATTTCTAAGATTTGTTCCCTTCACCCCATGGGATCTTTGTTTCTAATATATTAATTAATTAACAAGGACAAATTTCATCAAAGAAACCCAGTATCCAATATTCCATTATGCTAATTATGACAGCCTCTGGTGTTTATCAAAAATAAAGAAAACTGAAGTACTTTTAGTGGGCACTTCAGCAGTGTGGTTTTGTTTATTAGGTTAAATGACAATCCCCCAGACTGTGATACCAGGGCAAGGGACTGACCCTAGAATCATTTAAAATCATTTTAATATACACATTTGTATTATACAGCACAGTTGATTAAATCATTGCTCCTTCTCTATATCCACAACCTTTTTGTGGGTGGAGTGTTTGTCTTCACTTGTGGTAGATTGGATTTCTGAAAATGACTGAAACAGTATCCCTCAGTCCCTTCTGCAATGTGACCGTGGCATGTCCCCAGCTAGAAGTAGAGTCTATTTCCCTTCACCTTGAATTTGGTTTGGGTTTGTAACTACTTTGAGCAATGGAATGCAGCAAAAATAACATTTTGTGATTTCTCAGCCCAGACATTAATAAAACATTTTTACCTTTAAGGAGAAGCCAGCTCCCATGTAAGAAATTCAAATGCCTAGAGACTGTGATGGTGTGCAGAGGCTCAAGCTAACCACATGGAAAGACATGGAGAGTTATTCCTTGCCAACTCTCAACTATTCCAACTATTCTAAGACGTCAAACCTGTGAGTGAAAAAGCCATCTCATACCTTACAACTCTAGCAGACACCACATAGTGCAGAGATAAGCTATCTCTGTCATTCTCTGTCAAAATTGTAAAATCATAAGCAAACAAATCATGGTTGCTTCAAGTTACTACATTTAAGCGTAATGTTTTAAGCCACTGCATTTGAGATGGTTTGTTATACAGCAATAGATAACTGAAAAACAAAGTCCCTTGACTTAGACTTGGCCACTCAACTTGCTTGGCCAATGGAATGGGGTAGAAGTGATGGTGTGCTTATTCCCAGCCTAGGCCTTAAAAGGCTTTGCCTATTTCCACTTGCCTTCTTGTACCTCTGCTATTGTCACAAGAAAAACAAACAAACCCCAGATCACACACCGGTCTGAAGAGGAGGATGAGAGATGAAGAGAAAAATTGTCTGGCTGCCTCTGCTGCCTACAGATTGAAGAAGATCCGTCCAGCTGAGGCCAGCCTAGACCAGCTGACTTCTCCAATAAGCCTGTATGAAATAAACGCTTATTGTTATGTGACCTTGAGCTTTGAAGATAGTTTGTTATGCAGTAATTGTTGATTCTATCACCCTGTTTTTGTTAAACTATTACATCTTAGTAAGAGTTCAGAATTCAGTTATTCAGGCATGATCACAAAGTCATTAGGAATAGAACAGAGAATATGAAAAGCATCTGTTTTAGTTCATTTTGTGCTGCTATAGCAAAATACCTAAGACTGGGAAGTTTATAATGAACAGAAATTTATTGCCTCATGGTCTTGGAAGCAGGGAATTTCAAAATCAAGGGACTAGTATCTGGCAAGAGACTTCTTGTTGCCTCACCTTATGGCAGAAGGTCAAAGAGTGGGTGGGGGTGGGGGGTGGGGAGAGAACAAGAAGGGGCAGAACTCTTCATTTTATAAGAAACTCAGTCCCAAGATAATGGCGTTAATCCACTCATGAGGGTGGAACCCTCATAATTTAAACACTTTTTGAAGATCCCACTTTCCAATACTGCCCCACTGGGGATCAAGTTTCCAACACACCAATATCACTTTATCCATATTTTCTCATCAATATTTACCCTACCCTTTCTGAAGAATAAAAGGGAAGCAAGCAAATTTCATGTCCTTTGCAAAATTGTGGTCTGTAACCTCAAAGGCTATGGGTAACCTTAGACCTAATAATTTCCTCATCCACCCAGGACTGTTTTTGCATAATTTCCGCTATCTCCTTAATAGCCAAACTCCATGATAATGCTTCATTCTTAGCAGATAATCTTACCTTTTACTTCACAAAGAATCTAGAATCTCCTCTGATTTACATCATTTCCCTCTTCTTTACATACATTTATAATTCATCAGCATCAGTTACCAGCTTTATTGCTTGCCTGATTTTTTTAGAGATGTCTCTCTGTTCTTTAAAGATTAAACTCTTCATCTGCACCTCCAAATGCCAACTCCCCATGATGACTTAACCTTAAAATAAAATATGTATAAACACACAGTCTGTCATCTTTAAATGGACATATACACTCACACTCTGCATGATCCAAAGATCTACATGACTACTCTCAAGAGACTGCTCTTTTTTACTCCTTCCCCTCAACATGTACTTCCAGAAAGAGAAACCTGGATGAATACCTTTCCTTTCCTTCCAGTCTTCAACCCACCGCAATCTGGCATCCACCTACCATTTTACCAAACTGCTTTGTTAAGGCTACTGAGATGACATCCTCACCAAGACAGTTTTAGACTTTTTTTCTAACTTGTACTCAACAATATTTGATGGTTGACTAATCTTTTGTAGGTCAGGTTTTACTCCTTGGTATCTCCAACTCTCCAGTTCTTTTAGCTCTCCCCTTTCCTTTGTAAATATGAGTTTTCCCCCAAGATTCAGTCATTGGTCTGCTTTTTAATATTAAGCTAAATTAAATCTATACTAATGAATTTCAGAGATATGTAACTTGCTAAAATTTTGTATATTTCTTTTATGTATGTAAACCACTGCACAAGATTAAGAATCATGAGTCTATATTACATAATCTTCATTGTTTAAGTTACATTTTATACCAATATTCAGGAGAGCCATCTTCCTGTGCTCCAAATTCTTATTTCTGACTTACTTCTTGGTATCTCCACTTCCACACTGCACATTGTATTACCAAGGGTTCTCCAGAGAAACAGAACCAACTGAAGATTTTATATATACGTATAAAGAGATAGGTAGATAAATAGATAAACTGGCATTTATTTCAAGATAGTGGCTCACATGACTGTGGTATCTGGCAAGTACAAAATCTGCAGGGTAGGCCAGCAGACTGAAGACTCAGGAAAGCGTTCATGTTGCAGCTTGAGTAGGAAGGCATCCTGGAAGCAGAATTCCCTCTTTCTTGGGAAACTCCAGTCTCTTTCTCGTAAGGCCTTCAACCGATTAGATGAAGCCTGCCCGTGTTATATAAGGTAATCTGCTTTACTTAAAGTATACTAATACAAATGTTAGTTTCATCTAAAACATGTCTTCACAGCAACATCTAGACTAGCATTTGACCAAATGTCTGGGTACCATATCCCAGCCAAGTTGAAGTGTAAAATGAACCATCACATACAGGTATTTCAAAATTAATGTGTCTAAACTTTATCTATAATATTCTCCCTGAAACCTGCTCTTCTCCACTATTCACTTCCTCAGTAAATTACCACAGTTCTACCACTGAAGATGAAAACTTAGACCTTCCACAGGTCTAAGTTCCTTTACATTCAATTGTTCACTAAATTCTGTCATTCCTAATTTCTTCACTGAGGTTTTTTTTTTTTTTTTTTTTTCCCCAGAGGCAAGGTCTCACTCTGCCACCCAGGCTGAGTTCTGGGGCACAATCATAGTTCACTATAACCTCCACCTCCTGGGCTCCCATGATCTTCCTGCCTCAGACTCCTTAATGGCTAGGACTACAGAGCTGTGCCACAGAGAGATGGAGTATTGCTATGTTACCTAGGCTGATCTTGAACTCATGGCCTCCAGTGATCCTCCTGCCTCAGCCTCTCAAAGTACTGGAATTACAGGCATGAGACACCATGCCCAGTCTGAGGTTATCTTCTGCCATTCTTTTCTCCCTCAGTTTGTCACCATCATACATTCCTTCTTTCTATTTTTCTAACACCCCCGCTCATTCCTGCCTCAGGCCCTTTACTGTTGGTATTCCCTGTGCTTTCAAGCCTTATCCTATTACAAAGGTGGTGATAACATGTCAGAAATTTTTAATCATTTGATTCATAGCTCAACTGTCACCTCTTTAGAGAGGCCTTTACTGACTACTCCTTATTTTGTTAACAGCTTCATTGAGGTATAATTTACATATCATAAAATTCACTAATTTTAGCTGTACAATTTAATGACTTGTAGTAAACTTACAGAGTTGTGCAATTATCATTATGAATCAGTTTAGAACACTTACATCTCCCCAAGAGGGAGATTTCCAATCTCTCCCTCATGCCCATTTATAGTCAATTTTACCTCCAACCCCAGGCAATCTCTAATCTACTTTCTGTCTCTACAAATTTGCATTTTCTGGACATTTTGTGTAAATGAAATAAGTAATACGTGGTCTTTTGCGTCTGGACTCTTTCACTTAACACAATGTTTTTGAAGTTCGTCAGTGTTGTAGCAGCTATCAGTAATTTGTTAATCTTTATTGCTAAGCAGTATTTCATTGTATGGATATACCCCTTTTACCTATCCATTCACCCATTGATGGACATTTGGATTGCATCCATCCATATTTTGGCTAATATGAATAATACTGCTATGGACATTTGTATACAAATTTTTGTGTGACGTGTTTTCATTTCTCTTGGATACCTGGGAATAGAATTGCAGAGTCATATGATAAATTTATGATTATCTTAAAGGAACTGCTTTCCAAATAGGCTGTTCCGTTTTACATTTCCACAAGCACTAGATGAGGGTTCCAGCTTTTCCACATTCTCACCAACCTTGTTATTGTCTGTCCTGTGTTTTTTAAAAAATAGCTATGCAGGTGGGTACGAAGTGGTACTCATTGTGGTTGTCAACTGTATTGCACTAATGACTAATGATGTTGAGATTTTTTTTCATGTGCTTAATACTCATTCATATGTCTTCTTTGGTGAGCTGTCTATTAGAATATTTTGCTCAGTTTTAAATTAAGATTTTTTCTTATTGAGTTATAAGAGTTCTCTATATATTCAGGATGCAAGTTCTTTATCAGATATATGATTTTTAAATGTTTTCCCTTAGTCTGTGGCATGTCTTTTCATTTTCATAATAGTGCTTTTAAAAGTGCAAATGATTTTAATTTTGATGAAGTCCAATTTATCAATTTTTGTTTTTTTTGTGAATTGTGATTTTAGTATACATCTTAGACCTTTTTGCCTAATTTAAAATCATGATGATTTTCTCCTATTCTTTATTCTAAATGTTTCATAGTTTTAACTCTTATAGTTAGGTTTTCTATCCATTTTGAGTTAATGTTTTATGTGGTGTGAGTTAAGGGTCTAAATTTATCTTTGTTGTCGTTGTCATTGTTGTTGCATGTGAATTTCCAATTATCCCAGCAGTATTCATTAAAACAAAACAAAACAAAACAACTGTTTTTTTTTTCCCCCCCAACTGCCTTGGCAACTTGGTTGAAAATGAATGGAACACAAAGGTAAGAGTTTACTTCTAGACTGTCAATTCTGTTCCATTTATCTACCTTTCTGACAGGGCTATACTGTCTTGATTCCCTCAGCATATGATCTTCCGTTTTAAAACCTGGAAGTTTAAGTTCTTAGCTTTTGTTCTTCTTTTTTCAAGTTGCTTCTACTCTTCTAGATCCTCTGCAATTTTAAATAAATTTTAAGATATACTTGCCAGTTTTTGCAGGATTTCTATAAGAATTGCATTGAATCTATAGGGTAATTCAAGGAGAATTGCCACCTTAACAATATGGGTCATACTGAGTCTTTTAATCCGTGTTCATGTTCCATGAACATGGACTACCTCTTCATTTATTTAGATCTTTTATAATTTCTCTCAGCAATGTTTTATAGTTTTTAGCAAAGGGCTTTACACATATTTTGTTATGTTTGTTCTTAGGAATTATATTCTTTTGAATGCTATTGTGAATAGAATTGTTTTCTTAATTTCATTTTCAGGTTGTTCATTGATAGAATGTAGAAATACAGTTAATTTTTAGATATTGATCTTGTATCCTTCAACTTTGCTAAAACTCTTTTATTTGTTCAATGTATGTGTGTGTGTGCATGTGTGAGTGTGTGTGTATGTGTGTATTTCCTGAAATTTTTGGCATATAGGATCATGTCGTCTGTGAATATAGATGATTTTATTTCTTTCTCTCAAGTATGTATGCTTTCATTTCTTTTTCTCTCCTGATTGTACAAGCTAGAATATACAGTACAATAGGGAACAAAAGTGGCAAGAGCAGACATACTTGATTTGTTCTCAATCTTAGGGAGAAAGCATTCAGTCTCTTATTATTAAGTATGACATTAACTTCAGGTTTTTCATAGAAGCCCTTTATTAGGCTATAGAATTTCCTTATATTCCAAGTTTAATGAGATTTTTTACAAGGTATAGAGATTGGATTTTGTCAAGTGCTTTGTATCTATTGAGATGATCAGTGATTTTTTTTTAGCTTTCTATTAATATGGTGCTTTATATGAATTGATTTTCAGATATTAAACCAACCTTACATTCCTGGAATAAATTCCACTTAATCATGGTGTATAATACTTTTTATATATTTCTGGATTTTGTTGATGTTCAGTTGATGGTTACTGCACTTATCTTCATGAAGAATATTAGCCTGTAGTTTTTTTTTTTTTTCCAATTAGGTCTCTGTGGCTTTTTCATATATATATATATATTTGTTTGTTTGTTTGTTTTTGAGATGGGGTCTCACTCTGTCACCCAGGCTGGAGTGCAGTGGTGCTATCTCAGCTCACTGCAACTTCCGCCTCCTGGGCTCAAGCGATTCTTCTGCCTCAGCCTCCCAAGTAGCTGGGATTACAAGTGCCTGCCACCTCACCCAGCTCATTTTCTTGTGTTTTAGTAGAGATGGGCTTTCACTGTGTTGGCCAGGCAGGTTTCTAACTCCTGACCTCAGGTGATCTGCCTGCCTTGGCCTCCCGAAGTGCTGGGATTACAAGCATGAGCCAACGCACCTGGCCAGCTTTTCCTTATTTCATATAAATATTTTGTATTCTAAATGTATAACTATATGAATATTTGTGGATTTCCTATTGACACTCTTTCTCCTCACTTTTACTCCAGCTTCTCTATTTCCTTGTGTATTTTGAATTTTTGAATGTGAGCATCTACCATTGCACTATATCTATGGGAATTCTCTAATACCTGGGTTGAAGTTTCATGCTTCAAAAAGGATTTTCTTTGCTTAAGGTATTGTAGACCATACAAAAAATAAAAACAAAACTGAAAATTTTAAAAATCATGAAATCCTATTAAGGCCAGTGTATTAGTTTACTAGGGTTGCCATAACAAAGTACCACAGTCTGGGTGACTTAAACAATAGAAATTATTTTCTCACAATTCTGGAGAATTCTCCACAGGCATTGAGATGTGACTACATGCTTTCCTCTTATCAATACTCTCTTATTCTCACACTTCAGATTGCTGCTGTGTTTTCCATCTCACTCTATTAGATGCACCTTCTCTCTGTTTTCAAAAAAATTACTGAAATATTTTACCTACCCTACTGCTACTCCATTATCCTTACCTTTTACTGTTGATTGCTTTTTAGTTCCATTATTACCATTTTAATGTGGATTATGAGGAGAAAAAAGGAATACATATGTTTTTAGTCTTCCTCAACTGACAGGCCTTTAATTTTATAGACTAAAAGTAATACTGTAGAAAGTTTAGTAATAAACTTAAAGAATATGATTTTAAAAATATTTTGTAGATAATTAGGGCACGTATATTATTATATTGAAATTTTTCTAAGGTTGCAGTTTGAGTTTAACACAAAGAAGAATACTGCAGAATTACACTGTTCTTCATATACAGAAACAAAAGTGGGACCTTTTGTTTCTTTTCTTTCCTGTCAGCATTATCTTGATTCATAAAGATGAAAGAGTCTGCATTTATGTCTTTTCTTATGGTCATTTTCTGTCACAAGTTCATGATATACTTCATGCTGAGGGTAACACCTATGTTTGCCCTAATTTATAAAGATTGATCATAGTGTCATTAGAAGCAATGTCATATCATTGTGGAACAATTATCCTTTCCTCAAGGAAATTATTGTCCCAAGAGATTGAAAATTAAGCTAATAAAATGCAGGGCCATTTATTAATTGCTATAGTGCTCTGACTAAAGAAAGTTGGCTGGGAATGTTTTATGAGCACTGAGATACTGGCCTAAAGTCAGTAATTTCCATATGATACTGACATTCCTTCAATGTCCAGAGAGCGCAGTGCCCAGAAACCCCAGATCTACCCCAACTGTGTCAAAAGAAGTAGTACCCTGTAGAAGTAGTAGAATACTGTAACATCACAATGCCTGCTCAGCCCTGAGGATTCAAGTCCATGTCAATACTTCACTTGCTCGAGTCTCAACTCACACAACATTCCCCAACTCACCTCATACCTTCCTGTCTACCCATAGTATCATCATGGCTTTTGATTTAAGTGTTTATTGCAGCTAAACTTCATTTCCTTCTCCGTGTCTAACCTGAGTCAGTATTAATGACTAAATAATTAATTCAGTATCATGATAGATCAGTCACTCTGCCAGACAATTTAGATTTTTTTTTTTTAAGACAGAGCTCAGATAATGAAAAGCTTTTGAGGACAGATTTTTGTATTCCAGAAACACAGATGGAGAACAGTCTTACCCTTGTATTTTCTCTCAAAGTGGTATTCATTCTGAAGTGACTGATCAAATGGGAGTTATCCATCACATAATTCTCCATGTAAACAACTAGCTGCCTGATTAAATTATCTTGAAGAAAGGAATGTGTCCCAATAAAAGTAATATTCCTTAGTCAACTTTGCCTTTAGAGATGGCCAAGTAATATAATTTTACCAATCGATTCAAATATTTTACGGGGATGTCTGTAAAAGTTTTGTTTTCCTGAATTATGTATGTATGTAGTCTCTATAATATATTTTTCTTTGTTGCTTTACCCTTTCTCTCTGTACTTAGAATGCTGGTTAAATGACTGAGCAATAATTGTGCCAGCCAGAAGATAAAAGCCTATGACAGGAATGACAGAATGAGAGGCTAGAAAGAATCTGTCTTTACAACTTCCTGGAACCTCTGAACAAGCCTTAGATTGCCTAGTACCAGGATTCTTCTTAAAACAAAAAGTAAATCTATTGTTAAACCTTGATTAAGTTAATACTCTGACATATGCAGGCAAAAGCAACCCCTAAAGTATACACCCTTAGTTCCTGGAGGAATCATTGCAGAAAGTAATTTCCCCCAGTTTCCTAGGTGAGCACTCCAGCATTTAGCAATGCAGACATCTCTGCTGATCAGCACAAAGGGGCTGAGACTGGCATAACCAAATATTAGAAATGTTTGAATAATTAATATAGCAGAATCATTTGTCAAGATGGACCTATGTAGAAGGAGAAAATAAAATCTGCCCAATAAAAGAAAAGGAAACAGGTCATGAGAGTGAAAGTACTTTGAGTAGCTCTGACCTCTGGACTGGAATTATTTGCAAACCTGGAGCTCTGAAGGTAGGAGACACACTTGTGATATTTATACAGACGATAAGCCATGTACCCACTGCTCCAGCCCATGAGACTCTGAAAGATGATATCCTGAAGAGCCATGAGAGGGAGAAAAACCCACCTATTTGCTTAGAGGGTAGTGTATAGCAATAACTAATATGTGGTCTAATTTCAGACCTATTCATGCTATTAACTGCTCTAATGTAGTAGAGCAAGTTGGAGCTTATCCGAAAATTAAAGATCCGGAAGAGGAAGAGATAAAGAAGAACTTGCCGTGCAGTCCGTAGTTTGAGCTTTCTCCACAAGGTGGTCCTGGGACTGATGGTGATGGCCTGGACCACGATGAGGAGACAGGTGGTGCAGATGGAAAGGCCTCGAGCGACCCTCCCTAAATAAATTGAAGTTTTACAACCAACATTACCTAGGAAGTTTCTGAAACTAAAAACTGCAGTTATATTTCTGCTACTTGTAGTATAAATAATGATTACATTTGAGAAAGCCAAATGAAGAAGGATAAATTCTATGGGTTTTTTTCTCAGAACCCATGAGAAAAGTATATACATGTCCTACAAATATAAGGAAGTTTCCCACAAATCCAGGTCCAGTAAGGAAAAGGAAGACTATTGCCTGGATGAGGTTACTCTAAATTATCTTCTGACATCATGGACAGAGCTAGAAAAAAAACCTTGTGAGAAACACAAAGAAATAAAGATGACATGTTTCAGGTCTGTGGTTTTTCTCTGTGTTAATTTCAGAGAAAAGAACAGTTTCAATTATGAAATATGTAAGTGTACATGATTCTGTCCTAGCAAACCCCTCATCTCATTTTTTGATCTCTTTCTTCTTTTCTTCTTGCTGCCATTGATACAGTGGTAACTGCAATTTAAACCTACACTCCATACTCATACACATTCACCTGCCTTTCCAAGAGATCCTTCTATGTATTCCTCATGTCTAAAATTTACATGACAATTTTTCCCCGGACAAAAGCTAAGCAAAGGGCAACATCACTTTGTCCATTTCTAAGCCATGATCCTGGATATTATCTTCCATCTCTCCTCCCTTTCATTATGTACATTTGATAAATTACCTTGCTCTAGTGGACTGCATTTGTGCCCCACCTCGATCCTCTTTTCCAGCCTGTAGACAGTCATCCCAAAGAATCACAGCTACTCTAAAGAACTGTACTTGGCCAAATGAGAGGAGTTTCACAGGAAAGGCCATGTGGCTTACTCCTCTCCCCACACCCCGTGCATAGACTTAGGTCAATAACTAACACAGAAGTAGGGGAGTAGAAAAGTCCAGACCCTTGCCTGAAGGTGGGACTAACTCCGTGGTAAAATTTGTCATCCCAATCTCTCATGTGGATGAGATCAGATGGAAGCTAATTATTTTTTCTCCTGCCTATCCTGTTTTTCTCTCCACTTCTCCTGAGAACACTTGTAGTGAATCCTTATAATTTTATGTTGCCTTGCCATCCATTTAAAATATAAGCCGGACCTTCTCATACTAGCAGGGTTCAGTCACCCTTGACACAGTTTGCAGCTGTATCTATCCCCTCCCTATGCCTAGTTCCTCAGTGTGGTTTCTCCAGATATCTGCTTTATACAACTGCTCCCTGGTGACCACCTCCCAATGGGACAGCTAAATGCAGCCTGTTTCACTGGCCCCACTGACCCTCACACCTCGCATAGACTATATGGATATGCCCAGTGACCACCTTTCAGTCACTGTGACTTCATCTCCTGGAATTCTTTCCTACCTGCTTTAAACCCATCAATTAAAACTCTCCAAAAATAAAAAAATCTGTTTAGATAACACTCTGGACCCAATAAAGGCATTGGTCCACAGGTCCCTTTCTCTCTCTCCCTTCCTTTGCTCCCTGACCTTTGTATGTGGCCTCTAGGTGTACCATGTATCCCTCAGAGGTGTGAGAACCAAAACTTCTTAAACTTTCACATTGTGGTTGTGTCATTAAAGCCATGCCTGCAAGAAACAGGCATGTTTAGCACATGGTCTCCATGCATACCCTTCCCTTCTGAGGGGGCAGTATAGTTCCTCCTGTGAAGGAATATGCTGAAGTGAGTACAAGCAGCTGAGAACTAAAGTTCAAGTAAATATTTTTCTAGCCACAAGAGCATTGTTCTTGTGTCAGTTGAGTTAGGAAAGTGGTAGAAAAAAAAAAAATGAGGGAAGAGAGGAGAACTTCTAATCATGTCTAGAAGAACTGACCTGGGAGTCCATGTTAAGGCTCCATGCCTCCAGCCTCACATTCTGTAGGTCAGATGTTCAGTGGGCTTGGCTGGCTTTTCTGCTCTAGTTGTTAGAAGGCTGAAGTCAAGGTGTTGGCTAATTTGAGATTTATCTGGAGGCTCTGAGGGGGAATCTGTTTCTAAGCTTAATTAGGCTGTTGACAGAATTCAGTTCCCTGTGTTGGTAGAACTGAAGTTCACTTTTTTTTGCTATTAGTCAGGAACGTCTCTTATATCCTTTAGGCTGCCTGTATTCGTCATCATGTTGGCCACTTCTTCAAAGAATGAACAATGCACGAAGAATCTCTCTGACTTCTCTTTTTTGTCTCATCTCTTTCTTCTAAACAGAGAAAGTTCTGTTTTTAAGAATTTATATGATTACATTGGGCTCATCCAGATAGTTTCTTTATGGTTAAACTAAGGTTATGAGTTTTGGGGCAGAATACCACAGAGGTAAAGTACCCTTCTCATCACATCTGTTATGGACTGAATTGTCTACATGGGGGATTGTCTTTCCACAAAATTCATATATTGAAATCCCTACCTTCAATGTGATGGTGTTTGAGGGTGGGGCCATTGGGAGGTAAGCATTTCTGGCATTAATATTTCAAATGTTGAGATGATTTTGCAAGATATTCCTCAACTTTATCCTTATTTAACATATTGTTCTCTGGATTTTTAGCAGACTCCTTGAAGAGACTTTTTCTTTCAACCCATTCAAATTATCTAAGTGGAATTACAAGATCAATTTAATAAGGTTCTAGAAGTAAGAGCAAGGTGGAAAGATACAACAGAGTGAGAAGAGAGAAGAGAGGGAAAGGGAGAGAGAGAGGGAGAGGGAAGGGTTGGCAGAGAGAGAATCAAAGTTGTCCAAAGAAGTTAATAAAAAGGGAGTCAAAAAGAGTCTGATGGTTGTTCTGTTCTCCTACTATGAAAGGTAAAATGAAATCTTATGAAAGCCTTAGTTCAGCAATCTAGACACATACATCAAGGCACAAATTCAAAGAATTAGAAGTGAAACAGGAATCTACTGGGAGTAAACAAATTTTGGTCTTAAGGAATGGATGCAGGAGTTTAAATACTAGTTTTAAATGCTAGGGTAAAATAGTTTTAAATCATAATCATAACCCCTCAAATTTAAGATGCTTTTTTCCCTTGACTATATTCATGCATTTGTTATATGTCTACATAATAATTTGGTTTCACAATTATTTTAAACAGCTGCTTTTTCAGTTAAAACCAGTTTGTTTTTCATGATCATGTTGATAGCTTCATTACAGTCAATAGAGTGGTCATATAATTTCCCTTTTGGTCATTGTTCTATTTTAAAAATTTTGATTTTAGGATAATTAATTGGCTAAGGCTTGGCACCCCTTACAGATTAATTTCAGCAACTGATAATTTTAAAAATTAAGATATAGTTGACAAAAATTGTATATATTTATGGTATTACAATACGATGTTTTGGTATATGCATGCCTTGTGAAATGGTTAAAAGTAACTGACAATTTTGTTTTCAAATTTGTTGCTTCTTTTCACAATGTTACTGCTAAAGCTTAAGTCATCTAGATTCTCTGGTATAAATGTACAATCTGGTTCCACAATTATTTTAGTATTTTACATTTACATAACAATAGAGTACAGGTTATATATGTATAAATATCTGAGATCTCTATGTAGAAGAATATTTGAAGATTCTTCCCCAAAATTTCAAATAGTTTTCCAATTACATTGTCTTTTGTTTTAAACCTATTATCTTTAAAATTATTTAAAGTTTTCCAAACTTTTCTTTTAAAAAACCAAACATTTTCATGTACCTGTTTCCTATTTGTATGTTGTCTTTGGAAAAATGTTTAGTCAAGTCCTTTGCCCATTTTTAAATTAGGTTGTTTGTGTTTGCTATTGAGTTGTATGAGTTCCTTATATTTTTTAATATTAGCCCCCTGTATGGTTTGCAAATAGTTTCTCCTATTCTGTAGGTTGCCTTTTCATATTATTGATTGTTTCCTTTGATGTGCAGAAACTTTTCAGTTTGATGTAGTCTCACTTGTTTATTTTTGCTTTTATTGCCAATACTTTTGGTGTCATTTCCATAAAATTGCCAAGATCAATGTCAAGGAGCTCTTCCCCTGTTTTTTTCTCGTAGTTTTACAGTTTCAAGTCTCATATTTACATCCTTAACCCATTTTGAGTTGATTTTTGTGTATGGAGTAAGAGACAAATTTTGTTCTTTTGCATATGGTTATCCAGTTTTCCTAACAACATATATTTGAAGAGATTATATTTTCCCAGTCAGAAAAATGCAAATCAAAACCATAATGAGATATTACCTCACATTTGTTTGCATGGCTATCAAAAAGTGAAATGACTATGAGTGTTGGTGAGGATGTCAAGAGAACCTCTGTACAGTGCTGGTGGGAATGTAAATTGGTACAGCCACTATGGAAACAGTATAGAGACAGTATAGAGACTCCTCAAAAAATTAAAAATAAAACTACCATATGATCCAGCAATTCCACCACTGGGCAGATATCCAAACAAAAAGAAATCTTTATATCAAAGAGATATCTGCACTCCCAAATTCATTGCAGCATTATTCACAACAGTCAAGATTGGAACACAACCTAAGTATCAATTTACATATATATAATGGAATATTATTTAATCTTAAAAAAGAAGGAAATCCTGCCACATGTGACAACATAGATGAACCTAGAGAACCTTCTGCTAGGTGAAATAAGCCAGACACAGAAAGATAAATACTGCATGATCTCATTTACATGTGGAATTTAAAGAAGCTGAATTAATAGAAATAGAGAGTAGAATAGTGGTTGCTGAGGGCTGAGGAGAGGGGACAATGGGGAATTTCAGTCAAGGAGTACAAACTTTCAGTTATTAGATGAATAACTTCTGGAGATCTAATGTACAGCAGGATGATTGTAGTTCATAATGTGTTATATACTTGAAATTTGCCAAGAAAGTAGACCTTAAATGTTCTCACCACACACACAAAAAGGTAACTGTGTGATTTCACGGGTATGTTAATTAGCTTGATTGTGGTAATCACTTCAAAATGTATACTTATATCAAAACCTCATGTTGCACATCTTAAATATATACAACTTTTACTTGTCAGTTATACCACAATAAAGCTGTAGAAAAATTAAAAAACAAAATTTTATTATGGCAGTATTGAAACACACTGAGAATGAGAGAATTATAAAAAATAAAAATAAAAATCTGCAAACTCATCTCAGTTTCAATAGTACCTTATATTATCTGACCTCACCTGTAGTTCTCCTCCCTGACTACTTTTTCCAATACCTTTCTTTGGGAAAAATTCTATAATTAAGAAACTGAAACACAGCAGGACCTTCTCCACATCCTCTAGAGCAGTTACCACCTACAAATCTCATAGTCCTGCTAGCAAATATATAGAGTCTGGTTATTTTATGATGAAGAGAAAAACCAACTGCGTTGAAGGAAAAGGAAATCGAACATATTACTCTTTGATGAAACACTTGGCTTCACAGAAATAATGAGTGATCTGTGGAGAGCCAATATCTTCCTCTCAGATGAAGGTATCATTGTTATGGTATCACTTTCAGTAAAAATAATACGTGGGTGGCATTTTTATTGTAATGCAATAAGGCTGCATGCTTTTATACCTACCGATGGTGATTCCAGCTGATTGCGGTGTTCCTTTACAAATTCCCATTCATTTTACATCTTCCTCCCTCATTTTTTTTAACCAAGGACTCACTTCACAGCCAAACTCCCTCATTTTTGTACCCTAGATGACTTATCCTTGCCATTTCTCTCTACTAACATCTTTTATGCTTGTCCAAAGAGCAACTGCCAGAGAGCTTTGTCTTATATTCCTTATGCGTTGTGTGTGACATATACTTTAACTCATTCATTCACTTTCACATTTATTCAGTAATTACTTCTAGAAGGTGGGAGATTGGGCCCCCATGATGTCATGATGAACAAAACGTTGCTGCCCTTCTCAGTCTCAGAGACCAATGAGGGGCTTTAAATCTAAAACAAGTCACCGCCAGTGTTAGGAGGGTTTGCTGAGGCATTGAGTGAGCAGTGGCGACATGTAGTTTCTCATACTTCTCATACTAGCTGGGTTCAGTCACCCTTGACACAATTTCCAGTTCTATCTATCCCCTCTCCATATAAGAAGAAATTGGCCTTTTTAAGTTCTGGAGAGCAGGAAGGGAGAGAATGGAAGCTAAGATTCCCTAGAGCACATTATGTGACCCAGAGAGGAAAATGTCCAACACAGCTGGCCTTTCTGAGCATGGACCTGGTATCATCACCCACTGTCACCTCCCTGTCTTCTATTATGGCCTTGATAAGGTTTGGATTTGTGTCCCCACCCAAATCTCATGCCAAATTGTCATCCCCAATGTAGAAGGTAGGGCCTGGTGGGAGGTGATTGGATCATGGGGGTGGTTTCTCATGGTTTAACACCAGCCCCCTCGGTGCTGTCCTGGTGAGAGTGACTTATCCCAAGATCTGGTTGTTTAAAAGTGTGCAGCACCACCCCGCTCTCTTCCTCATGTTCTGGCCACATAAGAAGTGCCTGCTTCCCTTTGCCTTCCGCCAGTTTTATGTTTCCTGAGGCCTCCCCAAAAGCGGAGCCAATGCTGCCATGATTCCTGTACAGCCTGCGAAACCGTGAGCCGATTAAACCTCATTTCTTTATAAATTACCCAGTCTCAGGTATTTCTTTATAACAGTGAGAGAACGGACTAATCCAGATGTGCAGATTTTTCCTTGGAGAATTTGTCAAGTTTCTTACTTTCCTCTGTTTGATAAGCCCAGAAGCCTATATAATGCTATCCTCTCAAGAAGACGTGCGTGGTCCCTGCTCCTCAAGCCGTCACTCGCCTAAGTGCTCTGAGGAACACTGCCACCCACCACGAGAAAGAGGGGAGATTGAGAAACGCGGGCATCGATCCTTGGCTTTGCCACACTCACGTCTACCATTTGGGTTATCCCTATCCCCACACCTGTTTTATCCGTTAGTAATTCAAAAACATGGATACCATATGCCCCACCAGCACTTAAGGGACAAACTCCAGTCGGAGCCTCTTGCCTGATCCAGACTCATCTCAGCTCTACCCAACCCTGTCTGCACCCTAGGAGCCTTGGAGTCTTTTTTTTTTCTTGAGACAGTGTCTCTGTCACCCAGGCTGGAGTGTCTCAGCTCACTTATAGCCTCGACCTCCCGGTTCTGGGTTCAAGCAATCCTCCCGCTTCGGCCTCCTGAGTAGCTGGGATTGATTACAGGAGAGTGCCACTGCGCCAAGCTAATTAAAAAAAAAAAAATGATAGAGAAGGGGATCTCACCTAGGCTGATATGGGGCTTGGAGTCTTTATAAGGAGGACTTATCCAAGGACAAGGCGAATCCGTTGCTCTGTCCATAGGAGGGTGCGGAAAAATTGAAGGTGGCGGCGAGAAAGCTCTGATTCACCAGTTTCACGTTCCTGATTGTACAGAGGAGCCTGGAGCAGATGGGTCCCAGTTGCGGAGGACGTTGCTGACGTCCTCACAGTCCCCAAACTCTCTATTTCCTTGTTATTAAAACAAACGTGGTTATGATGTGGTTGTTACCCATGTGCCGGAGGGTGGAGGTTTCCAGTGGCTATCATCTCGGTCCTCAAGATTCTCTGTCCACTCAGTTTCCAGGAGATTCAGATGTGCTCAAAGCACTCCTGCTAGGCCCTAGCAGGCTTGGGTGAGCTGTAGAGCCCCCTTTAAGACTCACACTCCCAGAACATGGCTCTTGAGACTTTCCACTTGTGTTATAAAAAAATGTGAAACATACACTCAAACCGACTAGCATAATGTACTACTATAAGCAGGGATCTACTATTCAGTGTCAGTCATTAACATGTCAAGCCTCCTTTTCTCCCCACCAAACCTTCAGTATATAATTTCATTCCACTAGTAAATACTTCAGGATACATTGCTAACAAAGATATTTTTTAAATACTAAAACACAGTAACAACTATGCAAATATCACACCCATCAATGATACTGATTCTTTGATAACATCTAATACTGAACAATTCTTCAGTAGTCCTTGTTCAAATTCCCCTGATTATCTTGACTTCTTATTATTAACTGCTTATGATTTATCTGGAATAAGTCCCCAATAAAATCCAATGCTGTATTCTTTTCAAGTATCTCTTCTTAAGTCTCTTGCTATTTATAAAATTATCACTCTCCCCCAACTTTGTTTTTAATTTTTAAATTATTTATTTATTTATTTATTTATTTATTTATTTATTTATTTATTTTTGAGACAGAGTTTCACTCTTGTCGTCCAGACTGGAGTGCAATGGTGTGTTCTCGGCTCACCGCAACCTCCACATTTCGGGTTCAAGCGATTCTCCTGCTGGAATTACAGGTGTCTGCCACCACACCTGACTAATTTGTTTTTTTTTTTTTGTATTTTTAGTAGAGATGGGATTTTACCATGTCGGCCAGGCTGGTCTCAAACTCCTGACCGCAGGTGATCTGCCTGACTTGGCCTCCCAAAATGCTGGCATTACAGGCATGAGCCACTGCACCCAGCCATTCTCCCCTTTTTATAAAAATCTCATGACATTTAATTTCTTAAGAAATCAGAATATTTGTGCAATATAATTTTTTGTATCTGAATCTTTATCCATTCCCATGGTGTCATTAAACATGCTGTTTCCCCCATATATTCCGTAAATTCACAACTAGATGTATAAGCTTGATTAGATTCCATATGATGTTTTGGTTTTGGCCAGATCCAGATGTGAAGGTGGCAAATTTTCCACTAGAGGCTCTAAAATAGGTAATCCAATTATGATTGACATGACTATGGCAGTACAGGATGTTTTATGGAGAAATTAACATTCTGAAATAGATTTTAGAGCAAGATAGGATTTAGAGCAAAACCATGCACACTGCAGAAAACAATTCAGAAACAGTTCCTAGATTGTTTGTGATTCCAGCTAGATATAAGTGGATTTTAAAGGTGTAGGATCAAGGTAAAAGGAATATAAAGTTGGATCAGGTCAGATTTATTGATATGGGAACATTAAGCAGAGATTATGAATTCAATTTAGCTTGAGGGGTTAGGAATGGCTGTAAATATTGCTACGTTAGTTGATTGAAAAAGGGACCCAAATTGGCCTGCAATAAATGAAGTCGAAATGTCAAAACCTCCTTAGTATACTGTAGAGGGACTTATCTAAAGCCTATGAGTGATTGAAATGCTAAAGATAATTTATGGTGTAAAATCTGCTCATCCAAACCAGGAGACTATAGCTGTGACGAATTCATGAGGATAGCCCCAGCACCCTAGTAGAGCTCTGTGGTGGATCTTCCCTCTTAGATGGAATCCCTAAACACAATGGGATGATTTGATCCTAAGGTGACAGGGGCCAAGAGGAGGCACTTAACCACCAAAGACAAGGTGAATATGGTTACTATAATGATGAGTAAGACCCAGAGAGATCTTTGGCACTCACCAGTTAATCATGGTGTCTGCAGACCTGAAGTGTATGAGAGGTCTACTGAAGTTTTGTTTGATCTGTAGAAAGAGAACATCCCTAATCTAGTAAACAGAAATCTGATTTGAAACATTAGAACAGATAATCAAACAATTCCCAGATTTATCACAATTCCTGTGATTTAAATCAATTCACAGACGTGTAACCTCTTGAGTGAAGGGGAAGCCAGGTCCCCATCTCAGCTACACTGCCAAAAATCTGTACTGTTAATCTACCTTCCACCCTTCCACAAAGGGACCAGCAGTCATTTACTAGGATACCACGTAGTAGGAAAGGAAACTCAATTGGACTTTTCAGATATTAATGGACACCAGCTCTGAACTGACATGAATTCCTGGAAACCTGAAATGTCACTGTGAACCACTAGAGTAGGGATTTAATAAGGTCAGGTAATCAGTGCAGTTTTGTCTCAGCTTCATGATTTCTTATGAAAAATCCAATGTCATTTGAGAACCTTTGTTTTCTTACAGGTAATTTCTTGTTTCGCTCAGGCCACTTTCAAGGTTTTTTTCTTTGTTATACGATTCAGTTTTAATATGTCATTCTTACTATTATTTCCAGATCCTTACATTTTTTACTTTTGAGTCAAATGCCAACACTTACTTTGGCTTATTTTCTATGCTAGATTCATTTTGAAAAACGATGCAATCATATGTTTAATAAATAAAACACTACAGAAATATACAAAATGAGATTTATGAAATTCTATGTACTATGACTCTATTTTCTTAGTTTCTGCCAACACTTACAGTCTCTTTTGCATCCTCCAGAGATTGTTCATGGATATAATAACAAATTAAATATACATTCCACATTTTTTGAATACTATTACTCTTGCATTGCTTCTCTTTTGTTAATTACATTTACAGCTTAGATATCATTCTGATACCGAAGAGGGGCAAGGAAGTATAGAATGAGACCACCACTTCTCCTGTTGTCTTTCCCGGCTTTTCCCCATCTCCACTTTTCCCTAGTTTATAAGACAGGAGAAGAGGGAGAAAGCAAAAAGTTGGAAAGAAACAGAAGTAAGATAAATAGCCAGACAACCTTGGCACCACCACCCGGCCCTAGGAGTTAAACAAAGCAATAATAATAACATCAACCCCTGGCCTAAACTACTTGTGCTATCTGTAAATTCCAGACACTGTATGAAAAAAAAAGCATTGTAAAACTTTTTGTTCTGTTAGCTAATGCATGTAGCCCCCAGTCACGTTTTCCACGCTTGCTTGATTTATCATGACCCTTTTACCTGGATCCCTTAAAGTTGTAAGCCTTTAAAAAGGCCACATATTTCTTCTTCAGGGAGCTGGGCTCTTAAGACGCGAGTCTGCCGACGCTCCCGGCCGAATAAAAAACCTCTTCCTTCTTTAATCCGGTGTCTGAGGAGTTTTGTCTGCGGCTTGTTCAGCTACAGAAGTGCTGGGAGGAGACGGGCGGGTCCCCGACAAGGGCTCCACCCCTGGGCTTGTTCCCACAGACCTAGGTGAGGACAGGCACTCCTACTTTTGCACCCAAATATTATCTTTCCCAAGACCCTCCTGGCCCGCCACGCCCCTATCCTGGACCTATAAAAACCCCAACACCCTAGCAGGCGTTGGGATTGTGTAACCAGATTTCCCAAGACCCTCCTGGCTCGCCACGCCCCTATCCTGGACCTATAAAAACCCCAACACACAAGCGGCTGGACATCGAGACAAACACATTTGCAGAGGAACACACAAGCACCTGGATGTGGAGAGGGTGTTGAGAGCACACTGACAGGTACTGGCAAGCCTGCAGGCCATCGACCAACCAGCAGAAGGACGTGGAGTTTGGTCAGGGCGGTGGGAGGAGAGCCGGCGCTGCTGAGCGGCAGGAATCCGGAGAAAACCTTCCCACTCCATCCCCCATCTGCTGAAAGCTACCTCCACTCAATAGAACCTTGCACTCATTCTCTAAGCCCAGGTGTGATCTGATTCTTCCACTATACCAAGGCAAAAACCCGGGATCCAGAAAGTCCTCTGTCCTTACGACAAAGTAGAGGGTCTAATTGAGCTGGTTAACATAAGCCGCTTATAGGCAGCAAAACTGAAAGAGCAGAGGGCACATGCCCACTGGGGCTTCAGGAACTGTAAACTTCCACCCCTAGGCGCTGCAGTGGGGTTAGAGGCCCACAACCTGTCCGTCTGTATGCTCCCCTAGAGGTTTGAGCAGCAGGGCACTGAAGAAGCGAGACACTCTCCCTGTTGAATGCCCTATGAAGAGAACAAGGGAACTTTTCCTGTTTCAATTCCATGTCAGTGCATTTTGAACTTACTCATTCTTTCATATATTCTATAAAATTCCTTTGTATAAATGGATACTTAATGACTATTTTTTCAAATAGCCAGAAAACTAGCTCATTTTGCTAGATATCTGTGTTTATAAAATAACAAATGCTTCAATGTGTAGTAATTTTCCTGTTGTAATTCTCACAAAAGCAAGTATATCTGTAGAATCAAGGCCTAGAAGAGAAACTCTGGATCAAAAGGATAAATACACTAGTAATTTAGGTAACATTTACCAAATTGTTCTCTTTTGCTCTGCCACTGGAAAAGTTGTTGTGAAAGACAAACATTAGAATTAAAGACGTTTGCAGCTGGGCGTGGTGGCTCTCACCTGTAATCCCAGCACTTTGGGAAGCCAAAGCAAGCGAATCACTTGAGGTCAGGAGTTTGAGACCATCCCAACCAACATGGTGAAACCCTATCTCTACTAAAAACACAAAAAATTAGCCTGGGTGGTAGCGTGCGCTGGTAATCTCACCTTCTCGGGGGACCGAGGCAGGATAATCGCTTAAACCCGGGAGGTGGAGGTTGCAGTGAGCCGAAATCCCACAACTTGCTCTAAACCTACATGCAGAAGAATGAAATCAGACCCTCATCTCATACCGTATACAAAAATCAACTCAAAATAGATGAAAAGACTTAGATGTAAGACCTGAAGCTGTAAAACTACTAGAAGAAAACATAGGGGAAAGCTCCATAACATGGATCTGAGCAATGATTTTTTGGACATGACCTCCAAATCACAGGCAAACAAAAGCGAAAATTAAAATGTGTGATTATGTTAAACTAAAAAGCTTCTGCACAGCCAAGGGAATAATAAAGAAACAATCTATGGAATGGGAGAATATATTTGCAAACCATACATCTGATAAGAGGTTAATGTACAAAATGTATAAGGAACTCGAACAACTCGATGTTAAGAAAACAAAGAACCCAATTAAAACATGGGCAAAGAACCTGTATAGGCATTTCTCAAAAGAAGACATACAAATGGACAACAGGTACATGAAAAAATCCTCAACATCACTAATCATGAGGGAAAGGCAAATTAAAACCATCATGAAAAACTACCTCACACTTGTTAGAACAGCTGTTATCAAAAAGACAAAAGATAACAAGTGTTGGAGAGAATATGGAGGAAAGAGAAATCTTGTACACTCTTAGCGGAATGAAAATTAGTACAGCCATTTCAGAAAACAGTATGGAGATTACTCAAAAAATTAAAAATAGAACTATCATCTGATCTAGCAATCCCACTATTGGGTATACAGTCAAAGGAAATGAAATCAGTATATTGAAGAGATATCTGCATTCTCATGTTTATTGCAGCGTTATTCAAAACTTATGCAGGAATGTTCACAGCAGTTTTATTTGGAATAGCCAAAACTGAAAACAATCATAATGTCTCTTTTTTTTTTTTTTTAATAGTTGACGAGTTGATGGGTTTTTTTTTTTTTTTTTTTTTTTATACTTTAAGTTCTAGGGTACATGTGCATAACGTGCAGGTTACATATGTATACATGTGCCATGTTGGTGTGCTGCACCCATCAACTCGTCAGCACCCATCAATTCATCATTTATATCAGGTATAACTCCCCAATGCAATCCCTCCCCCCTCCCCCCTCCCCATGATAGGCCCCTACTGGGTATATACCCAAAGGATTATAAATTATGCTACTACAAAGACACATGCACACGTACGTTTATTGCGGCACTATTCACAATAGCAAAGACTTGGAATCAACCCAAATGTCCATCATAATGTCTCTTAATAGGTGAGTCGTTAAACATAATGTGGTAATCTGTACAATGGAATACTATTCAGTCATAAAAAATTAAACTTTGATACATTCAACAATTTAGGTAGATCTTGAGGGCATTATGCTGAGTGAAAAAAACCTCTGAAGATCACATACTGTATGATTTTGTATATGTATGTGTTTATATATTTCATATACACATACAAATACATGACAACATTTGTATACATATGCAGACAAAATTGTAGTGATGTAAAACAGATTAGGGATTGTCAGGGATTATAAATGATGGGGATGGAAAGGGTATGAGGTTAGGAGGTAGATGTAAATATAAAGAGATATCAGAGGGAGATTTCTGTGGTGATGGAATAATTCTTTATCTTGATCATAATGGTGTTTGTACAAATCTAAACATTATTAAACAGCTTAGAACTATACACATACACACTAGTAATGGCAATTTCCTGGTTTTGTTATTGTACTTTAGCTATGTAAAATGTGATCATGGAGGTAAACATGGGGTCTCTGTACTAACTTTGCAACTTCTTTGAATCTATAATTATATCAAAATAATAGTAAAAGAAACAAGTTTGAAATTTAGATAGTTACTGAAACATGCCTGATGTGTACTAGACAGGCATCTGACTGTTCTTTATAGCTCTGTGCGTGTATGCAGATCTCCAAGATAACAAAAGAAATAACTTTAGGGGAAAAATGTCCATTAAAAGTCATATTCTTCCTCATCTGATCACCTAAGAGTAACTGCAAGGAATCTGGTGACAGTAGTAAAGATTCAAGTGACAAAACTAAGAGAAAGAAAGAGAAATGAAAGCCATGAGCCCAAGGAGCAAACAAGGGATGGCCCTCAAGCTCCAAAAAAAAAATACCTGGAACTGTTTGTTTCATGGTTTTGAATAGGTATTGCACTTCTAGGGTTTAATAATTGCATATATTAAAAAATACAACAAACAATCCTGCTCCCACCTCAGTCCCAAACCACCCAGTTACCCTACCAACTATAAGCAATCACTCCTATTAGTGTCTGTGTACTCATCTGTGTACATAAATATATAAACATGAATTCTTTTTGCATCCTTTTATCTCACATGGCCAATAGTTGCATGTTCTTTCCATGGTTCTCACCATTTGGGCACCCTTACCTATTGGGAAGTAGAGTGGCTGAAACTTCCCAGCAGGTGCTTCTGTGCACTGTTGACTGAGAAACCTGAGGTCAAACCTGCTTCTACACTGGGAATTCCACCATGGCTGCATCTTCCATGAAGGTAAATCTGTCTGTCATTTTGAAATGTCATGCATAAGTCTCTCAGCACAGTTGCCCAGAGGCTGCACTGGGCCAGAGCAGCTGTGGGTAGGCAGAATTCCTGTTCCTTTCCTGGAATGGAGCCTTCACTCTTTCTAATGAGAAACACAAAGGCCCTAAGACTGGGAACTCTTATTGTCAGTGAGACCTACTTCAACTGTCTTGTAATTGAGCCACCCTACTTGCATTTTCTGTCCCTACTTACTGCTCTTTTTTTTTTGAGACAGAGTTTTGGTCTGTCACCCAGGCTAGAGTGCAGTGGCGCGATCTCGGCCCACTGCAACCTCCGCCTCCCGGGTTCAAGCCATTCTCCTGCCTCAGCCTCCCTTGTAGCTGGTATTATAGGTGCCTACCACCACACTGGTTAATTTTTGTATTTTTAGTAGAGACAGGGTTTCACCATGTTAGCCAGGCTGGTCTCAAACTCTTGGCGTCGTGATCCACCCGCCTTGGCCTCCTAAAGTGCTGGGATTACAGGCGTGAGCCACTGCACCCAACCACTCCTCTATTTTTTTTAAAGAAAAGCTTATGAAGATCTGACATTGCATGTTTTGTTTATTGACCTTGCTCCTTCCCCAATATATTCATTGAGACAAGGATTATTTGGTGGGGATAAGGAGTGTAGGAGAGCTGTTTTCATTTGATCACTGCTCTATTTCCTTGCTTCTAGAACAGTGCCTGGCACAGCTAGAAACTCAGTGTTATTTTCTTAAGCGAAAAAATTGAATTAATCTTCATCCACCCCCAACGTGGGAGCTCCTCAAAGGATGTCCTTTACTTCCTTCCATGGATGATTCAGAAGATCAAAGACAATCTGTCAGCCTCAAGCACATTGTTCTGTAACTGGACGAATTTCTAGTCCATTCTCTACATTTCCTCTTCCCCCCAAATATTTTCAGTTTTATTAAAATCAGATAGACATTCAGACAGACCTCTTTTTTTTTTTCCTAAATATGTCCCATTGATTACTACTAGCACAGAGTATTTCATGTTCTCTTTGTGTAGCAAAGAGGACAATTGATTTGTTTTGCCTCATGAAGACAAATTTCCTTTCTTTGGCTGAAACATGACACTTTTGCTCATGGAATGCACTAGGAGCTGACTGCAGTAAAATGTTCCTCCAGATTGTGGGGCAGAATCATGCTTAATGCTTTCTCTCCCCAGAGTGCTGCTTTTTGTATTTTCATTTATCCTGGTACAGAAACACTGGTTTTAGAGTCCTATCCCAATGAGCCAATGTGAGAGGGTTCTCTTTTATTTAATTTGTAAATTTAATTTTATTTTACTTTTTATAGAGAAAGGAGTCTCACTATATTGCCCAGGCTTGTCTCAAACTCATGGCCTCAAATGAGCCTCCCACCTCAGCCTCCCAAAGCACTGGGATTACAGGCATGAACCACCACACCCGGCCCTGTTTTTACCTCAGTGATCAGAAGCACAGTGTCCAAGGGCTGTGGTGTCCACGCTATTCTCTGCTCACCCAGGGAGAAGACCTTTTGGACTTCCCTATGAGGTCATGTGACTTCCTTTCTCAGTCCCCATCCTTTGTAGGGCAGTAACCATCATATTCCATTAACACAATGCTCAGCAACCTGGCATATGGACTTTAACCAAGTTGAGCTGGGTAGATTGGAAAAAGCTGGGTTATGTTGAGAATCAGAGCTTAGAACAACTGTTTTTAAAAACAGCGGTGGAGCTAAGAAGAATGGGGGAAATACCAAAATAAGAGGCAAATCAGAACAGGAACAATTTGTTTGTTGCTGGCAATTTCTGTAAGAGGCAGTCTCCTTTACCTAGGTAATAAACAGTACCTCGAATCAAGTAGTTTTGTCTAGTTTGGACCAGTAAAGAAATGTTTCCCTCTCAAATGTCAATGTGATTACTCACTAAAAGCATATGTAATTCATGCTATTAAGTGTTTTCGAGTAGACTCGCTGTACAAGACAAACTTTCTTGTTCAACCTATTTATATGTTAAGCCTGTTTGTATATCTCATGAGATTTTCTTTTTCTTTTCTTTTTGCACTGTCCAGCCCTCCCTGATGCTCAGTTTATTTCCAGAATGGTTAATTCATATGCGGGTTCCACACTTGAATTACCAGCATTCAGGTAATCAATAGTGTCTACAGTGGTCTATCTTTTCTAAGATGAAAAAGACTAATGATAGGTTAGGCCAGTGGTTTCAAAATGTGTTTAAGTTTCCATTAGTTGATTCACTGTAATTAAAATGTTTTTTAAATTAATAAATCTAGGGCTGGACACAGTGGCTCATGCCTGTAATCCCAGCACTTTGAGAGGCCAAGACAGGTGGATCACCTAAGGTTAGGAGTTCAAGACCAGCCTGGCCAACATAGTGAAATTCCTATCTCTACTAAAATTACAAAAAATTAGCCAGGTGTGGTGGTGGGTGACTGTAATCCCAGCTACTCAGGAGGCTGAGGCAGGAGAATTGCTTGAACCTGGGAGGTGGAGGTTGCAGTGAGCGGAGATCGCACCACTGCACTCCAGCCTGGGCGACAGAGGGAGACTCTGTCTCAAACATAGATAAATAAATACATAAATAAATCTAGTAAAGAAACAACATGATACTTACTTTTAAAATTTGAATAACTTGTAGATTATTAAAGCTGTAACTTTATATCATTGTACTAATTATAGCATAACGTCATGAAATTAAAAAAGACTTGGTTTTGAATTATAAAATAACTTTATCGTTTTGAATTCTAAAAGAAACAACATGTGTACATGATTTTAAAAACAGTAAATTAGAGACTATCTGAACAGTAAATTTTTATTTGCATTTATTAGTAGTATAAAGTCATGAAGTTAAAAAAGTGTGGTTTTAGTTATAAAATTTTTTTGTTTTATTTGAATTCTAAAATTCCTCAACTCTGAATTCTAAACTTCTAAATTTTTATTTTTAAATGTTCATATTGTTTTATTTGATTTCCAAAGTTTATTTGTTTTGATTAAAGTAGCCATGGAAAAACATTTAGAACTATATATGACATATATATGGCATGACTAGATAAAGAGATATAATGTACAGCTTGAAACAATCCCCAGATTCATATGAACAGATAGGTGAAATATACCTCCTCCAAACAATTCCATGAACATAAATCTGAATGTATCAATTGCTAAATACTAATTAAAATTACTTTTATCCATTTTATGTTTTGAGATACCTTGTAGGCATTCTTTTGAAGTAACATTTTCTAGCAAATAATGAAAATTAGGTTGTACACAACTTCATGAGTGAGGACTGAGTGTCAGAGGTGTTGAGGAGGAAAAGGGGTTTCTGTTTGAGTCTTGTTCTTTTCAACAGCAGAGGAAGAGGAGTGACTGAAGAAGCAAGAGGATAGAGGTGGAGATGTGGAGCTCATATTGAGTCTTTGGAAAAGTGAAAATGGTTTTTAATATCCAGTGAGAAGAGTAAATAGAAGAATTTTAGCCACAAATGGAAAAGAAAATGTCTCTTCCTCAGCCCAAAGAGACAAGCTCTTGTCAGTTTCTGTAAAATTTAATGCTGGTGGGCCTGGAAGCACATTTCTCAGACACCCTAGCAAATAGGAATGACCAAATAATATATTTTTGTCAATAAAAATATGCACAATATTTGGTGGAAATTTCTCACAAAATCTTGCTTTCCTCACATAAATGTTTCATCTTCATGCTTGTTGCTTTCTCTTTTTCCTTCCTATTCAGAAAAGAGATGGATCAATAATTGTACAAGCATGAAGACAAATGCTATATCACAGCAATGGTGAAAAGAAAGCCTGGAAGAAATTTGTCTTCCCAACTTTTTTGGAACCCCTGAATCAGGTTGACTGCCTCGAAATAGACTTCTTTTTACACACACACAAAAGTAACCTCATTTTTAACAGCCATAAGAATATACCTTGTGGACCACAAATACTGTAAAATTATTTGTCCGGTTCTCCCAGCTGTTCTATTCCCAAATGCTTTGTTGTGTTTGTGCTGTGGCCCAGTATCCCATGAACTGTTTCCAGCTAATAACTGAATGCTTAAGGGATACTAAGACAGACAAAGTTTCTGTGAGACCAAGGACTCCTCCGACAGCTGAATTTAGTGTCAAGTCTTCCTTGCTTAACTCAGCTTACACTGCAAGGTGGCCTAGGTTGCTTCTATCCAACCTTCTTCCTTCTATCCTTGCACTGTGATCTGATGATTCTCTCAGCTGACATTTTCTCTGACAGGTATTTCCCCTAATAACACTTAATTTTGTCTTGATGTTTGGTTCTGGGAGGACCCAGCCTAACACACTATTTTTATAAGACACTGCTAATTTATGCAGGACAAACTTTCTGCTGGGCAAAAACAAAACAAAACAACAACAACAACATCACCAGTTAATATACTGTCAGGTTCACAACTATGCCAATTCTCATGTTGAGGTCTGAAGGGAGTGGGTGGATGAGCAGAAACAACACTCGGGGAGCCACAGGCAGGTGAAATGTTTTATTCAGCAGTAGCGCTCATCAACAGCTTACTCACACTGTCTGCCTCTCACACCGTCTAGCTCTCTCACACTGTCTGCCTTGTCTAGCTGTCTGCTGCAGCTCTGCAGCTCCTCTCAGCAGCCCCCTTCCACACACAGCTGCATGGCCAGCTCTCCCCTGCCTTCAGAGTCATCAGCTTAACTCTTTCTCTCTCTGGGCACAAGAGAGAGTTGTGCTGTACCCTGGCTCTCCACTGTCTATCTGCAAAGAGGGACAGCTTTGCTCTCTCTTTCTCTGGGCATGAGTGCACCTGCACAGTGTCAACAGGGCAATTATACATTTTACAGACAATAGTGGCTCAGAGCCAAGTGATGGTCTTCGCATGTTATGGCTACATAGTTGTGTTTACATTATCCATGGAATTGTGCACCTGTGCTCCAAACTTGCTGAGTCATTCTGGCCCACACGTCTGCCTTGGCCTATTCCTTGACCAAAGCACAGCCGTGTTTCTTTCATATACCTTTAGTTACTGGAGGAGTTAATGTAGAAAGTAATTTTTCCAACTTCTTAGCGAGTGTGCCAGCAGTTAACCAAATGGAATCCCTGCTGATCAGCATGAAGGGACTGGCACAGGCATAACCTAACGAAGTGTTAGAAATATTTTCACATGTAATATCATAAAATCATTTATCAAGCTGGAACCTATGTAGAAGGAGAAAATAAAATCTGCCCAATAAAAGAAAAGGAAACAGGTCATGAGAATGAGAGTACTTTGAGTAGCTCTGATCTCTGGGCTGGAATTATTTGCAAACCTGGAGGTCTGAAGGTAGGAGACACGCTTGTGATATTTATACAGATTTTAAGCCATGTACCCACTGTTCCAGCCCATGAGACTCTGAAAGATGATATCCTGAAGAGCCATGAGAGTGAGAAAAACCCACCTAACTATTTGCTTAGATGGTAGCATATAGCAATAAGTAATATGTGGTCTAATTTCAGACCTATTCATGCTATTAACTATTCTAATGTAGTAGAGCAAGTTGGAGCTTATCAGAAAATTAAAGATCCAAAAGAGGAAGAGATAAAGAAGAACTTGCCATGCAGTCCATAGTTTGAGCTTTCTCCACAAGGTGGTCCTGGGACTGATGGTGATGGCCTGGACCATACTGAGGAGACAGGTGGTGCAGATGGAAAGGCCCCGAGCAACCCTCCCTAAATAAATTGTAGTTTTACAACCAGCATTATCTAAGAAGTTACTGAAATGAAAAGCTGACATTACATCTGAGATTCCTCTGGCACAAAGTGTCATTGCATTAGGAAAATCCAGGTGGATGAGAAGAAGGTCTATGGGTTTTTTCTTGGAACTCATGACAAATATGTACATATGCTCCACAAACAAAAAGAAATTCCGTCCAATGCCAGATCCAGTAAAAGAAATGAAGATTATCCCCTGGATGGAGTTATTCCAGATCATTCTCTGACTTCATGGACAAAACCAAGAGGAACCTTATAAGAAAAACAAATAAAGTGAGGATAACTAGTTTGTTCTGAATTGCTATACCAGAATACCTGAGACTGGATAGTTTATCAAGAAAAGAGGTTTATTTAGCTTGTAGTTCTTCAGGCTGGGGAGTTCAAGGGCATGGGCTTGGCTTCTGGTAAAGGCTTTCATACTATTTCATAACATGGTTGGGGGAAGTAGGCACATGTGAAGAATCAAAATCCAAGGGGTATTCTGGCTTTATAGCAACTCATTCTCCTGCATTATACACCATCTACCTGATTCCACCAACATCACTATTTTAGTCTGTTTTCTGTTTCTTATAACAGAATACCAGAAACTGGGTAACTTATAAGAAAAGCAATTTATTTATCATAATTATGGACACTGAGAAATCCAAGGTCAAGTGGCCACATCTGATGGACACCTTTTTGCTGGTGGAAACTTTCTGCAGAGTCCTAAGGTGGTGTAGGGCATTACATGACCAAGGGACTAAGCACGCTAGCTTGGGTTTCTCTTCCTCTTCTTATAAAGCCAGCAGGCCTAATCACATGATAACACATAATCCATTCACTCATTAGTCTATGAATGGATTAATCCATTCACGAGCACAGAACCCTCATGATCCAATCACTTCTTAAGGGCCCAACCTATTAATACTTCCACATTGAAGATAACATTTTATTTTTTTTAATTTTTTTTTTTTTTCCGAGATGGAATCTTGTTCTGTTACCTAGGCTGGAGTGCAGAGGCACGATCTTGGCTAACTGCAACCCCCACCTCCCAGGTTCAAGCAATTCTCCTTCCTCAGCCTCCCGAGTAGCTGGGATTACAGGCACGTACCATTCCCAGCTAATTTCTATATTATTAGTAGAGACAGGCTTTCATCGTGTTGGCCAGACTGGTCTTGAACTCCTGACCTCGTGATTCGCCTGCCTTGGCCTCACAGAGTGCTGGGATTATAGGCATGAGCCACCGCACCCAGCCAGGATAACATTTTAAAATGAGTTTTGGAAGCGACAAATATTGAAACCATAGCAATCGCCTTCTGTATATGTTTACATATATGTGGCAATATTCCTCCCCACAATCCTACTATACTTCATGTATTTCCTAAAAAATAGTATATTCCTACTCTGTAATCCTGAATATTATCTCCCCTCACTTCCAATATTCAACTGGCTCTATATTATCCTGAACATTGTGAATTCCCCTTCTAGATCTCCTGGATATAGCCCATGCATCCATCTCCCAATTGCTGTGGATGTTGGTTGGAAACGGTTCACAGCTGGCACTTTCTCTAGAGAATTTCCCTTGACTGAAAGAGAGCAATCTCTACCAAGAGAACAAGCACTCTCTCCTTACTCAGAACACCTAGGCCAATTACTGACTGACATGGAAGGTCAAGCTTCCCCACAACTTCAGCCTGTGGGTCCCTCTGTTATTTTGCTCCATAATCTCATAGACTAGAGGTGGCTGACATATTTTATTAGCTGAGACTGTATTGTGGGCCTAACTTTGCTCATCTGCCCAAACTTGCTTTATCCCCCGCTTCCTCTAACTCCCCCAATAAATTATGTGAACACAAATTCTATTTTCAGAATCTGTATCCAGGGAACCCTGCCAAGATCAACATCCTGTTGATTTTATCTTTTAACATTTGTCTAATTTTACCATTTTCTTAATTAGAAATGCTACCCTAATATCTCATATTTTGATTGACATAATAGTTTTCTTACTCATTACTCTTCCTCCAGGTTTTTCCATCCATTTTCTGCTGGACTGAGATTTCAAATTAGAAATCTGCCTATTTGAATTTATGTCTCATAATCCCTTGATAGCTTTATATCCATGCAAGAACATTTGTCTTCTTTTGATTTGTATAAAGCTTACACTTTTAGCCTCCTTTCTTATCAAACCCATACTGAATTTCGGAGGTACATAGAATTCCTGCAAAAAGTTTAATCTTTATACTTATCTATAGATATATGCACAAGCTCCCTATAACAATATTTTACCTCTGCCACCACCCATTTCATAGCTACCTCCCATCCATCCATCAGAAACCAATTTAGACTTGTTTTGTCTGTTAAACACTCACTGACCTCATAGTGCCAAATTGTCACTCTGTATTTGTCACTTTTCTTCTGCCACCTAACTGTGGAAAGAGACTCACTTTTCATCTAAGTCACCTGGCTATATGCCTGCAAAATAATATTCAATAAACAGTTCATAAATAAAAATCAAATAAGCATGTAGTTATGGTTGTTAAAGTGCATGTTAATCACAGAGATGAGGTTAGGAGCCAACTGGGGAGCAGCTGTTTGAGCAGAATCTTCTCTATGAATCTAGAGACTAGATGACATGGAGAACTCAAGTCAATCCATGTCTGATGACATTCATTAGGGACTTCAGTGTCTTCCCAGATGTATATGTTGGTTTAAACTTTAAGGCTGCCATTCTTGTTACCAGCTCCAGTAAGTCACATGTGCCATCTTTCAAGAGCCACAATAAACTCTGACATATTTTCATTTACTCTCCCTGCATTGAAATGCTTCTGATTAATTAGTTATTTTCCAAACATACCATTCTGAGATACCCATAGCAGTTTTTGGAATGATAATTTTGTCTTTGCTATCTAGAATAGGATGACAAATGGACTGGGCAAGTGATACTTTTATACTTGCTCTGGTCACTGGGAGTGGGTGAAAGGTCACACAATTTTTTTTTTTTTTTTTTTTTTTTTTGAGACAGAGTCTCGCTCTGTTGTCAGGCTGGAGTGCAGTGACGCTATCTCAGCTCACTGCAACCTCCACCTCCTGGGTTCAAGAGATTCTCATGCCTCAGTCTCCTGAGTAGCTGGGATTACAGACACGTGCCGCCACACTCAGCTAATGTTTGTATTTTTAGTAGAGATGGAGTTTCACCATGTTGGCCAGGATGGTCTCGATCTCCTGACCTCATGATCTGCCTGCTTCGGCCTCCCAAAGTGCTGGGATTACAGGCATGAACCACCGCGCCCGGCAGGTCACACATATTTCTAAGAAATCTTTTGCAAGGCATTTACAGCCAATATTTAAGGATCAATTATAGGCAACTTGGAGAACATAGGATATACCTCTTGGAGTTGTTTGGCAGAGCCTTTCTACATGAGAGACAGCATGACTCCAAAGTCAAGTGAGATAGCTGGCCAAGAGGGCTAGTGATGTTTAAATTTCTGCAGATATGGGCTTCATTAATTATATTGTTTTTCAAGTCTCTATATATACGTGTGTGTGTGTGTGTGTGTGTGTGTGTGTGTGTGTGTGTGTGTGTCTGGTTTTTGTTCTTGTTTTCATTTTTGTTTTGGAGACAGAACCTCACTCTATCACCCAGGCTGGAGTGCAGAGGAGTGATCTTGGTTCACTGAAACCTCCACCTCCCAGACTCAAGTCCCAGCCTCCCGAGTAGCTGGAACTACAGCCGCACACCACTATGTCCAGCTAATTTTTGTATTTTTCGTAGAGATGAGGTCTTGCCTTGTTGCCCATGCTGGCCTCAAACTCCTGGGTTCAAGTGATCCTCCCACCTCGACCTCCCGAAATGCTGGGATTACAGGCATGAGCCACCAGGCCCAGTCCAAGTCTATAATTAAGGGGTGTGGCTTCAACATTAAGAAGAATTGCCGAAAGATTTAAACACTTTATCATGATATACATTAAGCCCACCTTAACTTCTAAAGCCTTTATTTATAACCAAGTGTATGTGAATCTCTAGCAAGCACTTTTCTATCAGATTTGAGGCCTTCAAAAATGGGTTAAACTCAGACACTGTTCTGAATGAAGGACTTATGAACCTGCAAGAAAATATGATAAAGAAAACATTTTGCAATAAATGTACCTGGATATTTCACCATATAATAGGCCCTGAATAAGATATTGGAAATTAAATAGAAAAGTACCATGTGGTTTTGCCACCCAGGGCTACTCACTGATAGAGAAAGATAGCATGTGGAAGAGCCAAGACAGATGTCTTCAGTGAGTGCCGTGGGAACACATGATGTCAAGAGAGTGGGGTCATTTAGAGGAGACACATGAGGAAGGGCTTTTATATAATGTGGCATTATGGTAGACCCAAAAAGAAAGGGTTTATGAATATCCACAGTTATGGGCTGTGAAAGGTAGAAATGGGTGAGCAGAAGGAACAAATGAAACTTCATAAGCAAAGGCATAGGGTTACCAAGGCGAGGTACAGGGAAGGGAAACAGAAAGTAGGTCACTTTGGCCCCATTGGATAGTACATGAATTTCGGGTGGCAGCCCATATGTTGGGCTCTCTTGAACAAATCTCTAATTTCTTGTAATTTGTTGTTCACACCACAGAACTAACATATATACTTTAAATGATTCTAATGAATGTATTAGCACTCCATGCTCCAGACACAATGAATGGTTTATAGTTTTAAAATACATTTTTCTTGTTCATATTCCTGTGCATGTCAATGCCTCTGCTTGGAATCCAGCTTTCATATATGTATTATATATATATGAATATATAGATATATTTTTTAAAAAAATCAAGATAACTTAAAAAAATCATCTTTTAAATGTCATTCATGTCATCGTTCTCGTAATGCCACCCTTAACATTAGCTAGATTTATTTTTTTATCTGCTCTATTTGCTGACACTTTTGACCAGTCTCTACTTAACACTTAGTCAACCCTAGTATTGTTGGCTTAGGTATCTCACAGCCTTATGTGATTGCTTCATGTAATGAAATCTCAAAATGGAAATAATTATGTGAGGTAATATATATGTTAATTAGCTAGATTTAGTCATTCCATAATGCATATATTTCAAAATATCATTACATATAATTTCATCTATTTTAAAAAAGAAGAAAAGAAAAAGAAATACACATTTAAAAAAATCTCAAAATTGAAGTTTTGGCTGAGTCATTAGGGCACACAGGCATTTGTTAATCATCTCTGAATGCCTCTTGGGCAGATCTGGTTTTACAGTTTTTGGATCCTGGGAGCCTACAACCTAGTTGAAGGTTTTTCAGTAGGTAAGAAAGTGCAATTTAGAGAAGATTATGGGAAGAAATCAGAAGAGGGCTATATTGTGAACCCTGTCAAGTGAGAGGAGTGAAGGGTGATGCTACATCTAGAAGAGGACCTTTCCTCAACCACTTAGGAAACATGAAGTGTCTGCCTTGTGGTCATTACATACGCGGCGTGTTGGGTGTACGGGGACAGCTGGTGTCTGACTTGGGCTAATTAAAATGACAAAGGTCCCCCATAGCAGAGGAGAACGATGTAACTGGGAAGTAAAGGTGCTCAAGGTAATGGGTGATCAATGCTGCAGACCTTTCAAGGACTAGGTTTGACAGTGCAGTAGGGATATCAGCCGTGAAAGTGGTCCAACGTGCTGAGTGTATGCACAGGGAACAGCCTGTGTGTGTATCACAAGCAGCAGAATCACTGGAGTTTTCAGGAGTAGGTTTCCTGAAGGAGAAGCATTGCTTGCCCAGGGTCAATTGCAGCTAGAAGTGCCCAGCAGAAATGCCTCCAAAGAATTTACAAAAGTGTCTCGGAGAGAATAGGTTTTAAGTCAGATAAATAGTCCCTTTGTTCTCCTATGAGAACGCATAAATAATAATTAAATAGATAAATATGAGTCAAATAAATAGTCCCTTTGTTTTCCTATCTACTGTGAGGCAGGAGACGCAAAGAGAAAAAGCAGGCCACACCCCTAACTGGGCTCAAAGTTTCACACTCTGCTCAGAGGGAAGAAGATTGTACTCCTGACTGGAAGTGCTTTTGTGATTTAAACTGTCTTTAGGTAATTTTATTGCCTAAATCTGAAAAGAAAAATTAAGGATCTGCCTGAGTTGACATCAGGTATAAAGGACAGGAAACAAAAACAAAGTTTCCCTTATAATTACAACCATGGGATTTGCTATTTCCAATGTATCCACATTTTCGAGGCCTATTTTCCTTTATAAGCCTGAAAACAACATGTCTTTTGGGTTGATGATAAAAGAAGCATTATGAACATGGCCATTAGACAAGTATAGGTATACATCCCTGATTTGGGAAGTTACTAGTTCCACGATTTGGGGAGCATGTGTTTTCTTCCCTGGGACTCTTATTTCTTCATCTTTAAAATGGTTATAATATGATCCATATTGTGGACTATATTTATGCATTGCATTTTCCAGAATGTCTTCCTCTTATATAGTGCTTGATACACAATTTAATAATAGGTGGCTCATGCTTGTAATCTCAACACTTTGGGAGGCTGAGGAGGGCTGATCACGAGGTCAGGAGATCAAGACCAGCCTGGCCAACATGGTGAAACCCTGTCTCTACTAAAAATACAAAAATTAGCCAGGCATGGTGATAGTCACCTGTAATCGCAGCCTCTAGGGAAGCTGAGGCAGGAGAATTGCTTGAACTTGGTAGGTGGAGGTTGCAGTGAGTTGAGATTATGCCACTGCACTCCATCCTAGGTGACAGAGCAAGACTCCATTTCAAAAATAAATAAATAAATGAATAAATAAATAAATAAATGTAAATAAATAAATAATAATTGGTGACTCACTACAACAACAAAAACAACACTGATTAATAAATAAAAACTCACAGAGTTGTTAAATACTTTGGTCAAGACCTGGAATATGTTCGTAAGGAAGATCTCAATTCACTTTATTGACTTATTTTCCCTCCAAATACTTTGTTCCATCCCCTCGATCTTTTTTGTTTGTTTTGTTTGTTTTGAGACAGCGTTCTGCTCTGTTGCCCAGGCTAGTGTGCAGCCAGGTGCACTTAGACCTGCTGGGTTTAAGCAGTCCTCCCACCTCAGCCCTCAGCCACTTTCCCACCACAGCAGAAAGTACAGGCACGTGCCATCACGTCCAGTTAGTTTTTACTTTTTAATTTTTTGTAGAAATGAGGTCTCTTTATGTTGTCCAGGCTGGTCTCAAACTCCTGAGCTCAAGCGATCCTCCTGCCTCAGCCTCTCAAGGTGCTAGAATTACAGGGATGAGCAACCATGCTCAGCATCTCATCCCCTCAGTCTTTGTAATCATCTTCTTTGCTACTCCTCTGATCACTCCCTCCCAGGTCAACTTATCTAATTCCTGCTTCCCACCCTGACTGAGATGCTCACTGTCTCTGAATCTCCTAGATGTTTATCCAGTGTCCTTGGGTCTAGGAGATACAACTGCACAGATTCACAAGAATTAGCTTTGCCTTCAGTAACTCTGAAGTTCAAATCTTGGCTTTCCTAATTTGTATCTGCATATTACTTGACCTCTGTAAGACCCAATATTCTCATGTGTAAAATAAGGGCAGTGCTTTGTACTGTACTAGTCTCTAGTGAGGACTGAATGAGCTGATGTAGGAAGTGCTCATATATGTGCTTGGCAACTAAGTACTGAAGAACAATTTTCCATAAGGTAACTTAGTATTATTATGATGTGTTCTTTACATCTGTCCTATTCCCCACATCTCAACAATTCTCTAAAAAAGTACACCATATTATGTTTTGGAGCTAGGGTGTTAATTTAAAGAAAAATGCAGAATGAATTTAAACATCCTCAGAATACTAAACCTTATTAAAGAAGACAAAAGTGCCACGTAAAGAAAAGGCCGAAGGGACACTAGAAATAATACGCACAGCTTAACTAAAAATTTCAACTGCTAGGAGAGAAAGTGCACAAATGCTGAGGGAAGATTGCAGAGGATACGTGCTCCCACACATCTAGGCTGACATGCCATTGATGTCTGATGTCACCTATACCTCTCTTCCTTGTATAAGAAGGGGCAGCTCCAGGCACAGTGCATCAAACACTGCTGTACAATGGCTCTGGCTCCCTTGTGGACCAAAAAGAAGCAGATGTTTCTGGATGTGAGTTGGGAAATAATCAGCCACCTTTTCCCTGGGCCCTGGCACCTTCCTCTTCCACAAATGACAGAGGACCTCAGACTCTTCTCTCTCATTGCCTACCCCTGACCAGCTCTGCCCTGGGCAGCCCCCTTGCAAAGCCAAAGGCAGCCCCAATCCACAGTTGTCAGGTACACTCACCTGGGGAGTCTGTGTAGCACAGCTCTGAGTGGATGTTCTGACAGAGCAGCACCAGCCACGGCCTGTTTATATTTCCCCAAGACCCAATGCTCACGGGCAACTCCCGCTGGTGTCACAATGTCAACGTCATAATTTCTGACTTTGCCAGGGGAAAAGGGGTCCTTCTGTACAGTGTCAATCCCTGGGTACAACTCTGCCCTCTCCCTGTGGCTCCATAATTTGCTGGGCCCGGAAACATCTTGATCCTAATTATAGTAAATGTGCAGTAATGAGTAGAAGGCACTGTAATGAGGAACAGTTTACTAAGGTGTCTGGGTTTCTTCATTTTTACTGTATTCTCATCCCATCTCCTCCATTCATCACCAAAGCCCAGGAACCAATTTGGAAAAAAAAAAAAGACCTGAGAATCGGTAGTGGTCACTTTCCAAACATTTTACAAGTGTATTCTACGTTGATAATGAAAGATCACTGATGGCCAAAATCAGGGCCTTCTCTTGGGGTTTAGTGTTTATTTTATGGCCGAAGTGGGGCCTCTGGTTGCTGGTATTGTCTGCTTCTTGATCCAGGTGCTAGTTTTATGCATATAAATTAGTTTATACAATTCACTGAGATATTCATTAATGATTTCTGCACTTCTTTGTATGCATATTTCATTTAAAAGTTTACTGTCAAATAAAATGTACTGTCACTGGCTCTGGAAGCTCATGCCCGGGAGTCACGGTGCAGACTAGCTGAGTAAGATGTGCGCAGCCCTGGCTATCAGAGTTAAACCTTCATGCTGGGTCCCTAATAGCTTTTCCAGAAATAGTTCCATTAGGCAATAAAGGGATGCAAAGAGAGGAAGACAGCTGATTTTGATATCTACCATCTAGCAATACGGCTTAGCTTAAATAATCTTTCTCTGATCTTCATGCATACCCTTCCCTTTTGAGTGGCCATTACAGTTCTTGATGCGAAGGAATGCACTAAAATGAATTCCAGCTGAGACCTAAAGTTCAGGTAAATATTTTTCTAAACACAAGAGCACCTGTGCTTATGTCAGCTGAGTAAGGTAAGTGGTAGTTTAAAAAAACAACAATAACAAACAAACAAACAGGGAAGAGAGGAGGACTCCTAAGGAATGGAATTGACCTGGTAGCAGAGGCTGGGGTCGGGCGGAGGACGGTTTCTTTCACAATCCTGAATCATGCAGCATAATCATTGCAGTTTCCTCTGCTATTGCAGCCTGAAGAGACACATTTCCCTCACTTAGATTTTTATTCAATTCTTACAACCCCTCAATGTGATATCTGAGCTCCCTCTAAACTCAAGTGTGTGTGTGTGTATCACAACCATACATTATCTACTATTTGCAGAGCTCTTGAATCAGGATATTAAAAAATCTAGGCATAAGTAATTCCATTAGATACACAACAGATTTTCAAAATTTTCTGATAAGTGCATGTGAGAAGATGAACACAAATATTTAATAATGTATTATACATCTACAGGATTTCATGTAAATTATTTGAACTTCATGACAACCATGGAAATAAGATGCTGAGGCCAGGTGAGCTAAATTACTTCCTCAAGGATGCATACATAAGACGCCAACCTAGAGCTCATGACTTATGCTCATGAAAGTCTTCCTGAATTAGTAAAACAACAAGCCACAAACTGACAAAATATATTTACAACAAAGTATTCTGAATTAGTATTCAGAATATATATTAAAATTGGCTTAAAATAGACCAGAAAAGAATAAAACTTAAAAAGCATTAAAAAAAATGGCCATTTCATAGAAGGATAAAAAAAATGAATGGAATATAAAAAGACATGGATACACTCAATCTCAATAATTTTATGGCAATGTGAATTAAAACCAAAATAAAAATAATACTTTTAATCGAATTTAAACAGACAGAATACCAAGTGTTTGGTGGGCATATAGAACAATGGGGACTTATGGCTGATAGTATTAATTGGAACATCAGGGGAAATAATTTGACTTATTATTACACTAGTGTGTTTGAACAACTCATATCTTATGACTAAGAAACAAATTACTACATATATACTTTACTTTTACACTCATGTGTCACTCAATGAAGGACATATGTTCTGAGAAACATGTCATTAGGCAATTTCACCGTTTGGTGGGAACATCACAGAGTATACTCACACAATCCTAGATAGCCTACTACATACCTATGTCATGGGACTATGGCTTCTGGAGTTACTTTTCCTGAATTTGGTGTCTATGCCCATCAATTGCTAGCTTTTGGAAAAGTTATTTAGTTTCTTGGTGTTTTCTCATCTGTAAATTAATAATAGTAAAATTAAATATTTAGGAAGGATTATATCCATTTTTGATGTTTAAAAGAGTAAAAATCTGTCCAGGAATGAAAGAATAAAAATCAGCTCACATTATAAAAGGAAAAAAGCAGCATTGTCATTTTTCTCACTAGGAAAACACACAGAGATTAAAGAAGGCTGAAGGTTTACAGAAAACATTGTTTTTCTACCAAGATCATGGAATAACTGTAAAACTCCCCAACAGACTCGTCTTTGAATGGTTTCTGCTTTCTTTCCAGTGATGCCCCAGGCCTGCCTTGCTATATCCATTTGTTACAGGGTATACCAAACTACTAAAGCACCCCCAACTCTTTACTGCACTAAATCTTTAGTTAATCCTTCCTCTACTTTCTAGTTCTGTCCTAGAAACATCAACCAAACCAGAACCAACGTTGAAGAATACCTGCTTCTCCTTGTCTCTCTTCAGAACCTTTGAGCAGGACTCAAACCTTATAAAAAGTACTTCTCTCTTCTCTTCTGTAGAGCTACCATTTCAAGATTCCTCTCAAACATCTTCCTTCCATTACTTCACTCATTAATCTGATTTTGTCAGATTACAGGTTTGTTTCTAGTGGTTTAGTGGCTCCTGGTTAAAGCTGCTTAGGCTGCAACTTGTTATTATACCAGCACTGATATACTTGGACTTTTTTCTGACGTCTATTTGATTTGTATTTTTCCCACATTTGAGTTTATTTCTTTTTTATTATCTTTTTTCTTTACTGTCTTTTTAATTGGATTTTTTATTTTGCTAGTTTTTCCCCTTATTGCCCTACTCATGTGAATAATTTTTTCTTCTACTAATCTGTATATTTATTTATTCTTTGTGTGCTTACTATCAAAATTTTATTAATAGTTAACTTTATAAAGTATAAAGTTAATCTACTTTATAACATATTCCAAGCATTAACATATGTTTACACACACATATTTTGAGGCAGGATCTTGCTCTGTCACCCAGGCTGGAGTGCAGTGGTGCCATCAGGATTCACTGCAACCTTGACCTCCTGGACTCAAATGATCCTAATTTTTTTAGGCTAATTTTGGACCACCCAGCTAATTTAAAAAAATTGGTAGAGACAAGATCTCACTGTGTTGCCTAGGCTGGTCTCAAACTCCTGGGCTTAAGCGATCCTCCTACCTCAGCCTCCCAAAGTCCTGCTATTGTAGCCATCATTCCTAGCTACAATATTTTTAAAGAGCTTAAATCTAATTACTCTCATTGTTAAACTATTCTTATCTGTGATTTTAGTTCTGGCTTTTTTCAACCCCCAAAACTAGACATTATTATTATTATTATTATTATTATTATTATTTTGTACAGGCAATATTTGCTTAGGCTTATCTGTTTCCCAATTTATTTTCTTTCATTTTTATATTACAGCTTATCCCTTCTAGGGTTATGATTTTGTTGTTCAAGTACAAACTTAAAGATTCTATAGTAAAGTTTTTTAGTGGAAATATTGCTTTGCTTTCCCTCACCCTTAAACTGTATTTTATCCTCATTATTGAAAGACAAATTTACTACGATGGTTTGAGTGTATTCCCCAAAAGTTAACATGTTGGAACCTTAATTCCTTAAAGTGGAAAGATTGGGAGATAGGACCTGGTGGAAGGTATTTGGGTTATCTCTGCCCTCATGAAGAGATTCATGCAGTTCTGGCTAACTGGGTTAGTTCTCATGTTAGTGAGTTGTTATAAAACCAGTCAGCCTGCTTCTTCTTCCCTCTTTCATCCACATTCTCTTGTCTTGTTGCTTTTTCACCATGTTGTGATGCAGAACAAAATCCCTTGCCAGAAGCCAGTCCCATGACCTTGGGCTTCCCAGCCTCCAGAATTGTGAGCCAAATAAACTTATTTTCTTTACAAATCACCCAGTCTAAGGTATTCTGTTATAGCAACAGAAAATGAACGAAGACATTTACTTTGTATCAACTTTTGAGTTGACATGTTTCTCTCAACAGTTTGAAGATACACTTTTTCTCAGATTGGACTTTCACTTTGTGGTTTCAAAAACCTACGGCAATCTGAATGTTATTTCTTCAGCAATCTTTGTTTTTTCTTTCCTGTTGCTTTAAAAGTCTTCCTTTAGTCTTTAGTATTGTTAATTGCATTACAGTGTGTCTGGTGAGATCGCTTTCTATTTGATCTGCTTGGAATATGTTGTGCTTTCTGTGTATGTGAAGTCATATCTTCCCTTTGTTTGGAGAAATTATCAGCCATTATCTTTGTAAATATTGCCTCTTCCTATCCTGCAAGTTCTAAGTGTTTTAAAAATGTTTTCCATTGTTTTAACATCTGTGCTACTTTCTAGATAATACCTTCCATTTTATCTCTTTTTAAAAATTTTCTGGACTATTTTTGGGGTTCTGCATTTACAAAAAAATTGATCAGAAAGTACAGAGAATTCCCATATACATCCTTATAGTGTGATACATTTGCAACAGTTGATGAGATAATATTGATGCATTTTTATTAACTAAATTCCATAGTTATATTAGTGTTCACTTTTTGTGTTGCACTTTATAAAGGTCTTGACAAATATACAATGATCATTACAGGATCATACTGAATAGTTACATAACCCTAAAAGTCCTCTGTGTTCTACCTGTTCATCCTTCCCTTTTTCCCGCCACCCTACCTCCTGGCAACCACTGATCTTTCTACTATCTTTATAGTTTAGCATTTTCCAAAATGTCATACAGTTGGAATCATACAGTATGCAGCCTTTTCAGACTACCTTCTTTCACTTAGCAATATGCATTTAAGTTTCCCTGTGTTTTCTGTGGCTTCATGCCTCATTTCCTTTTATTGATGAATAATATTCCACTGTATAGACATACCACAGTTTGTTTATCCATTCACCTGAAATGATATTGGAAACCCATGAACAGCCAACAGCCTTTCCAAATTTCTATAGTCTACCACACCTGTTTCTTGTTTTAAAAAATTGAAATAGGCCAGGTGCAGTGGCTCGTGCCTATAATCCCAGCAGTTTGGGAGGCCGAGGCCGGCGGATCACCTGAGGCCGGGAGTTTGAGACCAGCCTGAGCAAGACGGAGAAACCCCGTCTCTGCTAAAAATACAAAATTAGCAGGGCATGTTGGCTCATGCCTGTAATCCCAGCTATTCAGGAGGCTGAGGCAGGAGAATCACTTGAACCTGGGAAGTGGAGGTTGCAGTGAGCCGAGATTGTGCCATTGCATTCCAGCCTGGGCAACAAGAGTGAAATTCCATCTGAAAAAAAAAAAAAAATGAAATAATTTAAAAAGGTATAGTAGTCCCTAACTCTACTATCCTTTCTTTCTCCTCAGTCATATTCACTCTCTCCCCAATTCGGTTTTCTAATTTTACTACTTTTCTCCCCATTTCAGAGTTTTCTAGTTTTACTACTTATGGAAATATTAAAAATAATAAATAGTGTTGTTTTACAGGATTTAATATATTCAATGAATGGTATCTTACTAAGAAATTCACATTTTTGGCCAAATATTTTTTCTTGAAATTATTAACATAACGTTTGTTATGTTTGTTGATGTTTTAATCATAAATACCCCAGGGTTTATTTCTTAAAAGGAGAATATTATTTTACGTGACTACAGTGCAATGATTAAAATCAGGAAATTAATATTAATACAATGGTACTATTCACTTGACAGAACATGTTTAGATTCAACAAGTGTCCCAATGATACAATTTATGGTAAAAGATAATCCAAGATCACATGGTACATTAATATGCAGTTGTCATCTCTCTGTAGTTTCCTTCATCCAGTAGAAGTTCCTGGGTCTTTCTTTGTATTTTATGACATTGATGTCATAAAAGCTTGAGACATTTCCACAGTGTGCTTCAATTTGAGTTTTTTCTGATTTTTCCTTGTAATTAGATTCAGGTTGACCCCTTTGGCAGGAACACGGCAGAATTGATGATGAGTTCTCAGTGCATGATGTCAAGGCTCACATGTTGTTGGTGTGTCTCATTCCAGGCAGTGTTAGCTGCCATCACTTAGTGTCTATTGGCGTGTATTTGGTGTTCTATGTAATGTTACTGTTTTACCCTTTGTCATTAGTAAATCTTTGGGAAGACACTTTGAGGCAATGTTGATATCCTGCTCACCTAAACTTCCACCAATTAGTTTTAGCACCCATTGATGATTCCTTCCTGAAGAAATTATTATTATGATAGTCATCGAGTGGTGACATTCTAATTTCATTATTTCTTTTACATGAACTAGTTGCGTTTTCATTGAAAGTTAGGTCTTCTCCTTCTCCCTCATTTATTCATTTTAATTGTGGACTAATGGAGTCTTATAGTATTCAATAAATAACAATCATTTAAAATCATTATTCAGTTTGATTCTCAAATTTTCTCAAACTTGGCTGGAGGGAGTTCCATCAAGCTGGCTCCCTATTTGACAGATTCTCACCATTCTTTGAGCACTTCCTTACTTTTTGACACAACAAGATTCTCTAGGCTCATCTTGCATCTTGTTTTCATTGTCATTTTACATAAGAGAAAGTATAGCAATGGAGAGGCCAAGTAATTCATCAAATACTGCCCATCCAATGTAACCCAGCCAGAAATCATTAAAGTTCACGTGTAAACCCCCAAACTGTTGAGACAACCGAATAAAAAGGGCTCCCCCCCGGAAAACCTCCGACCCACCTGCGCACTCTGCGCACTGGGAAAAGGGCGTGGAGCCACGAAGTTAGCGTGGTTTGCAGAGGGGAGGAGCCCAGCCTTTAGCGTTCCTGTGTGGTGGGGCAGAAGCAGGTTAACAGGCCTCCCTCTCACTCTGCTGAAAGTTTTCCTTTTGCCTTTTTGGCGCAATGAATTCCATTATTCTCACCCTTCTATGCGTCCGCAGGCCTAATCTTTCCTGGTTATGTGACAAGAACCCGGTTTTTAGCTGAACTAAGGAGAAAGTCCTACAACACTGCCACCGTGTGGCAATTACTCCAAATAGACGGAGAGGCTGAAGGACACACAACCAGGGATGCAAAAAAGATGGAGACAGAGGCTGTGTGAGATGGGATTCACACTGAGACTGGGGGAGCCACCTCTCCTAGACAGTGAGACAAATTGCAAGAGAGACTGACCCAGAATGATACATACAAAACAATGGGCAATAGAACAAATGACCTGAATTAGATTATCTGGGTTCAAATCCTGATTTTGCTGTTCATTATCTGTGTATCATTGGGCAATTTACTCAATCTCTCTGTGCCTGAATTTCCTCATTCAAAATCAGGGATGAAAAGAGTACTTATCTCAAAGGGCTATTTGCTCACTTATTGCACAAGTAATTTGGCATCTGATATGTGCCAGGTGCACCTCTAGATGAGGATACTGTCACGTTGAATGAACTGAAGATCGGTGACCAGAACCCTGCCTCACAGCCTAGCTCAGTGAGAAAAATAATACCATTATCACCTCTAATCTCAACCCTGTGCCACCATTTATTTATAGTTCTTTGCGTTAGTTTCTGGAAAGGTCATTTTTGAGGGCAGAATGAATAACCTATAGAAGGATCATTCTTGGGTATAATGAATTAAAGAAGTATTATGAAGCTTTGTAAGGCAGGATTAGCTCATAAAAAATGGAGGGTTCTTTTGCTTTTCCAGTCCCATTTGTTGTTTCACAGACAAAGAATAAAACAACCATTGATGGCAAAGACCGCAAACTGCCAATGTTCATCGGTAGGGCAAGGTGACGCTTGTCCCGTCCAGGCCTGTGGTTGAGATAAGCTCAGAAAGCAGAGTCTCCAGGGCTGGTCATCTTTTATCATAATCCTGTGTATAAAGAAGGCATTGAAAAAGAAAAGAAGTGACTTATTATGTGTCTCATAAGCTGGTTCTCATTTTTATTCATAACTTTAGAACCTTAGGAAGATGAAGAGAGGGCCAGAAAAATGGGAAACCCTAGATACAGAAAGTTGGCTAGTTGTTTACTTTTTCACTGTACATCTTTCTATTACAATAGTTAAACTCCAATTAAGATTGAAATAACTCCTGAGGCAAACAAACGTAATTGTGGAGAGAGAGGGGAAAATGTACTTCAGGGACTAGGATTCTGCAGAGGGTTTCTGTCTTCCTGACAGGACAACAATTTGAAAATTTGAGTCCTGGTAATAGTTTGTTATCCAAGAACTGTACAAACCCAGAAGGCACAAATATGGCTTAGGGAGCCTTACCTTGCCAGAAGGACTAAACCAGAGCTTTACTACACCATAGCTACCAAGGTGAGTAGACCTGACGGTTCTTTTATTTATTCATATATGCCATATAAAATTTCCCTCAGAAGTATACATCTTGCTTTGTTCTTTGACTAAGCAAGGGAGTTTATGTGAGCCTGAGGACCTTGACTCTGCATGTAATCTTTACCTGGGGTCATAAATATGAAGGGGACCAGTTCCAGGAGATGACCCTAGAAATGCTTGAGCATCTTTATCCTTGTGTTCAGGATCTTGTACCATAAGAGAGGTCTGGGGTGGGTCTTCCTTTAAGGTTCCCTCTTTGGTTTCATCCAAAAATCAGAAAGATAAAAAAGCTTTTCAGGTTTCTAGGAAAAACTCTTTTTTTAAGCTTCCATTTTCACCTGCATTATAACTCTATCAGCATTATTAGCTTCCATAAAATCTCTTCATATCATTTTTGGTGCATTTCTGTGTTTTGCAGGTGGGCCAACTTTGTCTTTACCTATTAAGTTGTTAATTCATTAAGAGAGAGATAGAGAGAGGGAGTGTGTGTGTGTGTGTGTGTGTGTGTATCTTGAAGGTTTTCTTTCTGCATCCATCCTTAAAGTCTCCTAATCCAATTTGTAATATTGTACCATACACGTAAGTCAACTTCATTAACCATATGCCAGTTTAATGGGAGCATCTGTTAGCAACTATTATGATTAAAAATTATACTTGCTCTTCAGAAATTTTTCACTTTTATTTTTCACCAGGCTATAAGTAAGTATAATCTGAGGCAACCCTATAAATTTACCTTGGCATTATGTAGCAGGGAGCACTAATCTCATTTTTAGTTGAGAAAACTGGAGCTAAAATGGGTGCACTTCCTTACCTGCCTAAGCTATTAGGTATTAGACCTGGATGGAGCACTACACATCTATCTGAATGTGAAGCATGTTTTTTTAAAATAGTTTTCAATCATGATTCCAAAAACAATTTGGAAGACCAGTCACCCTTCCCTTCTCTGATATTTTTCTTATTATTCAGTCAAAATAAAATGGAAGTGTCTTATTAGTATCACAGAAGCTAGTCTCTAACCTGAATCAGAGCTTTGGAACCTTGGGAAGATGAAGAGAGGGCCAGAAAACTGAAACCTTAGGAAAAGATAAGAAGAAACAAACATAAAAATATTTGATAAGGACATAATGGGTGGTGAAGTGTATGCAGGACCTTCAGTTTTGACAAATTCCAGGTTTCTGGCTAAATATGTAACCAGTTCTTACTCCAAACCTATTAGTTCATACTGCTTTTCTTGTTATTAAAGCCTGTAGTTCATTTCACTATGGGCTATCCAGTTCAGATCATGTAACGCTTTGTTTAATGCATTGGTATAGATGTTAGTCTCTTCATTTGGCACCGGAGGAAACTGAGGCAGAAAGGCAATAACTAATATTCCAAAAGTTATAAAGTTTCCTGGCACAAGACCTGAGTACAAGCCTAAATTCAAGCAGTTCTCATGCTGCCAGAGACCTTTAAGACAAATTAAGATAAATCTAATGCATCTCTTAGTGACTGGTAGAAAATGAAAGGGGACAAGGTTTGTAGAAAGGCATTCCAAATATATAGATAGAGGTCAATCCTGGTTAGAGCAAACATCCTGGTTTCTTTTGTTTTGGGGGATTTATTTGTAGTTTGATGTAAGTTCTAGATAAGAAGTGAGATTGGAGAGGTTAATTGTGAAAGAGTAAAATACTGTTCAGACCTAAACAAGTAAAAATCAGCTTGGAGTGGTAAAGATCAAAGTAGACCTCCTGTTACCAACATTGAAAGAATAGACGCAGGTAGATTTGGTTACAGAGTCAACTGGACACATTGGTTACACAGCAGCTGTAAAATGCCATAATTGCACCTTTTGAGTAATGACTCTTTTTTTTTTTTTTTTTGAGACAGAGTCTTGCTCTGTAGCCCAGGCTGGAGTACAGTGGCCAGATCTCGGCTCACTGCAAGCTCCGCCTCCCAGGTTTACGCCATTCTCCTGCCTCAGTCTCCCGAGTAGCTGGGATTACAGGCACCCGCCACCTCGCCCGGCTAGTTTTTTTGCATTTTTTAGTAGAGATGGGGTTTCACCGTGTTAGCCAGGATGGTCTCGATCTCCTAATCTCGTGATCCGCCCGTCTCCACCTCTCAAAGTGCTGGGATTACAGGCTTGAGCCACTGTGCCTGGCCAATGATTCTTTTCTTACCAATGTGGCCCCAACCTGCTTTGTATATCCAGACATCAGAGATCTCTAATTTATAAACTGTCTTCATCTCATGACAGTATGCAATACCTAATTAATCTACCTCTCCTAATCCCCCTAATCAACACATCAACAACTCCCCTTAGAGGTCCCTCAGATCCATCAGTAGGAACTCAGACCTCTCCTAAATGCCCTTGTAGAGTGACATTCCATGGTTCCTCTAGAGCACCTTCTCTGGCTGCATCCAGTCCATGTATCTCATTGTTTTTCAGCCCACAGGCTTGTTTCTGAAGGTCTTTGGCTGATTAACCATTAACAGTTGAGGTCCTACAGTGAAATGCTATGCAGTTTGACTTGATGTTGAGTACTTGGAAAACTCACTGAAAACTTGTAACTACTGAAATCACAGATTCAGTTTGGGGTTTTGAAAGACAACTCTGAAATATTAAGGAATATGAATCAAAGATATGAAAATTAGAAAGAAGAGATAAACCAGAAATTGTTATACTAATCAAAATGATAGATATATAGGCATAATGAATAAAAGAAGTATCACAGAAGATAAAACAGATAAAACATTGTTAAACTTGAGAAATGTTAAAGACATTGAAGCAACAGGATTTTATGAGTGTTTGTCTGTTGAATGCGGAGGAGGTAGAGGGGTTACGGGTGAGCATCAGGTTTTTGAAATTGGCTGATAGGAATATGAAGAATTAAATAGAAAATGCAGACACTCAGGTTGGGGGAATTTTTTTAGTTCAATTCAGCATATGCTGAGATTTAAAATATGTGAGATATATCAGAATTTGAACAAGCAAGTTGGTCTTGTAGCTATGGAGATCAGGCAAACAAAATCTGTTTCCCAAATTTAGATTTTCGTATCCTCTTCCAAGATGACATTTAAGGTCACATGGAATGTTCATCAAAGAGGGTCACAGGGAAAGGATTACAGTTCTTTGGACAGAAATCTGCTCTGTTACATATATTATGACTTTCCTTTATCCACTAGAAATGTGCTATGATATGATTTTTTTTTCGCAGATACATATATATCATCATAACTGGTACTTTATTCATACAGTGTTCCCTGGATCTAAACATTTTCTGCCCATGAGGTTAGAAATGGTTTTGAACATTACGAAGGGAACAATATTCCTTTTTCTAACTGAACTTGGCATCGTGGGGAATGTTTTTGTTTTTGTAAACTATATGTACATTTTCTTTTGGGGCACTGAGAAGAAATCTTTACACTTTATTCATATCCATTTAGCTTTTACAAATATCATACTTCTGTTTTCCAAAGGAATGCCCAAGACAATAGCAGCTTTTGGTTTGAGAAACTTTCTAGATGATATAGGCTGTAAAATTGTTGCTTATCTGGAGAGGGTGACTTGAGGCCTTTCCATCTGCACCAGCAGTCTCCTCACCATGGTCCAGGTCATCACCATCAGTCCCAGAGCCTCAATGTGGGGGAGGCTCAAGCTGAGGTCTGCATGGCATGTCCTTCCCTTGTTTCTCTTTTTTTGGATGTTCAATTCCTTGATAACCATGAACTTACTTCATTCCATCACAAATAGCAACATGAACAGATCACAAATTAGTGAAAATGATAACTACTGTTATTTTCTAGCAGGGAGATGGGTAATAAGATGGATTTTTCTCACACCGATAGTCTTGCAAGATGCTCTGTTTCAGGGTCTCACAGGCTGGGCCAGCAGCTACATGGTATTTCTTCTCCACCAGGATCACAAGCATGTTCTCCACATTCGGAACTCCAAATTTCTGTATAAAACTCCCCCGAGATAAGAGCTGCTCAAAGTGTTCTTCTGATGATCTGTTTTGTTTTCTTTTATTGGACAGATTGCATTATTTCTTTATATTTAACTTTATCCTTAGAGAATAATTTCATAATATCAAATATTCAAGAATGTTTAGCCCTTGGTTATGCAACTCTCAGCCCATTTGTGCTGATTCACAGAGATAGACATGTGGCTGAATGTTGGCATGTTCAGTAAGACTTCAGAAAATGTCTGTTTTTTTGATCTCTTCAGTATAAATGAATACTCTTTGAAATAAACTTGCTAGTTTTGCTATGCTGTGTATTTTTAAAAATCAAAAAGAATTGCTTAAACATGTAAGGATAAATTCTCATACAACAAACCTGGTGACCAGCAGCTCCAATCTAATGCAAGAGATCATAGAAATCCTAGAGATTTCTATGATCTCTTCTTATTCTCTATCCTTCTTATTCTTATTCTCTCTTCTTATTCTCTATCCTTCCACCCTTCAAAAAGTAACTGAAATTCTGTGTATTTATGATGGCTCTTCTACCACCAGGCTTCCAGGAGTAAAAAATAGTAGAACAATCTGGTAAAATCTATCAAAATTACTGGCGCATTCCCATTTTGACTCAGGAATTCCATGTCTGGGACCTAATCCTTCAGATATGCTTGAGCATTTAAGAATTAAAGTAGGAAAAATACACATTATGATACATTATTTTAAAAATACAACAAAATATCTAGCAAAAGGAGCTATTTTAAAATATTGATACATATTTATTCATACAAAGGGATTTTATGGTACTTATGAAGAAGTGGATGAGTTCAAAATATATTGACATGGAATGATACTCAAGGGTTTTTTTTTTCAATTGAAACAAAAGCAATGTGAAAGCTGTAGCATTCAAAAAGCAATATAATAATATAATTAATTTGGAATTATCTACATCATAAACTTCTGCAAGAATAAAAAAACTGTAAGAATTACTCCCAATTGAAGAGAAGCTAAGCAAATGGAGGCATAGTAAATCGAATTTTATTTTATATATTTCTCTGTTTTCTGATTTGTTAAACATGTAAGAGTATCTCTCTTCAAAGTATGTAAATAAATTAAGTTAGATAACAATTTATGACTTGTTTCTAGACATCATTTTTTAGTGCCCTGGCACTCCCACAATGTTATCAGTCTAGTCTCTCTATTATCAGAGTTAAAAAATAATCTGGTTCTGCATTAATTTAAATGAAGAACTTGGTTTCAATTTTTCTTAAACTGGAACCAAAATACACATTTGGATGGAATGTATAGTTCTGTCAGTAAGGTATCTCATCGAGCCATTTGGAAAAATACTTGATAAAATAAAAGTGAAGTGAAAACTATAGATAACAAGAGACTTAAGAGACATTTCAAAAGAACACATGTTCAGTCTTACTGAGGTCTTACTTACTTGTTTTTATTTGGTCTTTTTTTCTTGACCAAATAAACTAAAGTAAAAGTTAACAATTTTCGAATAAGTGTATAAGTAAATGAACATCTGATTACTAAACAAGCTGTAAGAAATAAGTGAGAAAAAGTGATTCCTGATTATAGTGCTCATTATATCAAGTATAAGGAAGTGAAAGCAAAGGAAACCAGAAGAGAGGAAATAGTATTGGACAATAAATTGAAATAAGTGTACTGTATTGAAAGTGAATGAAAATTTTAAGTAGGAGCAATGAGCGGCTTTGGAACGATTGGCAAGAAATATTTAACTGGTCCATGGAAGCTTCTATAATCAACATTTAATAACTGATTAAACTGATGGAACCATCATAACAAACCACCATTCATTTTCCCCCCTTTTGCTCAAAATGAATACATAAGAAGATCATAATGCATGAAAGGTGAAATAGTGCAGAAAGCAAAAGGCATATGAAACTCTGAACACCAGAAATTAATGTAGATAAAGAGGTTGGAACTTGTAAGTAAGGTAGAGAACACAAGTTTGTGATGTCAGGTTCATTAATGTATGGCTCAATTCTTTTTTTCAAGTATTTTAAGTCCTGAAGATATCCTTAATGTGCATTTGGTAGGTGGGATTTTTCCCTTTTTACTTCTCAATTTCTATCACAGTCTTCTGGAATATATAACACAGTATATTGGAGATAAAGGAAAACTACATTTATTTCTTGAAGGATAAGCAAAATAAAAAATCAAGAAAACTCTGGGCACAGTGGCCCACGCCTGTAATCTCAGCACTTTGGGAGGCCAAGGCAGGTAGATCACGAGGTCAGGAGATCAAGACCATCTGGCCAACATGGTGAAACCCCATCTCTACCAAAAATACAAAAATTAGTCAGGCGTAGTGGCAGGTGCCTATAATGCCAGCTACTTGGGAGACTGAAGCAGGAGAATCGCTTGAACCTGGGAGGCAGAGGTTGCAGTGAGCTGAGATCGCGCCGCTCCACTCCAGCCTAAGTGACGGAGCGAGACTGTCTCAAAAAAAAAAAAAAAAAAAAAAATCAAGAAATACAGAGTGAGAGAGAAGATGAAAGGAAACCATTGCCTTAGAGTTTTCTCCGGTTGTAGTTATTACCAGTCTCAAAGAATTCATGATTCATTCAGTGATGGAAGCATTTCAAGGTTGTAATTTGGGTGCCTGCTTTCACTAACTCAGGGACTTGAACACAAAATTCTCTGTTTAAAATGCAGATATACTCTTCACCAAGCTATGCAAACTGTAAAATATCTTTCAACTAAGAGATAAAAGGATTTTGACCTGCTACCTAAGTCCTTTTTTGTTCTTTTGAAGACGATTTTTGACATTCTCTGATCACACACAGAACATCAGCCTTTAATATACACATTACCGATTTTATACTACTAAAATATACATTCCAGATTTGTTGAACGAAAGTGTTTTGGTGCATGTTGTTATATGGATGAAATGCAAGATCTTGTTATGACCTTGTGATCCTTGAATAAGCTCAAAATTCAAAGACCTTGGTGATCCCACCACCCTGCCTGAGTCTGTCATTCCCACTTCCATACTACTGCTGAGTCAAAGCTCAGAGGAGCTCATCATGAGCAAAATAGCAGCTTTCATAAAAAGAACTTTCTTCAGCCCTATCCCAGCCACATATGGGGTGTAATAAAGTACTGTCAATCCAGTGGCCAAAGTGTAACTTGTCATTTTTTTATATCATATTGATACATTGTGTCAAAGAGCATGATTTTCTGACCTCAACTATCATGTTTTCATGAAAATATTTCAAGACACGCACACTCACACACACCCACCCCTCAAAAATGAGAGACTTGAATTGGCAAAATATTACTGGAGGAGTCCAGAGAACTTACTTTGAAGTTGTGTCTGCCTATTAATCACACTGGTTAACTTAGATTTTAGTTTTATTTATAATGCCTCAGAAAAGCTGATGGAGATTTTGAGAAAGGGATAGAAAGGCAAATTCTTCTTGGTTTTTTAATTGTAGCTCTGCCTTGGTTGGTCAGTGTGCTGTATCTGTTTGTGGTTTGGTGTCTTTATCTCTGAAATGGAATATAGAATAACAGCATTATCTGTTTTTAGGGCTATTGTGAGAAGTAAAAAGGTAGGTGCCTTTAAAATAGTGCATAGTAGATACTAAGTGTGAGAAAACAAAAGACTTTTGATTCTTATAATTGTGTACTTTATTAGGAAACATTTGCTATGTTGCTTGACATTTTGGATAGGCTACACTGAAGAGAGAGTGTCCTAAAAGAATGATTTCCTTTAAAATCTGCCTCTTGTGGGCCGGGCAAGGTGGCTCACACTTGTAATCCCAGCACTTTGGGAGGCCAAGGTGGGTGGATCACCTGAGGTTGGGAGTTCAAGACCAGCCTGGTCAAACATGGTGAAACCCCGTATCTACTATAAATACAAAAACATTAGCCAGGAGTGGTGGCGGGTGCCTGTAATCCCAGCTACTCGGGAGGCTGAGGCAGGAGAATCACTTGAACCTGGGAGGTGGAGGTTGCAGTGAGCCCAGATCATGCCAGTGCACTCCAGGCGGGGAAAAAAAAGTGAGACTCATACAAAAAAAAAAAAAAAAAAAAAAAAAAAAAAAAAAAAAAATCTGCCTCTTGTACCCTGCAATTACATATGCTTTAATTCTGTATTACCAATCACTTTGTGATTTATGTTCATAATAATTCAATTTTCTGGCACTTCATTAGTTCATGAAAACTTCATGACAGGCACACTACTGTTGGTGATTCAGCTGGAAGAATCAACACAACTGTGTGAGCCACATTCCTGCCAAGTGTGTATTTTACTTTACATGTCTTTCATATTGTCATCATCATCATCATCACCCCACCACCATGACCATCATCACCATCATCTCACCACAATCATCATCATGACCATCTTTATCAATATTCTCTATCGAGCAATATTGTTCAACTTCCAGCTGTCAGTCAATTGGTTGGAGGCCTGTAGCCAGACTTACAATAAAGATCCTGGATTGGCCCATTTCCTTAGTCCTCTCTCACCTGAATAAAAATTCAGGTGAATAGAAATGTCACCTGAAGAGAAATGTTATGAAAACTTCAGCAAGTAGAGAACCTCCCAAACTATAAAGATTTGGGAGGCAGTTTACACTGCTTGACTAAAAAGATGGGCTTCTAAGAGGAGATTTTTTAAAGTGTCATATCTTTGAGGGATTCAGTATTTGGTTTTAGTGGAATATAGAGACTTCAGAGTCATAAAACAGACACAGTAATAATGATTTGTGATTGGGATGCAACTCTGTTTCAGGAGATCTTATACTGATATAAACATCTATTTTTAATTAAACTTTGTATTGCATCTATTTAAGATGTATAAAATAATTTTTGATATACATAGTGAAAGGGTTACTATAGTCAAGCAAATTAACATATTCATCATCTCACAGTTATCCTTTGTGTGTGTGTGTTAAAATTATCCAAAATCCACTCTTAGAGAATTTCCAGCATATAATACAATACTATCACTATTGTCCTCATGTTGTACATTAGATCTGTATACTTACTCATCCCAGATATCTACAGCTTTGTACCCTTTGGCCTCTATCTCTTCATTTCCTCCTCTACTCTTCCACTCCGGATAATTACCTCTGTACTCTGTTTCTGTGTATTTGAGATTTTTGTTTGTTTTTGTTTTTTAGATTGCATATATAAGTAAGATCATGTAGTATTTTGTTTTCTGTGCCTGGCCTATTTAGCTTAGCATAATGTCCTCCAGTTTCATCCATGTTGCTGCAAATGGCAGTACCTCCTTTTATAAGGCTAGATAGTATTTCGTTATATATACTCATATCATATTATACCACTATATATATATATATATACACACACACACATATATAGACACTATAATATATATTGTAATTTAAAAAAAAATTTTTTTGAGATGGAGTCTTACTCTGTCACCCAGGCTAGAGTGCAGTGGTGCGATCTTGGCTCACTGCGACCTCCTCCCTCAGGGTTCAAGCAATTCTCCTGCCTTGGCCTCCTGAGTAGCTGGATTTACAGGCATGCGCTACCATGCCTGGCTAATTTTTGTGAGAGACGGGGTTTTTAGTAAAGACAGGGTTTTGCCATATTGGCCAGGCTAGTCTTGAATTCCTGACCTCAAGTGATCCACCCACCTTGGCCTCCCAAAGTGCTGGGATTACAGGCGTGAGCCACTGCTCTCAGACGTATAATATATATATTATATATACACATTATTATGCACACGCTTGTGCATGCGCGCACACACACACACACATATCCCACAATTTCTTTCTCCATTCATCTATTGAGGAACATGGAAATGCAGATACCTCTACCAGGCGCTAATTTTATTTTTTGGGGGTATATATCCAACAGAGAAATTGCTGAGTAATTTGATATATGTATATATGTGTGTAGGTTTATGTGTATGTGTGTATATGTATATAGAAATTTGGTGAATGAATCTTGTCATTTGTCAGGAAATTTTATATCCATTGTTCTAAGTTGTCTTTGGTATCTGTATCTTTAAGCCACATTTTCTATTTTCCAAGAAATTTGAGCTTATGAATATATTCATATTTGCTAATGTAACTAAGCATGTTATTATGCATGATCTACATGGCCTAGAAAAGGACAGTAAACATCTCTGTAAAATGACTGGAATATAAGTCCTACATGGGTCCCCTGATGTGTGTAATTACGCTGATATTTAGTAATCTTTAAATAATGACCTTTCTTTGGAATCTGAGTTCCCACTGGTATAAAAGTAAATGAACTATTTATTATCCTTAGAAAAGTTGGATTTGGGAAGGGAAATGTATATTATACTATGAAACTGAAGAGAGAATGAGGGTTTGGTGTTGAGAGTGTGGGTCTGTATATAAAGTATGTGATCCCAAGACCATTGTGCTGAGTTCAGAAATTAGTAAACTAATCTATTCTGTTGACTTCAAGATGAAGAGAAGTGCTCTAAGTTGTGTGTCGAAGAACAGGTTATCTGGGAAATTGTTGGGTTCAGGATGAATAATTATTTTCCACTCTGAAATATTTAACCTTTGATTTAAAATCTCAGTACAGTCCTAAGTCCCAGCTCCATCTATGCATGAACATGAGATGCTATTTCTTGAGGAGAAAAACATATTTTCATGGAAGTGGAATGTTGAGTCTGAATCATAGTCACTTCTAAGTTTTAGGGCAGTTAGGAATGATTACTACTCCTATGTGTGTGTTTCAGAGGGATTAGTCAAGATTTATTTAGGCTTTCATAGTACAAAGAAAGCAGTTGGATTGCAAAAGAATCTCACTATTCTAACATTAGTAAGGTGGGCAGGAGTTAGAGGAATGCCTAGTAGCCTCACAATTATTTTGATCCACTCAGTAAATCCATGTCAAAATTCAAATTAAGTACTAGTTTAAATCTACTCTCACTTTCAGAAAAGATTGATTTCTCTTCACACATATTCAAGATAATCCTTATTTTGATTTGTCCTTGCAAGAGAGTTTCATTTTTAGTAAATAAATAAACAGGTACTCTGTAATAATTATTGGATAATTGAGAACTAGCTTTTAAATTTTTGAAGGCATCAAATTCGGGACAGCAAAAATGAAATTGAAAATATGCATTAATTTAAAACATAAATCTTAACATGAATATAAAATGCGACTTAGATGTATCAGCTAATGATCTGTTGTAAAAACTTTCTTTGCATTTAACCAAAGGTTTTTGTAACTTTCTTAAATTTGTATGTAAGAGGAAGTTAGTAAACTAACCAAATACATCTTGGTACCCCGAAAAGCTGACGTTAAGAAATCTCTTATAAGTAGAATTTTGCTGAGATTAGGAATATTCTTTCTGAAAAATTTCTGGTAGCGAAAATAATCCTTGTTAGAGCAAATAATCTAGAAGTCCCTCAGTAACAGTAATATCCAACTTTCAAAAAGGGTGGAAGTGAGATAAGGAAACTTGAAAACTCAAATTTTTCTAACATTTTAATTGAAAGCTAAAAATGGAAAAAAAAAATGAGTTAAATTACTTAGAGTAGTATAGCAAAGTAGAATAAAGGAGAAATGTTTCTACAGGTTACAAGTTTTAATTTGTAATTAAAGCTACCAGCTTGTACGGTAGTTTGGTATGGTAATTTAAGCTACCAGCAGACCGTCCACAGAAATAGCCTTTTCAACCCTTTCATTTATGTAAATAATTGATGGAGTGATAAATATTATTTGGTAACCAATCCTTTGAAGAATAAAAATAAATAATTTGGGAATAAAACCTACAGTAAATATGCGCAAAGATCACTTCTAAGTGGCTCGTTGGTCTAGGGGTATGATTCTCGCTTCGGGTGCGAGAGGTCCCGGGTTCAAATCCCGGACGAGCCCACTTCATTTTCGCCCAATAAGCTTTAAGGATTTTTAAAGTATTTCCCCAAATATTCATACCCAAAAATATGTACTTTCACCACATGAACAGTAGAATTGTCTTCGAAGCAGGCAAGTACTGAATCCCAGACCTCCTCTAAGGGCAGACACCGGAATGTTGATGCGGCTGCAGCGCGCTCTCCCACCTCTGTCCATCTCTTCTCAAACCCCGAAAGAAAGGCCGTGGGCAGCTCGTCCGCGCTTGCGTGTGCGTGTTCGGCCGAGTGCTGGAGGGGAAATGTGAGCTGCAGTTAACCGATTATCTTCCTCTTATAGGAAGGAGAATTTTAATTTCCACTTTTAACTCCAGCTTTGGTCATCACTCTCTGACTCCTGGTGTTTACTACTCCCGCCACATTGGAAAGTAAGTCTCCCCAAGTGCTGCTGGTGCCGCTGCTCCCACTGCAGTCGACTGTTAAGGTGTCACACTCCTGCCTCTCCTGCTTTCCCGGGTCAGAGTTCATTCCTTTATTCCTTCAACGGATGCATAGCCAATGAGCACGGCATATCACCTTCAGTGCCAAAAGCTATGGAGGCAGTGATGGAAAAACATGGTTTCATTTCTACAGAACTTAATATTACAGGTACTTAATTATTTACCATGATGACGCGTTTTGAGAAAGTATGGAATTCCCATGGAAGTATATAGCACCAGGGCTGACTGTTGACTCTTCGGAATATTGCTAGCCCAGGTTCGTCTAACTGGAGAGAGAGACCACGAGGAGCAGTCATTAAGGCTGGAATCTCAAAGTTTTTCTCAATCCATGTTCTGGAAATTTGCGGGTACTTTGTTGAAAACGCTCAGGAGAATTGATTAACACTGGAATTCGAAAGAGAGAAAAAATGGAGAAGAAGATATCAATCCAGTTATTTTGCTCATGCTGTCTAAATTAAAATATTTCCTCAGAATAGCTGTTTTGTTTGCTTTTGTGGCCAAGACTGAAAGTGAACACCACTCCCCAACCCCAGTTTCGTTCTAGCTTCATGGACCTCACGGAGACTCAACTTGCCCTGCTCATCTTGGTATTCTGAAAGTGTGGATCTTTTTACCTTTCCTTTTTCTGACCAATTTTATGGGCCATTGAGTATGAAGATGCAGATCCTTATTCATAGGTGGGGTGTAATATATTGTCTCTTTTTATAAATAAAAGTGTATAATTTATTTGTAAATTAATTGTATAATTTATTTGTAATTTAATTTTATAACTTGGAATAGTATTACTTATTAAGTTTGAAATTCAAAAGGAACTTCCTCTGACCTCTGTTCATTAAGAATTTTCTGTGAATTCAGAAAGTCAGTTTGATGTCATCTAGGCAGAAAAGATTGAATGACCCTTCTCTACAAGGAATTTTACTATCCTAAGAGGGATAAGTTGGACATTTTGACATGTAAGAGTCTGATAGTAAATGACACAGGCAGGTCATTCTAAAATGGTTCCCAGAGTCAATAAATTGGACTAATGGTCTTAGTTTCCAGTTATTTTTAGAGCTTAATTATAATTATGGACCAGCAATCAAAGATCACTAGGCATCATTAGACACTGAAGTTAGTGTCTAATCTGAGAAACAGGGATTTTTTAAAAGCTTTTTTTTAGAAAGGGAGAGAAAGAATGCTGTACAAAAGGATAACTCTATAGAAGTCTCTTGAAATTAAAATTATGAGAGTAGAAAGAAAAAACTTAGAACAATTGATATAAAACCTGAAGGGCATCTCCAAAATGTGGAGTAAAAATATAAAGGGAAACTCCAGCAACTGTGATCTTGATATATACTCAAATGAGTTGAAAACCCATGTCCACACAAAAACCTTCACATCAATGTTTATAGCAGTTTTATTTGGATTTGCTAAAACATAAACAACCAAGATGTACTTCCGTAGGTGAACAGATATATTTAATGCAAAGTGTGGCACAAGGGATGGACTATTATTTCATGATAAAAAGAAAAGAGCTATCAAGACAGGAAAAGACATGGAGGAATCTTAAAAGCATACTGCTAAGTGAAAGAAGTCAATCTGAAAAGGCCACATACTATATATATGATTCCAACTATACAACATAGTGAAAAACATAAAAATATGTAAACAGCAAAAAAGAGCAGTCATTGCTGGGAGGGAGGGAGGGAAGGATGAAGAGGTGAAGCACAGGGAATGTTGAGAGTGGAGATACTATTATACATGATACAGCAATGATGGACACATGTCTTTATACATTTATCAAAGAGGAAAGAGTTACAACATAACCCATAAGAGTTACAACGAGGAGGACTGAACCTAAAATAAACTACAAATTTTAGTTAATATTAATGTATCAATATTGGTTCATCAGTTGTAACAAATGGACCACAATCATATAAGATTTAATAACAAGGGAAGTTATAGGAAGGAGAGCAGAAATATGGGAACTGTTTGTACTTTCTCATCAATTTTTCTGTAATTAAAAAACTGCCTAAAATGTCTATTAATTTTTTAAAAGTATAAAGAGTGTAACCAGGAAAGAGCAGTAAAAACAAAATCAAAAGTAGAGGAAGCATACTGGAGATTTAAAATCCAAGTAGAGGAAGAGAAGGAAGGAAGGAAGGAAGGAAGGAAGGAAGGAAGGAAGGAAGGAAGGAAGGAAGGAAGGAAGGGGGGAGAGGGAGGGAGGGAAGGAGGGAGGAGACGGAGGGAGGGAGAGAGAGAAAGAAAAGAAAAAAGAAAGAAAGGAAAAGAAAAGAAAAAAAATTAGCTGAGTGTGGTAGCACATGCTGTAGTCCCAGCTACTTGGGAGGCTGAGGCAGAGAATCACTTGAACTGAGGAGGCAGAGACTGCAGTGAGCTGAGATTGCTCCACTGCACTCCAGCCTGGGCAACAGAGCAAGACTCTGTCTCAAAAAAAAAAAAAAAAAAAAGACAGAGAACACAGAAATCACAAAACCAGCAACAACAAAAAACAAGCTAATATCCCTAACCGAAATACATGATTTAATGATGTAACAGAGTTCCCAAAACAAGGAATAGAAATGGAAACACACTAAAGCATATCTTTCAGACACTGCAGAACATTGAGGACAAGGAAATTATCATGAAATAGATAAATAAAAGCCAACTGCAAATGTAGACTCTGTAATTAGAATGACTTTGTACTTCTCAAAATGAATACTGGAAGCTAGAAGAAAATAGAGAACTCCCTCAAAATCCTGAAACGAATTTCAAAAGCTTGAAAAATATTTCCCAGACAAACATTCAATCAAGTTGCTGGAGAAGTATTAAAAAGTCTCCATCTACAATAAACTTCTTCTCAGGAAGCTGCTTTACAATGTACTCCACCAAAATGTGAAGGTATATTAAGATAGAAAATACACGAGAAATTGGGAATACAGCACCAGTGGCAGGGAAATAAAATGTATAGTACAATGGTGAAGGAAGACATCAGGATGAAAACCAAATATCAAGTTTAGAAATCACTCAGTTTATTGTTTTGGCAAAGCTTTTACGGTTATTTGTGATTTTTTTCTAAAAATAATGTTCAGGAAACAAAATACGAAAGGTAAATAATATTGCCAAACATAATTATATAAAGGGTGATTACTCATTCAATAAAAATTCTGATGTAACTATATTTGAAGGAAAAATTGCTAAGAAGAGTGTCCGTGGAGGTGTTTACGGTGAGGAAGAGAAGTGAATCTTCTATTTGTATCATGGGAAATCAATGGAAAATACTAAGCTTAAAATTAATATGTAGCATATATATTAGAGTACAATTTTGTCTTTGTAACAAAGACCCAAAAGAACCATAGCTTAAAATAAGCAGACATTACTGTGACTGTCTGAGGGTGTAATCAACGCCAGGGTGATGCTTTGGCTTCATGGTGTTGGTTCCAGTCTTCTATGTCATGGCTCCCTCCTTCCTCCAGTGTGCTGGGTTCAATCACTGTTTCATGAAGCCTTCATTCTCAAAAGCAGATACATGAAGAAGAGATAAATAGAGGTTATTTCCTTCTCTTATGGACATAACCTGGAAGTTTTACATACATTTTCTCTCTTATACCTTTACTTAGAAATTGGTCACATGATGATGCTGACTCTCAAGGGAAGTCACTTTAATCTTTTCATGGGTGGCTATGAGTTCAGCTAATTTTCCATTTATTGGAAAAAACAGAAATAATGAATGGACAACTAGCCATCTCTGCAATAGCATGATATTTGGAGACATGCAGGTAAAAACAGCAACACAAAATGCCGAATGGCTGAAAATGCCTCTACTAAGAGGAATAAGATAGGAGAGACCACTGTTTCGCATACACATATTTTTTTTGAAGTAATTGAGCTTTTAAAACATGCGTAGTTAACTTTGATTAAAAATTTTGTTAATTAAAAAAAAAATAGCTTTAAGAACCAAAGTATGGATCAATAATTCAGCCAGGCTAAAGTGAGAAAGGGAAAGAGCATTTCATGAGAGAAAATCGCTTGTTGGAAGAGGAAAACTAGATCTGTCTTGATGCAAAAACCCAAATGGGACTGAGCATGGAAAATAAGAGGTAAGGAAGTGGGTTGAGTTGAGGTTGAAGATTTCAGGCACGTCTATGCAGCAAACACTACAATATAAGGGCTCTTCCGGGGAAAAAGAAAAGGATGATTCTTTGTGAATTCACAGAAACAAGTAAAGGTGGTCTTCACTCAAGATGTTAGTGCAATCTAACGTAAAATATCCTCACAGTGAGAGTGTGAAAATACAGCAGGGGTCCATTCCTGCAGGATTTCCCCTGTTCCCTGTTGCTCGGCCTGTGATTGATTTGCGTGGGCTTCTCTGAAGAGAAATCGACTCCGGTGTGAACGGTTTTGGGAATCTCCGTCTCCTGCTGGCTCCCCGGTGCGCGATCCCGACGCGGCTAGACGCGGTGAGCCGACAGAAGGACTGACCGGCTCACCTGCCGCCCCAGGTCGAAGGCAAACCCCGTGCGCCCCGTCGGCCCGGTCACGCCCGCAGCCTGCTCAGGCACCTCCTGCCTCGGGACCAGGAAGCGGAAGAAAGGGAGATACCCGCCCGGCAACTACGTTACTATCATGTCTCGAACATTTGTGTGAGTCCCATGAAAGTTAAGCCCGTTTTTCCCCCCTCAAAGCGTTTCCATTCAGTTCTTGATCATTCATGTGAAAATGAGCCATTTTCACGTCTCCCAAACGTCTTCGAACCATGTCCTAAGTCTTCTAAGGCCGTCTGTGGGTTCCGATCACAAACTCTGAAATAAAATACTCAGGAAGCGGGGGTATATCGAGACGAGGTGGCCGAGTGGTTAAGGCGATGGACTGCTAATCCGTTGTGCTCTGCACGCGTGGGTTCGAATCCCACCCTCGTCGGGTGAGGCCTTTTAATACGAGGAAACAATACCCAAGTCCAGCCAACTTTCCTTTCGACTCTCCTGGAATTCAGGACCCTGGCCTTGGAGAGGAAAAAGCAGCTGTTGTAATTCTGTACCATCAGTATTACGATGGTGTTGCTGGGTTTTCTAACTTTAATGGTTGATTGGGTATTGATTGTCAATATTGTTCGCGTTATCAGTTTAATGAATATTCTTCTGGTGGGCTTCCTACCTGATGACTGCAAAAACTCCTTAGAGCCTGAGAGAAAGGGGAGAGGGGAATAGAGTAGAAGAAGGTGACGGTGGGGCTAGAGAGAGAGATGAAGCTGCCAAAAAGGGGGGAAAACTCGAGGTGTGGTGACCCCAACCCCTTCTTTTAGAAATAAATAAAAAAAAAAAAAAAAAAAAAAAAAAAAAAAAAAAAAAAAAAAAAAAAAAAAAAAAAAAAAAAACCAGCACGACAAATACACCAAGACAGAAATTCTCAAGACAAATCGAGGGACCAACATTGAAGAAACGTGTAGCACTGACATGGCCACAAGATTTTTGTTTTGTTTTGTTAAAAAAAAAAAAAAAAAAAAAAGGAAGGAAGGAAGGAAGGGAAGGAGGGAGGGAGGGAGGGAAAAGAGAAGAAAGAGAAAGAAAAAGAGAAAGAAAAAAGCAAGCTGGGCTCTGTAGCTCAGGCCTGTAATCCCAGAACTTTGGGAAGCCGAGGCAGGTGGACCACCTGAGGTCAGGAGTTCAAGACCAGGCTGGCCAACTTGGCAAAACCCCGTCTCTACTAAAAAATACAAAACATTAGCAGGGCGTGGTGGGCGCCTGTAATCCCAGCGACTCAGGAGGCTAAGGCGCGAGAATCGCTTCAACCCAGGAGGCAGAGGTTGCTGTGAGCCGAGATGGCACCACTGCTCTCCAGCCTGGGCAAGAGAAAGAGACTCTGTCTCAAAAAACAAAACAAGTTATGAAATTTGAAGGTAAGTTATTTTCAAGTCTTCTTCATCATCATCTTAATAGCTGCATTACAGTCACAGGAGTTGATATACTTTAGCAATTCTTCTGTTTTCGAAATGTATTTTAGGAAAATTAATGAGTCAAAGGATTGTTGCAAACATAGGTCAAAAGCTTTGAACGTCTTCTGGTTATTGCTGGTAATTAGTGATTTCTATTTCAGTGTATGTTGTTTCTCTTTGCAATCAACAGTGCAAGAGGGACCCAGTTACCCTACTGACACTTTGACGCAGGATAGGTATTCAAGTAGGTGACCATGTTCTTGGGACACAGCAACCGTGGTGACCGTACAGTCAACACAATAAGCCTCAACATTCACACTGAAATTGAGCTCATTCAACAGCTATCAAGAGGAAATTTCCCCTAGAGACAGCATGCGCATTTTGACTTTACCTGTACTTAGACTGAGCCTTTGCTCATTACAATAATAAAAAACACACCTCTGACTGGAGACTTAAGATGCCAATGAGACATCCCATGTATGAACAAGCATGTACAGCTACTGCGCATGTGCACTCAGAGGACTACCCAGAAGATGCTTACTAGTAACACTTCTTCCCACCTCCTTCTAAATAGTCATGTAAGACCCCTATAAAGGGAGCCTCCCTAGCGCCAATTTTTGCTGTCTCATCCTTAGGAACAGCCTGCCCTGGGTTCTCTCTCTCTCAGCGTGCGCTGTCTATTCTGCACCTAACTTACAAAATATTATTTTTCCTTTGCAATAAATTAATCTACGCTGCACTTCTTTTGCTGTGTGACTCTGGTTTAAATTCTTTTAAACTAATAAGACAAGAACCGCCGGGCACGGCGGCTCACGCCTGTAATGCCAGCATTTTGGGAGGCTGAGGTGGGCTGTTCACTTCATGTCAGGAGTTCGAGACCAGCCTGGTCAACATGGTGAAACCTCATCTCTGCTACAAATACAAAAATTAGCCGGGCATGGTGGCGCACGCCTGAAATCGCAGTTACTCGGGTGGCTGAAGCAGGAGAATCGCTTGAACTCGGGAGGCGGAGGCTGCAATGAGCCAAGATCATGCTACTGCACTCCAGCCTAAGCAACAGAGTGACACTTTGTTGAAACACACACACACGATCCGAGGTCTTACAACAGCCATCAACAACTTGAGAAGCTGAATTACATTATTTATTTATTTTACTTTATTTATTATTTATTTGAGAAGGAGTCTCCCTCTGTCACCTAGGCTGGAGTACAGTGGCCCAATCTCGGCTCACTGCAACTTTTACCCCCCGGGTTCAAGCAATTATTCTGCCTCGGTCTCCCAAGTAGCTGGGACTGTAGGCACCCAATACCACACCCGCTAATTTTTTTTTTAGTAGACACAAGGTTTCACCATGTTGGCCAGGCTGGTTTCGAACTCCTGACCTCTAGCAATCCACCCGTCTCGGCCTCCCAAAGTGCTGGGATTACAGGCATGAGCCACCATGTCTGGTCAACAATTATTTATATACTTTGTATTTATATAAAATCATATATGTTACATATATATTTTGGATATATCAAGTAGAATGGCAAGAATTTTTCCATATTCTGTTCTTTATGCATTTACTTGCTATAAATCTATCAGTCCTTAGAATCGTTTACCTCAAATAAATTTCCTTTAACTTTTCAAATAGATTTTTAAAACAATTAATTCATAGAAAAATTTTAAATACATTGAAATTTATATTAGTTATAAAATATCCATGTATCTATCTCAGAACTTCCATTTTATCCATTTTTGAAAATTCTTGTTCTACAAAATAGCACCTTTTTCATTTTTAAACTTTTTTTGTGAATATTATCACCCATGCAGAAAAGTACATAAAATATATATGCAAACTTAACTTTATGTACAGAAAAGTGTATAAAACATGTATGCCAACTTAAGTAATTACAAAGCAAGCACCTGCAGAATTGTGACAAAGGCCAAGCAGTAAAATATGGCAAGCATCTAATAAGGGAAACTTCCCAGTCACTGTCTCCTCTCTTCCCCAAAAATACATATCATGTATTATATATCATACATGTTATATATCATATATTATATATCATACATGTTATACATCATATATTATATCATATATGTCACATATCACATATCATATATAGTATGTCATATATCGTATATTGCATGTTGCATATGTTATATACTGTATATTACATATCATATGTTATATATTGCATATCATTGTTATATATCGTATTTTGCATGTTGTATATGTTATATGTCATATATTATATATCATATGTTATATGTCATATATTATATATCATATATTATATAGCATGTATGTTATATTCATACATTATATAGCATGTTATATTCATGTATTATATAGTGTATGTGTTATATGTCATATATTATATAGCATATATGTTATATATCATATATATCGTGTATATTATATATCATATATTATATATCATATATATAACCAACCTGACTTTTATTACTTCCTGCATTAAGATTTTATCTATTATTTTATTCTTAAACACCATTGTTTACCTATGTCTGAACATTATATAAATAGAATCACATCTCCAGTATATTTTCTACGTTTTTCCTTAAAATAATATTCTACACATTTCATTCTTGTTGTAGTTTATCCCTGTTTTTATATAGTATGTCACAACATAAACATACTGCAACATATTTATCCTTTGTATTCATTTTCCATTGCTGTGTAAAATATTACCCTAAAACGTTGTTGCTTAAAACATTTGTTGGCAGCTGGGTGCGGTGGCTCACGACTGTAATCCCAGCACTTCGGGAGTCCGAGGCGGGTGGATCACAAGGTTAAGGGATTGAGACTGTCCTGGCCAATGTGGTAAAACCCCGTCTTTACCAAAAATCAAAAATTAGCTGGGTGTGGTGAAGCGTGCCTGTAATCCCAGCTACTCAGGAGGCTAAGGCAGGAGAATCGCTTGAATCCAGGAGGCAGAGGTTGCACCACTGCACTCCAGCCTGACAACAGACCAAGACTCTGTCTCAAAAAAAAAAAAAAAAAAAAAAAAAAAAAATTGGCTTCTAATTTCTGTGGGTGAGGATTCTGGGAGTGGCTTAGCTGGGTTCTCTGGCTCAGGGTCCCTCACAAAGCTACAATCAAGGTGCCAGCAGGAGCTTCAGTCGTTTTGAGGTTAGACTGGTGAAGGACTGGCTTTCATGATCACTGATATGGTTGTTAACAGCATGTTAGACTGAGGATGTAAGTACTCACCAACTATTGTCTGGAGGCCACTCTCAGTTCCTTGCCATTTGAAGTCTCCACAGGACTGCTGACAACATAGCAACTTGTGTCATCAGAGCAAGCAATTCAGAAGAGCCAGAGTGAGTACAAGCAAGAGAAAAGTCAGAATCTTTCATAACCTAATTTTGGAAGTGACATCCTATCACTTTTGCTGATGCTGTTCATTGAAAATGTTTAAGTAGGCCCAGCCCACCATTCAAGGGGATAGAATTACACAAGGGCATGATTAACAGGAGCTGGGTATCGTGGGGGCTCTCTTAAAAGCTGCCTACCACACATTTTAGGTTAATGAAGATTTGTGTTTCCGTTTACTTCTAGGGCCCTTCTTGTACATTTCTTCTGATGCATATGTGCTCACATTGCTGAGTTATACGTTATGGATATGTCATGGGTCTGGTTTTGTTCAATATGATGTTGGTGAGATAGATCCATGTAATTGTAGTTCATTTTCATTGTGCTGTACTGTTCCATGGTTTGGATACCCATAGTTTATTTATCCATCCTACTGTCATTTGACCTTTTTTTCAAGTTTTGCCTATTATAAACTACATTTTTGGAGATTTTTTCCACATATCTCAGTGCACATTTGCACTGGATATACATACAGAAATGTAATGTTGAGGCCTATGATATGCATAATTCATTAGATAATTTTATTAGATACCCCCAAAATTTTCAGAGATAGTATCATGCACCTGCAGTATACATTATATTCCTGTTGCTTCAAATTCTTTCCAAAATTTAATATGATCAGGCTTTTTAATTTCACTATTTTCCTGGATGCTAATGGGTCACAATTGCTTATTTATTCTGTAAAAAGCTGATTAGTAATGTTGTTAAGTCCTTCTTATATTATTATTACTATTCAATATTCCATTTTGTGAAATGCCTCTTCAAATCACTTGATTTTTGTTTTTCTGTTCTTTTCTTACTCACGTGTAGTAGCTCTTTCTATATTTTGACTACAAGCTCTTTGTTGATTCCATGTGTTATAAACACAATTCCCTTACACTGTAACTTGCCATTTGAACCTCTGAATCTCTTAACAACTTGAGGAACAAAAGATTTTAGTTTTAATGAATCCAAATTTATTTATATGTGTGTATATGTGTGTATTTGTCATATATTATATACATACATATGTGTTAGTGTTTTGTGGGTTTTGTTTTACAAATCTTCTTCTCCCCAGGAGTCACAAAGATATTTCCCTTTATTAACATTTAGAGGCTATCTTGTTCTACCTTTCACATTTAGATCTAAAATGCACCTAGAACTGATATTTATGTATAGTAGGAGGGAAAATCACCTGGAATATCTATCTATCTATCTATCTATCTATCTATCTATCTATCTATCTATCTATCTATCTATCT
>NC_045438.1:141537047-141585224 GCF_002776525.5 Piliocolobus tephrosceles | reverse complement strand
TCTATCTATCTATCTATCTATCTATCTATCTATCTATCTATCTATCTGAATTCACTTATCTAGAAATAAGTATATTCATTTGGTATTAAAATGAGCCAGCACTTGGTGGGGGGCAGTAACTCATGCCTGTAATCCCAGCACTTTGGGAGGACAAGGCAGGTGGATCACTTGAGGTCAGGAGTTTGAGACCAGCCTGCCCAACATGGTGAAAGCATCTCTCTACTAAAAATACAAAAAATTAGCTGGGCGTGGTGGCACACACCTGTAGTCCCAGCTACTCAGGAGGCTGAGGCTCGAGAACTGCTTGAACCCCAGGGGGCAGAGGTTGCAGTGAGCTGAGATTGTGCCACTCTGCTCCAGCCTGGGTGATAGAGCGAAACTCTGTCTCAAAAAAAAAAAAAAAAAAAAGAAAAAGAAAAAGACCAATCAGCATTTGTTGAAAAAAAAAAAACCATCTTTTCCCTCTTTATTCTGCAGACTTACTTTTTCTATACACCAGATGCCCATATGTGCGGTCCTTTTCATTTCTGACTCTCTTCCTCTTGTCTATTTATCTAACTTAATAATCCCCCATGCTCTTATTTACTATAGCTTTTTAAGTCTTGATATGTGGTAACAGAAAACTTGACCTATTCTTCTCCTTCAAGATTTGCTTGTTCTGTATTGCCTCTCTGTACTTACATATACATTCTGGAATTATTTTGTAAATTTCTGCCAAAAAAAAGAGTAAGCTGCTGTGATTTTGGATAATATTTCCTGAATCTGTAGATCAGTTTGATTATAATAGGTATCTTTAAAATTATGAGATCTGGCCGGGCATGGTGGCTCACGTCTGTAATCTCAGCGCTTTGGGAGGCAGAGGTGGGCAGATCACTTGAGGCCAGGAGTTCGAGACCAGCCTGGCCAACATGGTGAAACTCCATCTCTAATAAAAATACAAAAATCAGCTGGGCATGGTGCCACATGCCTGTCATCCCAGCTACTTGGGAGGCTGAGGCACGAGAATCGCTTGAACTTGAAAGGCAGAGGTTGCAGTGAGCTGAGACCGCACCACTGCACTCCAGCCTGGGTGACAGAGTGAGATTCTATCTCAAAAATAATAATAATAACACAATAATAAAATAAAGTAAAATGATGAAATCTTACAATGTATATATTACCTTTCCATTATTTAGGTTTTCTCTAGTTGATCTCAATAGCATCACACTATCTTTCTACATAGAAATATGGCCAACATTTTACTAGGTATATTTCAGATATCTTTTGGTTTTTGTGCTAATACATATGATATTATTTTTAAATTTTCATTTTATCAATACATTACATTTTAACTCATTTTTTATATCTGTTATAGAAAGCCTGATATTGGTTCATTGTGTGGATGCTGATATAAGGAGAAGCAGGCATGCAATTTGAAACACTGTATTAGGAAGGGTTAGCCTCACATCAGGTGATGCAGGATACACATATGTGTACAAGACAATAGACTACCTAAAAAACTCAGTCTAAGTTATGACTGAGGCTTCCCTGCTCAACCAGCATGCCTCTTTCATGAATGAAGGATCTAAGCAGTGGTTCTCAACCCACGGTGATTTTGCCCCATTGGGAGACTTTTGACAATGCATAGAGACATTTTTGTTGTCACAACTGGAGAGGAGATGCTACTGGCATCCAGTGGATAAAGGCCAGGGATGCTCCCAAACATAGTCCAATGCAAAGGACAGCTCTCCACGACAAATAATTTTCCAGTCCAAAACATCAATAGCTTCAAAGCTGAGAAACCCTGATACACTATGATATATATTAATATATACACATATATAGAGAGAAAATATATCAAATGACAATTTTAGTCTCTTTTGGATCAATACCCAACTCCTTTGCTGACACTCAAGACCCTCCATGCCCTCTACTTACCTTACTGCTCCTTAGAGTGAAGTTTCAGTCTCGCTCACCCATGTCATATGAATTCCTATCTCCAGTACATTTCTTAGGATCTTTATGTAACCTACCCTGCACCTTTAGCTTTGACTAATGTATACTTCTTCAAAGACTATTTCCAAGTCTACCCTTCTACATAGACTATAGAGAAAAGTGATTATTTGCTTCTCTCAACTCTGATATGTGATGCTTCCTCATATATCCAGCTAATAGGACATTTGCCCATGTTTACCTTCTTTTGGATTATAGTTCTCAAACTACCCCACTCGCTTGGGTAGAGTTGATCTGCTTCTGTCAAATATATACAGAAATATGTAGATCTCTTTTTCTAGCACATGATATCACTGAATAATAATTTGTTCCCAATGTGGTATCTTCTGATAAAATGAGAACTCAGGAAGTTTTTCTTCAAACAGAAAATATGCTGTATGATTTGCATGTTTGTGTCTCCCCTAAATTCACACATTGAAATCCTAACCTCCAATATCATGGTATTAGGAGGTGGGGCCTTTGGGAGGTAATTAGACCATGAGGGTGGAGTCCTCTTGAATGGGATTAGCATCTTTGTAAAAGAGACCCCAGAAGACTCTCTTACGTTCTTTCTGCCAGGTGAGAATACAATGAGAAGTCTGCATCCTGGAAGAGGGCCCCCACCAGAACCTGACCACACTGGCACCCTGATCTTAAACTTTTAGCCTCCAGAACAGAGAGAAATAAATTCCTATGGTTTATAAACCACCCAGTCTATGACTCTTTGTTATAGCAGCCTACACTGACTACAACATATACCAATCAAAATCAATTGTAGGCTGGGTGTGGTGGCTCATGTCTGTAATCCCAGCACTTTGGGAGGCCAAGGCAGGCAGATCACTTGAGATCAGGAGCTGGAGTTTGAGACCAGCCTGGCCAACATGGTGAAACCCCATCTCAACTAAAAATACAAAAATTATCCAGGCATGGTAGCAGGTGCCTGTAATCCCAGCTACTCAGGAGACTGAGGCAGGAGAATCGTTTGAACCTGGGAGGTGGAGGTTGCAGTGAACCAAGATGGCTCCACTTAATTGTATACTTATACACTGTGGTGTTCTCTTTCTCTTCTATACATTCTCCACTATACAGCTTTAATGCAACCTATCCTGGGGCCATAGGAAAAAACTCCTGCTATCAGACACAACTTGAATCAAATATAATACTAACAGAATATTTAAAAACACTAACAGAGACCTAGAGTGACACAGAGACAGATTAGCACCTAGAGACACACCATGTGAGAAACAGACATGCCATGAAACAGACACAATCACACCCCCACACATTACGATAAGGCATTCAGGGCCAACATGTATCAGACACTGTGCTAAGCACTTCCTAGTCAAATTCACATGACATTGTCATAAAAAATTATGAGACAGGTACAAATAATTTCCACTTAAAAGTGTATAAATCCAAGGCACAAAAATATAATTTTCCGAAGGTCATCAAATGATAAATTGGGGTCAGGGTAGGAATTTTACCTGTCTGATCTTTGATCTTAATTACTACTCTGAAGTGTCCCCTTCCCCAAGTTATAATGAGGCTGGTTTCTTCTCTTTCTTCACATTTCAGGTCTAAGAGGTCTTTCAAGATTCCACAGTTAAAGAGCCAACATTGCCTTGCTTCATTGTCTTTTAGAACCCACAACTATTTGGAAGTATTAATTATCTTCTACTTTTGTATAGCTGCTTGCCCTTCCAAGAGTTGGTCTTTTAGAACCCACAACTATTTGGAAGTATTAATTATCTTCTACTTTTGTATAGCTGCTTGCCCTTCCAAGAGTTAGGCAAGAGAGACTTCCTTCATCTAGGATTGCCAGACATAGCATATAAAAATATAAAATGCCCACTTAAATTCGAACTTCAGATTTTTAACATATCTCATGCATTATTTGAGAGTTACTTAAATACTTATATTCATTGTTTATTTGAAATTCAAATGTAATACGACATCCTATATTTTATGTGGCAACCCTCTCCATCACAGTCAACCCATCTATGGAGTTTTTCATGTAGTTGTTTTTTTCTGTTTGGTTGCTTGGGTTTTTCTTTATTTTTTTTTTTTTCTGCGATACAGTCTCGCCCTCTCGCCCTGGCTGGAGTGCAATGGTGCAATCTCGGCTCACTGCAACCTCCGCCTCCCAGGTTCAAGCAATTCTCCTGCCTTAGCCTCTCAAGTAGCTGGGATTACAGGCGTGTGCCACCAGGCCCAGTTAATTTTTTTTTTTGTATCTTTAGTAGAGATGGGGTTTCACCATGTTGGCCAGGCTGGTCTCGAACCCCTGACCTCGTGATCCACCTACCTTGGCCTCCCAAAGTGCTGAGATTACAGGCATGAGCCACCGCGCCCGGACTCGTATAGTTGTTTTTAAATGTATACCTTCAATGTAGAAATACAATAAGTATTTCTATGGCTATGGTTCAGGAAATCCATGTAACTGCTTGAATTGGGTGCAGGAACTGGCATTTTTACAGATTTGCAGGGAGAATGTTCACAGATATTTCTAGATAAACAAATGGATCAATGCTTTTTACCTTTGCTCTCTTACCAAGTGGGCACTAGCTCCCTTTTAAGTAGGATTTTTCCTTAGAACTTTCTCAGACGTGATGATTCCCTAGCTGTTCTTACATAAACCTCCTCCTTAACTCCCTTTGCTTTATAGAAAGACATAGAGAGACAAGGTGTTTGTGAAAGGAGTCTGAAGATGTGGATCCTCATGGTGGACTCCTCTTCCACTGTGTCTTCTTTCTCACCACCATACCCTGCTAATTTTTATATTTTTAGTAGAGACGGGGTTTCATCATATTGGCCAGGCTGGTCTCAAACTCCTGACCTCGTGATCCATCTGCCTTGTCCTCCCAAAGTGCTGGGATTACAGGCGCGATCCACCGTGCCTGACCAGAAAACCTTGTTTTAACAGAGGGAACCATTCTTTAGAAAGACTATTATAAACAGTTCCCTTTTAATTATTCCTAAGAATCATATACAAAATTCCTTTTATATATTCCCCTTCACAAACCTTGTCACAACTTACAGAGACCATCTGTGACATGCTTGGACTTTCTGACTTGTCCTATACTACCTCTTCCTTAAATACCTAGTTGTTTGACTCTAGAACAAGAGTTTATCATATAAGATTTCCTTTCCTACTGCAATAGTCCTCTCATATTGATTTTTTAATTGAAGATCCTTTTTCATAGACAGTTATACTCTTTTATTTATAACTTTCCTTTATACAATTATTCTTTATAACCTTCCTTACCAAAAATACATCTCCACATCCATACTTTCTTCACATCTCTCTCCTACTTAAAGATTCCTTATTTCATAACCTTTTCTAATCCATAATTTGAATCAACCTTTAGATAGTTTCTGAATTTGACAAAATTATCTCATTAAGAACACATTTTAACTAAATATTTTTATTTAGCACTTCAAAAGTTACCTAACACTCTTCCATGGAGATGGGAGGTGTCCAGTGGGAGCTGTGGGGAATCTTGGGTCCCATCGGTCTTGTTTTCTCAGCCATTATGGGTTTGGGTAGCCTAGGCTCCCTTTGAAGCTTAGAACAGTCCCTTTTTCAATGGTCCTCTTGCTTACAGAAGGCACAGAGCTCAGCAAGTTTGGGACTCTCATCTGGGCATCTGAGATGCTGATCTCAAATTTCCTCAGGCTGGCTAACCCTGAGGTGGGAGAGGGTGCTTAAAGTAGTCATTAACAATTGCATTTTGTCTATTATTTCTTTTGGTTCTCTCTGCCTGTTTTGATCTGTGCCTATTGTTGTAAACTGTAAAGGCCATATTTAAAAATTGGCTTATAGGAGTTTGAGTTTCCCATTTCTGCCTTTTATAGCTTCCTCCTAACATCAAGGACAGATTGAGTGATAAAAGAGTTTGCCTTCCTGGGGAGTCTATCTGGCAATATTTCCTGAGTGCCTCAACCAGACAGCCCTGACTAGAATAGGATTTTTATCCTCCCCTAGAGTTACTTCTCTAACCTTGTCATAATTAACTGGATTAAGCACACTTTCATATCTTCTATTGAACAAATTACCTATGATTTCTACATTTGAGATCTCAGGAACCCCTCTGGTAATCCCATTGAGGGTCCAAATCTGGGAGTGCACTCCCCACATACAGTAAATGGCATGATCCTGGTTACAAGCAGTCATTCCATCAGCATATTCTCAGGCAGTATTCAAAAATCCCTTGTTTCTCCTCTACAGCACAGCAGGTGGACACTATTTGCAAATCATGCCAAGTTACATCAAACTATAAGCTTCTCTGGATCCTCTGATACCAGCCAACGTTTCCCGTGCATAAAGCTAAATTAGACATGGAAAAAGGCACAAGTACTATTCCCGCCATTAGCAATGTCTCAATCTCTCACAACACATGTAAGTTTGATTTTAAGGGCTGATAAAGGGCCTCATTCCTGGTGAGACTGGTTGGACTTATTTCCTCAGGCAGTATGGCACATAGGCTGTAGTTAGTTGGTGAAAGCAGAGGGGTGCCTGATGAAGTTGGGATGGAATCCTATACTGGAGAACTGGCAGGACCCCCTTCCTCATATCAAGGCACCAAGGTGGCTCCAGGGAGAGTGAACCATTTTTAGGCCAAATTTCTTGGGAAATTAATTTGTACTAAACAGTGTTAGCATAGAAGATGAGTTTTTAAGACATCAAATTTGAATTTTTTTTAATCGCCTAAAAAGCATCCTGAAAAAGTGTTTCAGGATGCTCACTGTTGTTATGTCTATCAGAGATATTACTAAACCCAGAAATCCTCTAAGTCCAGAGAGTCCAGTTACTTTCCGTTTCAAATTTCCACCTCCCTTTCCTTCAAGAGCAGTAGGACAATTACCACTGACTCCTGACAAAAGAACATGGGTATCAAGAATTAGGTGCCACAAAAGTGAAAGATGAGTGGGCAGTGGGCTGGCAACTACCATCACTAGCCAATGGAATGTTACAAAGAAGGCACTTTAAATATGGAAGTAAAAAAATGCTGACCAAATTAAGAACCCTTAGTGGAAATTTAAACCACGATCTTAGAAAGGTGACCAAAAAACAAAGCCCCTAGGGCAGGACTCTCAATTCTAATGCCATGTAGAGTAGGACTGACAATAACCCAATAAATTCCCCCTAGAGTGGGACTCTAACCAGTCCTAGAAGGAACATGGCTCTGGCATACAACCACACATTTAGGAACTGAATGGTAATATCAAGTAGCCAGTCATTATAGATTTAATAGACAATGGTCAAAGAGTGGGCAATGGGTACGTAATCTGAATATGGGACTAGCTGGAGGCCCCATTTTCATTTCGTGGTTTACCCAGAAAGGTCAGTATGGCAAGGAAATCACAGAAACCACATGGTGCCAATTGGCCATTAATTTGGGTCCAGGCAAAGGTTTCCAAAGCTTTGGTGTACAACCAGTCAGTCACCAAGGAAACATGGTTCTGAAAAGAACCTTTGGCTAGTATACAGCATTACAGCATCACAACTCCAAACTTTATCTTGATGGTCAACCTTGATGCTCATCTTGATGCTCCCTTCGTGGTCTCTTCATTTTGATGGTTCCTTCCTTTATGGTCACCAGACTGACACAGGTGAGCCCCAAAATGGGACTTACCCAATTTTGGAGGGTTTGTGGCTTCAGAGTTAACTTAAAAACACTTTCTAGACCAACAGGAAGCAGCAAACTGCTCCATAAACAAAGGGCAACCTGTGTGCTAACCCACAGGCAGCACAGCCTGGAGTAGCAGTGTACAGAAAAGTGAGTGCTCCACAGAGCACAAGCTAACCCACAGGCAGAGCAGCCAAGTAGCATCATGCAGCAAAATGGGCGCTCCACATAGCACAAGCTAACCCACAGGCAGAACAGCCCGGAGTAGCAGTGTACAGCAAAGTGGGTGCTCCACAGAGCACAGCTCACCCACAGGCAGAGCAGCCCAGAGTAGCAGCATGCAGCATAATAGGTGTTCCACAGAGCAAGGCTCACCCATAGACAGAGCATCACAGAGTAGCAGCATAGTACAGCAAAGTGGGTGCTCCACAAAGCAAGGCTAACCCATAGGCAGAGAAGCCTACAGCAACCGTGTACAGCAAGGTGGATGCTGCAGAAAGCACAACTAACCCACAGGTAGAACAGCCCAGAATAGCAGTGTACAGCAAAGTGGATGCTCCACCAGTAGAACAGACAGGAAGGGGAGGAGCAGTGTTTAGCAACAGGAGCAGTCCAGAGCAGGAGTCAGAGCAGGAGCCAGAACTGAAGAAACAACCACAGTGAAGCACACAGGCTAGCTATATTTATACCCACTATTAATTATATGCTAATTAAGTGGCGTGTTATTCAGAATTTTCTAGAAAAGGGGCAGTGGGGAGCTCCCAGAACCCTATAAGGTAACTTCTGAGTCATGTCCATGGCATTTGTAAACTGTCATGGCGCTGGTGGGAGTGTCATTGTTCTAATGAGCCGTGAGGGCAACTAGAGGTTGCTTTGTCACTATCTGCTGGTTTCAGCCGGTTTTTTTGTTTTGTATTATTTTGTTTGAGACTGAGTCTGGCTCTATCACCCAGGCTGGAGTGCAGTGGCTTGATCTTGGCTCACTGCAACCTCCACCTCCCGGGTTCAAGCAATTCTTGCGCCTCAGCCTCCCTAGTAGCTGGTATTACAGGTGCGCGCCACCACACCCAGCTAATTTCTGTATTTTTAGTAGAGATGGGGTTTCACCATATTGGCCAGGCTGGTCTAGAACTCCTGACCTTAGGTGATCTGCCCTCATTAGCCTCCTGAAGTGTTGCGATTACAGGTGTGAGCCACTGCGCCCAGCCCAGGTTTTTTGTTTTTGAGACAGGGTCTTGCTCTGTCACCCCAGTGGAGTGCAGTGCCACAATCATAACTCACTGCTGCCTTGATCTCCCAGGCTCAAGCAATCCTCCCACCTCAGCCTCCCAAGCAGCTGAGATTACAGGTGTGGGCCACCACACCTCCCTAATTTTAACTTACATTTTTAGGGATGGAGTTCTCACTATGTTGCCCAGCTGATATCGAACTCCTAGGCTCAAGGGATCCTCCCATCTCAGCCTCCCAAAGCACTGGGATTGTAGGTGTGAGCCACCACTCCGCAGAGGTTTTTTTTTTTTTTTTTTTTTTTTACTGCATCCTGGTTTTGATCAGCACAGTCATTACTGGTGCTTGGAAAAGGTGATCTCCTACCTCACTTTGGAAAACTCTTTTAGAGATTAAGTATATGACTATTTATAAAGAGCTTAGTACAGCGACTGAAACCAATGATCAATTATTTAAAGCTGCTTTACTCTTGTTAGTGTCATTATTAAATTTTTTATTCTTTTCATTATTCTGTATCCCATGTTGTTGTATTTTCACAGTGAATATGAGTCTGCATCCAGTTATGGCCAATGACTTCATATTCTTTTGTGATCTATGGAGTGTCAGATGTGAGTACATTCAGACAAGACAAGACCACCATAAACCACTGAGATGTATTCATCTCTGCTGCTTGTGATCTGGGGTCCTCCTGCTTCCCCTCTGGCTGCTACTATTCTAACAGAAGTAGAAGGAACAACAGAATGGGCAGTGGGTATAATTTTGTTTTATCTTTTTTTTTTTAGAATTACTACTTTTTTTTACATTTTTGCTTTTAAAAAGTTTTGCTAAAGTATAATTGGCATATGATAAACTGCACATAAAGTATACATGTTAACGAGTGTGACATAAGTATTCATATGAACCCATTACCCCAATCAAGACACTGAACTTGCTGGACGCGGTGGCTCATGCCTGTAATCCCAGCACTTTAGGAGGCCATGGTGGGCGAATCACCCATCAGGAGTTCGAGACCAGCCTGACTAACACGGTGAAATCCTGTCTCTACTAAAAATACAAAAATTAGCTAGGCATGGTGGCACATGCCTGTAATCCCAACAACTCGGGAGGCTGAAGCAGGAGAACCACTTGAACCTGAGAGGCAGAGATTGCAGGGAGCCGAGATCACGCCATTGCACTTTAGCCTGGACAACAGAGCAACACTCCGTCTCAAAAAAAAAAAAAAAAAAAAGACAACAGTGAACTTATCCATCACCTCTAAAATGGACTTGTCTCCCTTTGTAATACCTTTCTCCTGTTTCACTTTATCCCCTATCTCAAAAGAATCACTGATCTAACCTTTGTCACTGTAGATTAGTTTATATTTTCTACATTTTTGTAAAAATAGAATCCAGCATGTACTGTATTTTGATCAGTTTCTTTTACTCAGCAAAATTATTTACTCAGCAATCCTTGCTGGTTTCATGACTTAAGTGGTCGTGTGGGGAAAGTCCACATGGCCAGGAGCTTCAAGCTTGTCTAGGAAGTGCGGGCAGCCTCTCAGAGTTAAAGGCATCTTCCAGTCAGCAACCAGCAAGAAGCTGGTGTCCTCATACCTAAACCTGCGAGGAAATGAATTCTTCCAACAACCTGAGTGAGCTTGGACATGGATTCTTCCCCAGTCAAGTGTCTAGGTGAGAATGCATCCTGGTGGGACACTTTGATTAGTCTTGTGAGACCCTAAGCAAAGGACCTAGCTAAGTCATGCCCAGACTCCTGATCATTTATTATCCTGAGATAATAAATGTGTGTTGTTTTGAGACCCTGAAGTTTGTGCTAATGTATTTTGCAGCAATAAAAAACTAGCATATTTTAGGCTGGGCACAGTGGCTAACACTGTAATCCCAGTGCTTTGGGAGCCCTAGGTAGGAGGATCACTTGAGACCAGGAGTTCAAGACCAGCCTGGGTAATACAGTGAGAAACCGCACCCACCCCTCCAACCCTTTGTCTCCACAAAAAAAATTTTAAAAATTAGTTGGGTGTGGTGGCACACAATTATAGTCCCAGTTACTCAGGAGGCTGAGGTAAGAGGATGGTTTGAACCCAGGAGTTCGAGGCTACAGTGAGCTATGATTGCACCACTGTGCCCCAGCCTGGGTGACAAAGTGAGACTCCATCTCAAACAAAAAGAAAAAGAAGAGTGACATTTTGAATCAACAGTTTGTTTTTTTTGTTGCTTAGTAGTATTTCTTTGCAGGGATATACCACAATATTTTAGCCATTCATCTATTGATAAACATTTGTATTATTTCCAGATTTAGCTAATACAAATAAAGCTATTATGAGTATTTTTGTACAAATCTTTATATGGACACGTATTTCCTTTTCTCTTGAGTAGATACCTAGAAGTGCCATGGCTGAATCATATGGTAGTTATATGATTAACTTTTTAAGAACCTATCAAAATGTTTTCCGTAATAGTTTTTACATGCATAGGACAAATTTATGAGAGTTCCAGTTCCTCCATGTCCTTTCCAATACTTGACCCTCAGTCTTTTAAATTTTAGGCATTCTAATAGGTGTGTAGTGGTATTTGATTGTGATTTTAGTTTACATTTCCCAAATGACTAATGATAAAGTATTTTCCTGTGCTTATTTGCTAACAATACAGTTTCTTTGAAGTGTCTGTTCATATCTGTTGCCCACTTATTTAACTGGGTTGTTTATCCTCTTAGTGTTGAGAGTACTATATTAAGCATTGTTCATTCTGGATATTAGCCCTTTATCAGGTAAGTGCATTTACAAGTATTTCCCCGAGTTTGTGGCCTCATTTTTCATTTTCTTAACACTGACTTTCAAAGAGCTATTTTTAATTTTGAAGAAATCCAATGCATCAGTTTGTTCTTTTATGGATTCTGGTGTCATATCTAAGAAATCTTTGCCTGATCCAGTGTCACAAAAATTTCTCTTATATTTTCTTGGAGACGTCTTGTAGTTTTAGGTTTTATGCTTAAATGTATGAACCATTTAATTTTCACAAGGTATAGACACAAGTTCTTATATATATATATTACATATTATATATCTATATTTTGCATGTGGATATTCAATTTTTCTAACACTATTTGTTGAAAAGACTATCCTTTTTCCACCAGGATGCCTTTGGGCCTCTTTCAAACATCTGTTGTTTATATACATGTTGGTTTGCTTCTGGATTCTCTGTTGTGCTCCACTGACCTACTTGCCTATCTTACAACTATACCATGCTGTCTGGCTTTCTGAAGCTTTATAATAATTCTTGAAATGAGTAGTTGATAGCCATCCAGCCTTGTTCTTCTTTTTCAGAGTTGTTTTGGCAACTGTAGATCCTTTTCAGTTCCATATTAATTTTGGAATCAGATTATCAATTTCTGCAAATAAACCTCCTGGGTTTTGACTGGGTTAGTGTTGAATTTGTATATTAGTTTGGGAATAATTGTTATCATAACAATACTGAATTTTCTGGTCTAAAAGCAAGTTTTATCTCTCCAAGTATTAATGTCTTCTTCAATTTATCTCAGAAATATTTTGTAGTTTTCAGCGTATAGATATTTCACATCTTGTCTCAAACTTATCCCTAAGTATTTCATATTTTAATTTTATTATAACATTTTTAAATATTTTATTTGATTGTTGCTAGTATATACAAATGCAGTTCAGTTTTTTTATATTGATCTTGCATCCCACAGACTTTCTGGACTCAAGCATTCACTCTAGTAGCTTTTTGTACATTCTGTCTGATTTTCTACATGACATGGCTATGTCATTTGAGAATAACGGTTAAGTGCTATCTTTACAATTTGGATGATTCTTACTTCTTTCCTTCCAATTTTCCTTCCTTCTTTTCTTTCCTCTTTCTTTTTGCCCCTAATTTCACTAGCTAGAATTTCCAATACAACATTGAATAGAAGTGGTGAAAGCGAACATGACTATCTTGTTTACGACCGTAGGGGGAAAACATTCAGTCTTTAAGTATAATGTTAGTTGTAGATGTTTTGTAAATACCCTTTATCACATAAGGAAGTTCTCCTCTATTTCTAGTTTACTGAGAGTTTTCATCAATAATGAATGTTGAATTATGTCAAATGCTTTTTCTGCCTTATAGTGTGATAGTCCTCCACCAGCTTGCTTAAGGGTGATATCTGCTACTTGAACATCATTTACAGAACATGGTGAGTTAACCAAATATTTTACCATGTATGTATAAATCTCAATAAAACAAAGAAATTTTAGAATTCAAATCTATAAACTTTAAAGTATTGACTTTGTAATATGATTAATTTAAAAGTAAATTAAAATATATGAGTTTGTGCCTGGCATGGTGGCTCACATCTGTATTCCCAGCATTTGGGAGGCTGAGGTGGGCAGATCACGGGTTTGTCGAAACCAGCCTCAACAACATGGAAAAACCCTGTCTTTACCAAAAAAAAGAAAGAAAAAAAAAATTGGCCAGGTATAGTCCCAGGTACTTGGGAGGCTGAGGTGGGAGGATCACTTGAGCCTGGGAGGTAGAGGTTTCAGTGAGCCAAGAATGCATCACTGCACTCCAGCCTGAACAGTGCCAGACCCTGTCTTAAAAAGAAAATATATATGTATATTAGTTTGATAAACTCCAATATAACTTTTTTACATAAAATTGACTTTTTTAAGTTTATAAATATAAATATTTAAATGTTATTTAAATCCAATTTTGCTGGAAAGCCTAAACACAATGTGGAAGCTATTGACTTGTCTATTATCAATCTTACATACTATTATAAAATAAATGCTATGCCATTAAAGCTTCTCCCAACTATCCAAATGCTTGTGGGTCAGGTGTGAAACCTACAAGATGAAGAAAATGAGGCTTTATCTAGGGGTGACAGTTTTGTGAAAAGAAATGAGTATCAGGGAAGGCTACACAATGCAAAAACAAAATTCTGTGTGAACTTGAACCCAAGGCATTTTGCTTACCAGACAAGTAAGCTGAATGACAAAGCAACAATTCCCTGTCATAAAAGTTAATTTATTTGATATTATAGTTAGACATTTAAAAACACACCAGAAGAATTTTAGAGTTTGAAAATGACAAGTCGCATTTTGTTTTGAGCAGGAAACATAATCAAGACAAACTTACTTCATACAAGGCATTATTGTAATCCCAGTGACTCAGGAGGCCCAAGCAGGAGGACCACTTCAGGCCAGGAATTTGAGATTAGCCTAGACAACATAGCGAGACCTTGTCTCTAAGAAAATAAATTAGTCATTGTAGTAGCACACACCTGTAGTTCTAGCTACCTGGGAGGCTGAGTTAGGGGGACAACTTGAGCCTAGGAGTTTGAGGCTGCAGTGAACCATGATCCCGCCACTGCACTCCAGCCTAGGTGACAGATCAAGACCCCATTTCTGGGAGGGTGGGAAAACCTGACATTGACAAGGCCTGAGCAGAGCAGGCTACCAACTGTAGAAATTGCAAGTTACAAAGAAATTCTCTGTTTTCTACCTTGACATCTATAAAAAGTTGCTCTAAAGAAAAAGAACCAGCTCTGGCCAGGCATGGTAGCTCACACCTGTAATTCTAGCACTTTGGGATGCCAGGGCAGGTGGATCACTTGAGGTCAGGAGTTTGAGACCAAGCCTGGCCAACATGGTGAAACCCTGTCTCTACTACAAATACAAAAACTAGTGGGGTGTGGTGGTGCTCGCCTATAGTCCCAGCTCTCAGGAGGCTGAGGCAGAATTGCTTGAATCAGGGAGGTGGAGATTGCAGTGAGTCGAGATTGTGCCACTGCCCTCCAACCTAGGTGACAGAGCAACACAGAAGAGAAGAGAAAAGAAGACAAAAGACAAGAGAAAAGAGAAGAGAACTAGTTATTTCCACTGTTTTCAGAACAAATCAACAAAGTTAACTCGTGTTGACAGTATGTGAGGTTACAATGTGATACTGTTCTTGAGGAGATGGAAATGTTCAGAAAAGAAGCCACATAAAGTACATGGCAGAAGAGCAAAAATGCAAAACAGGCTTAAAGAACCATGAGAGTTTAGAAAAAAGCAATAGATCAAAGGGATCAAGAATGGGCATTACAAGATGAAACTGAAGACAGAATAGGGAGTAGGTTCCAGGCATGGAAACAGGACATTCTCTATGAGGAAAAGAGAAGAACCTGTTTAGTTGGGCATGAAACATATATTCTAGGTAGAAATAATTTTTTTTTTCTTGAGACGGCATCTAGCTTAGTCACCCAAGCTGGAGTTCAGTGGCACAATCTTGGTTCACTGCAACCTCCGCCTCCCAGATGCAAGCGATTCGCCTGCCTCAGTCTCTGAGTAGCTGGGATTACAGGCACCTGCCACCACGCCTAGCTAATTTTTGTATTTTTAGTAGAGACGGGGTTTCACTGTCCTGGCCAGGCTGGTCTTGAACTCCCGACCTCATGATCCGCCTGCCGCAGCCTCCCAAAGTGCTGGGATTACAGGCATGAGCCACCACGCCCGGCCCGGTAGAAATAATTTTTCAAAACTTAGCTGGAAAAATGTATATAGTGACAAGTAATGGTTTAAAACCCAGACTAAAAGGATAGAAGCTCTTTTGAAAAACTTTTTGAGAAGTTGCTTTCTCAAACTAACCTTTGAAGTGTATTTCTTATCTGTCAGGAAGGTTGGAAGATGGGAAGCTTAGAAGTGGAGAAACCAGAAACTTTTCAAATAAGGGCCCCAGATGCTAGGCCATCTTCCTTCAGCCTCTGAAGTCAGCAGTGAATACATGTGACACAGCATTTCCTCCACTATGCTATGTGCCACGAATCCATGAAGGAATGAATGAAAAGAAAGCAAATGTGCGGGAATAATCTATATGAGTTGGCAAGTCATTGGAGGTGGAGATGTATGTCTAATGGGTGGGAATGCACAAATCTGTAAATATGTGTCAAGTGAACCGTTGGGTACATGCGGACAAGGAATGTGGAGGGAACATGAGCTGATACGTGAGAAGGAGCACATTTCAGAATCAAAATTATTCTGCTTTCTAGTACTGGCTTTGCCACTTATCAATCTTGTGACTTAAGGATGTTTTCTACTCTAAGTCTCAGCTTTATCTCTAAAATGAGCATAATGATACATGTCTGTGAAAAAAATTAAGTTGGATAAAATAAAACAATGTAAATAACTCTTTTTTTTTTTTTTGAGACAGTCTTGCTCTGTTACCCAGGCTGGAGTGCAGTGGCACCATGTCGGCTCACTGCAAACTCCGCCTCCTGGGTTCACGCCATCCTCCTGCCTTGGCCTCCCAATAAGCTGGGACTACAGGCTCCCGCCACCACGCCAGGCTAATTTTTTGTATTTTTAGTAGAGACGGGGTTTCACCGTGTTAGCCAGGATGGTCTAGATCCCCTGACCTCATGATTGGCCCACCTCAGCCTCCCAAAGTGCTGCGATTACAGGCATAAGTCACCGCGCCTGGCCATGACTCACATTTTATTGTCCCCTAATATATAGCCCTGAATAGACGGTGGCGATTTTTTATGATAAGGTCCTTTTGGTGGCATTTTCAAGAGGAGTATCTCAGGCCATGTGGTTGCAAGTGCAGATTTAAAATAAGGAGAAATCTAGGCTGGAGACAAGTTTGCCAGCATTCAGCCTTTCAGCTGTACTATGTCACCTACTCTGTACTAGGGCCAGAGAGGAAACAATGGCTGGTGAAAGAGCAACTGATATTTCTGAAGCCAGGGAAGACATAAATAATTAGAACAAAAGAGAGGGTGAACAAGGAATAGTGTTGACAGTGCAGCCCTCAAGTCTTGGGTCCTTCTAAGTGCAGGATGAAAAAGGAAGCCTTCACGACACATAAATTCTTATGAGACAGTGTTTCTCTTCTGGGAGAAATGGAAACTCAGAAATCAGTGCTCTCAAAGGGATATTAAGTATGATTTCTTGGGAGCCACAATCCAACCAGGCTACAAGGCTTTCCAAATAATACAATCCTGAGTTTGAGCCTCAGAGAAGGCAGGTATATTTTCAAGCCATGCACTGTATCAGTTGCCTTTTTTGGTAGATAGAAGAAAATACTGTATATGCTAATAATCATTAACAAAAAAACATTCAGGTAAAAAGAAGAAATCTGAGTTTTAACAAAACTGAAAAACACTCAGAAGAGGACTATATGGAATGACAATTTGTTTTTCATCTTCTGGATCATCCCCTGAGGAAAGCAAAGAAAGTTCCCTCAGGATATTCCAGTTGGCAACAGCGGAGCAGAGGAATATTACTTTATTCATTTATTCAGAGAAGTACTTCGCTGGGCACTGTTCTAGAAGATGGGAAATACAAGTGATCAAAATATAACCTACTCCACAACTCTCAAATCCAGCTCCAAAAAACTTTTAGTGTGGAGGGTGGCACAGTAAAGAAAATAAGCCAATAAATAAGTAAAACACAGCATTTCAGATCTGTACATTATGACAAAAAAAAAAGGCCTAAATTGGAACAGGAAACACAGATGGGGTGCTCAATTACAAGATGGCAGTTAAAGAAGGCCTCACTGACAAGATAAGTTCCCAGTGTTAGGACCCCAATATCCTTCCTTACAAAGGGTGGGGATCCCACCCTAGAAAAGGAATAGCAGTTCAGCCGCCCCACAGCAGCTGTGGCAGCGCTGTTTCTGGATACCTTCATGGAGAAATGCACACACTGCCCTTCATTTCAAAGATGAGCATCAGTGTCGTCTTCAGAGAAGATGCAGCCATTGTGTGGTTAGGGTTTCTCTCCTCAGGTCACTAGTGTAGGTGCACCTGCTGAGAAGTTTCAGCCACTCCACCTGCAATAAGAAAGACAGATAGTTAATGAGAAAAGCAAGAGACAGAACCTGTGAAGAACATGTGACCATCAATCATTTGAATGAAAGGGGGCAAACTTGAATGAAAGAGGACACATTTGTTTGTGTTTGTATAAAGGTATTCCAGACAGGTGCACAGGAAACGAAAAGTGGTTCACTGTAGTATATCAAAGGTAAAACACAGCCAGGCCTTAGTTTAAATGACAAAAATAGATTTTATTTAGTAATCACTGACAGTGGGAAACCATCTGGGTTTCATAACTGGCACATATCAAAATCAGGCTCCACAGAGCCTGGGAGACGAGGGCCCTATCTTCAGACGTTGACTGAAACAAACGGTAAATTCCTTTGGCGGCATCAATTGAGTTTTCTCAGGCAGGCACTTGAGGAGACCGGGGCTATTAGAAACTACGTTCGGGTTTGTTTAGGTCTTTATAGGCCAAAGTGGCCACCTAGTCCAGAAGGGGGCTCAGAAGAAGCCGCCTAGAGTTTGGTCAAAAAGAGAATCGTTGCCAAGTAGATGAGGGAACTGGGCGGCGGGGGGGGCTTTTGGGGATGGGATGGTTTATAGTATTTTTTGCATATTCAATTATTAAACCGTAGCAACGAAATAGCTAATCGAAATCACAAAACGAAACAAAGTTTTAGCTACATTATCCTATCCATTATCGCCACAAGATGGCGAAAGCGCTTCTCAATTCGCCTGCGGGACAGACGAGGGTGTGGCCCCGAGAACTCCTCCTTGTGCCAATGGCAGCCTTTCCAGCGTTTCATTAGTTCAGTCGCCTGAAGTCCTCTGCATGTAGATTTCTCGCAGGGTAGCCCTTTGTTGACCAAAAAAGAAATACGTTCACTGATTTGGCCAGCTTTTTTTTTTTTTTTTTTAACTTTTTTTTTGGAAGGGAAAGGGAGTGGTAGACACAAAAATACAGAGAATCCTGCACTTCCCAAGGCTCGTCGTGGAGGCTTCAACAGTTACCAACATCTTGCCCATTTTGTTTCATTATCCGCACCCACACTGACAGATGAGGGAGTCTAAAAACTATCCAAAACATGAAATCCCAAATATGTGATTTTAATCATGAATATTTTCACAAATACCCTAACAGATACGGATATAAAGAAAATACACTAAGATTTTACACCTAAGAAAATTTAAAAAATGATGTGTAACATTATCCAATACCTAGCCCTTAAAGAAAGAAAATCCTGAATTGTCTCAAGTATTTTTTATACTGATTTTGTCTGAATGAGATCCCACCAGATCCAAATAACGGCATTTGGTTGCTGTTCCTCTTGAATGTATTAAAATCCATAAATTTACCCAAGTCTCCAAGTAGCCTGACTGCTCTTTGAAAAAGGAATTGAGACCATAATCTGGGTAAGAATTCTCACTAATTATGGATTGTCATTGCTTTTAAAACATTCTTTGAAAAGTGTTGTGGAAAAAATGGTTTTCTTTCTTTTTTTTTTTTTTTTTGAGATCTGTCGCCCAGGCTGAAGTGCAGTGGCACGATCTCGGCTCACTGCAATCTCTGCCTCCCGGGTTCAGGCGATTCTCCTGCCTCAGCCTCCCAAGTAGCTGGGACTACAGGCACGCACCACTACGCCTGGCTTATTTTTGTATTTTTAGTAAAGACCGGGTTTCACCATGTTGGCCAGGCTGATCTCCTTCCTGACCTTACGTGATCCGCCCGCCTCAGCCTCCCAAAATGCTGGGATAACAGGCGTGAGCCTCCGCGCCCGGCCAAAGGTGTACTTTTTATTAGAGTATTTTTAAAAATACTCAAATTATCTGTCACGGTTCCTTGCCTATACCCCTAAAAAGAGAGGGGAGGAGTGGGGGAAGCGGGGGTGGAAACAGAAATAAAAAGAAAACTGATAAACAGAGGAGGAGTCCACAAGCCCAACTCCCATTAAGTCAAGACTTCCCACAGTTCTTTAAGCCAGCAAATGAATGTAATTTAAACTGCTTTAAACTTCATATAAAAATAAATCATTTTTGGTAAATCAATAAACAAGGAGGCATCTCCATGACTACTGGTGGGAGTATGTACTCCTCCTTTTCTAAAACAAAACAGCAGAGAGCCCTGAGTTGGAAACATGAAAAGCATAACTTTTTTGAGTTGGCTATTATTAAGTGTAATATGAGACGGACCACTCCATTCCTACATCTCTTTTCTTTAACCAATGCATTTTGGCTACAGAAGAAATTATGCCTTTTCTTAGTCACTATTCAGCACATCTACAACATCCAAAATTGAACAGTACTTCAAGAGGGTGCTAAATGACTACATGCCACTTTAACTGAGTCTTCCAAAAACTGAGACTTCTGCTTATAAGGAATGTGGTACACATTAGGACTACTGAGTCCCATGGTCATCCATTCATTACCTTACCCTTTCTGTATAATGTATAGAAATGGGTCCAAAAAATGTTGAGATATGAGGTATAAAGTGTTCAGTAAGTTCATAGGCGGTCCTGCTAGCAACAGCAAAGTGAAGCATATCCAAATTTACAGTGTTTATCTCAGTGAAGACAAATCCCTGCCTTATCCATGACAAAATATTTGCAAGAATACAATAATACTTCCCCTGACATATGGGGCACTTAGCAGCATCAGTATCCAGAGGTCAGCCTTGGTGAGCTAAGTCTATACTACAGAGCTCAAGTATCACCTCTACCATTGCCTGCCATCCTGGTCACATTGTTTACAATCATCCTGGTCACATGATTTACAAATAAATCACTTGGGCAATCAGTGGGGTGATAGGAAAAGAGACTACATAACAGCCACATGGTTGATGTGTACCTGACTGTTGATAGCCTCCTCTTAAGAGTGAGAATTTAGGTTAGCATTCATATGGGACATTATTCTCATACTCTGGGACCATTCTGGGAAATTCGTCCATATCACCATTCCCCAAAGCTGCTTGTCAACACAGCCTCCACTTTTGCCTACTTAAAATCTCTGTCTATCCAAACCATTAACCGTGTACATTCAGTTTAGATCAGTGTCTTAGGTCACTCTCCTTCTAGAAAAAGTAAACTTCAGTACTCCAAATTGTGCTGAGTGACAGCAATTCTTTTTCTTATTGCCATTTATGGACATACTTGAGTTATGGCTTCTAATGCTACTGTTACAACTGGCGTCAGTAGTATTAGCCAGCTTATACTGAATGCTTACTATGTACAGGACATTGTTGTAAGTATACCAAAACTATTTGCTCAAGAGGTACTATTACATCCCCCTTTTTAAAATGAAGGGAAAAGCCAGAGGAAAAAAAAGAGAAAAAAGCCAGTTATTCAGAAACTGGTTAGTAATGGGTTGAACTCGTAGCATTCAGTTTTTCTCTCTTTTTTTTTTTTTGAGACGGAAACCCCTCTGTTGCCCAGGCTGGAGTGCAGTAACAGGATCTCAGCTCACTGCAACCTCCGCCTCCTGGGGTCAAGTGATTCTCCTGCCTGAGTCTCCCTAGTAGCTGAGATTACAGGGTCATGCCAGCACATCGGGCTAATTTTTGTATTTTTAGTAAGGATGGGGTTTCACCATGTTGGCCAGGCTGATCTCGAACTCCTGACCTCAACTGATCCACCAGCCTTGGCCTCCCAAAGTGCTGGGATTACAGGCATGAGCCACCCCACCCAGACCCATTCAGTTTTTCAAGCAAAGTATTTTTTGTGCTTATTCTTAAGGGGACACTAGCAAGATGAAAATAACCCATAAGGTGATCATTTGTTTCATTACCCCTTAGGCAAGTTAGTCTTCTGAGTAACAGAATTAGCTGGGTTCTTTTCAACTTAACTTTGTGTAGTTTTAGAAAACCTAGCCTTTACAAATTTTCACCTGTGGCTGGACAATATGCCCATGAGTCAGTCACAATCCTCCTTTTCTTACAAACTCTGCTTTTTATTCTGATTTCTATATCTTGTAAGACAAAGAAGCAAGTTATTTAGCTTGGAAATTATCATCTGACTATTTGGATTAATAGAGAGGGTCAGAGGCCCCTGTAACATAATAATGTCATAAAAGTAATTTAAGTTCTATTTATTCACAGAATTGATAACAGTTCAGTTATCATTAGTATGGGATTACAGTGAAGGGAAAGAACTTGAGTGTATATTTTCTACATAGAAATATATACAACAAACCAGATAGCAATTCAAAGAGATATATATTTTAGAAACTCTACAGAGACAGTTTTCAAAGGCTGGACAAGTGTCCGAGAAAAAGCTCAAAAAAGAAATTTCATAAAGCAGACAATATTAAACTGGGCTTTGAAAAAAAATAGGTAGGGCTTGAGTCAACAAGAGAAAAGTGTGTATTTGATAGTGAATTTAACAAAAATACTAATTGCTTTAGATGCTATTACTCTGCTAAATTTAGATCCATTTTAAATAAACTAGATAGTAACTCAAGTTTATATACAATTACTACCTTTGAAACCTAAAGCCAGTCATAGTGGGAGCTTCCAAATGCTTTATAGACCTTAGATTTTTACCTAAGAGACACATGACTGAATAGGTACAAGCTAGAGCAACATCGTTTGTTGGATGACTGGTTCTCATTTGTGACAACCTGAGTAAGGGGGAACTTGTTTTTCCTCACTTCTAGGCAAAGTCAAAAACAGTATTTAAAATACTAAAGAAAGGAGTTTTAAAATTGAAATTGACTTATTTCAGAAAAGAGTCTGGGATAAATGTCAAGTTTTCTGCCCTAACATCCCGAATTGTCCTGTTTAGGCTTCTAATGCCTTTGCTTATATAGATATACCATAAAGGGAAAATAGTATTCTAACTAGAAATAAAGCATTGATCAGGCTGAAAACTACGGCCTTCAAATTCCATTGCAGCCGGACTGGATGGCTCACGCCTGTAATCCTAGCACTTTGGGAGGCTGAGGCTGGTGGATCACCTTAAGTCAGGAGTTCGAGACCAGCCTGGCCAACATGGTGAAATCCCGTCCCTACTAAAAATACAAAAATTATGCGGGCATGGTGGCGCATGCCTCTAATCCCAGCTACCCGGAAGGCTGAGGCAGGAGAATCGCTGGAACCCGGGAGGCGGAGGTTGCAGTGAGCTGAGATCGCGCCACTGCACTCCAGTCTGGGTGACAGAGGAAGTCTCCCTCTCAAAAAAAAAAAACAGATTATGTTGCCATAAAGGGTCCCTTTTAAAAAAAATCGCTCTATCCAATGAAAACTGAGAAATCTCCTTCCCGAAAGCGATAAAATACTCAAGAATGAGAAACTGACAAACCTGACAGTTTACTGAGTTTGTTAAGGAAGGCCAAATAAAGGCGGGGTTTGAATTCCTTTAGCGCACCCAAACCGGCCGTGGACTTCCCGGATACAGCAACTAATCAGGATGCAGAGAGGAAGGGCGGGCGCTGCCCGGACAAATTCAAACTGATAACCGCTGGAACTTGGCACTGTTCCAACTCACTATCCGCTGGGGGAACCGACGAGTATTTTAATTGGTTTCGAACGTATAATAAAAAGTCTCCCCATCTCCTTACTTAACTCTAAGGGGATTAGAATGGCAGATCTAAAAAAAAAAGTCATCAAGGATTAGTTCAGACTAAAAAACACAGTAGCGAGTTACAAGTACTTATCAATGGCCAGCACAGGAGGAATACAAGCACCAGCTCTCTCGTTGAGAAGATGGGTGGCTCTTAAAAGAGCCGTTAGGGTTGAGAGTTTGCAACCAACTCACTGTTTACTTAGCGCTGGTGTACTTGGTGACGGCCTTGGTGCCCTCGGACACGGCGTGCTTGGCCAACTCCCCGGGCAGCAGCAGGCGCACAGCCGTCTGGATCTCCCTGGAGGTGATGGTCGAGCGCTTGTTGTAGTGCGCCAGGCGGGAAGCCTCACCAGCAATGCGCTCGAAAATGTCGTTCACAAACGAATTCATGATGCCCATGGCCTTGGACGAAATGCCGGTGTCAGGGTGGACCTGCTTCAGCACCTTGTACACATAGATGGAATAACTCTCCTTGCGGCTGCGCTTGCGCTTCTTGCCGTCTTTCTTCTGCGCCTTAGTCACCGCCTTCTTGGAGCCCTTTTTCGGGGCGGGAGCGGACTTCGCTGGCTCCGGCATAGCGAACAATAGCTACAAAGCCTCAAGGAAAGAGAAAAACAAAGTGAGCAAGGTACCACAAGGCGCTTTTATATAGAATCGCTTATGCAAATAAGGTGAAGAGTTGAAGTCTTGTGTCTGATTGGTAGTTATTCAGGGTAACGTCAGCGGTCAGTTCTGCCCAATCAGGATTCTCAAATCCAGAAGACGTACTACCATTGGTTGAAATTAAACTGCAGTCCTAACCAACAACACGTCTTCTTTTTCGCGCGCAATAGTGTTTATAAAGAGCGCCGCCTGGCGCGTTTCTTTCATAGTTGGTTGAGGTGAGTTAGTTGTGCTCGCCATGTCTGGACGTGGAAAGCAGGGAGGCAAGGCTCGCGCTAAGGCCAAGACCCGCTCCTCTAGGGCCGGGCTTCAGTTCCCCGTGGGCCGAGTGCACCGCCTGCTCCGCAAGGGCAATTATGCCGAGAGGGTTGGGGCCGGCGCGCCGGTGTATCTGGCAGCGGTGCTGGAGTACCTGACCGCCGAGATCCTGGAACTGGCGGGCAATGCGGCCCGCGACAACAAAAAGACCCGCATCATCCCGCGTCACCTCCAACTGGCCATCCGCAACGACGAGGAACTCAACAAGCTGCTGGGCAAAGTCACCATCGCACAGGGCGGTGTCTTGCCCAACATCCAGGCAGTGCTGCTGCCCAAAAAAACTGAGAGCCACCACAAGGCGAAGGGCAAGTAACTACCTGGACTAGTTTGTGGCAACTGGAGTAAAACGAGTCCAAACCAACGGCTCTTTTAAGGGCCACCCACGTCTTCTCCAAAAGAACTTAACATTTCTTCCATGGGAAAGAAAATGAGACATGGGGAAAACTTAAGTCATAAGTTACCCATCCTTATACCTTTTGAAGACGGTGTGTAGCGAACACTGCAGATTTAAAAGAAAAACTACAGGGAAGGTGGTCCAGGTTCTACCACGTTTAAAAGTTAGGATGTGAACAGATGCATTAGGCCACTACTTTATTTTAAACTTAGTATGTGCCCAGAGTGCCAGTGGCTTCGTGAATTTTTGAAGCACTTTGGCACAAGGGTGATTGCCCTGGCTGGAATTTAGCAGACAGCTATTCCACGCGGGCCAAGGGCGGCAAGATGTCCCGCCGCTACGTGCCCGGCACGGTGACCCTGCGCGACGTACGGCGCTACCAGAACTCTGAGCTGCGGATCAGCAAGCTGCCTCCTGCGAGAGCTCGGCGGTGACGCCGCTGTAGGAGAGCGAGGCTGCAGGACTTTGTGACACGATAGTCCACCTCCCTGCAAAGGCTCTCTCAGAGACACATCTTTCCTGATGGATAGCTGTGAAGCATTCTCTTACCCACCCCACTGCATGTTTCAAAGTACTCCTTTAAAATGAAGTGAGTAAAATACTGGGATGACGTTATCTGGAGCCCAAGAAAGATTTCTCATTTGGAAAGGCCTAATATCCTAAGTTGCTTACCCAGAAGAACTTGACAGGATAGTTATTTCTAATAAACCTTAAAACCCTTTCAGGAAATTTGAGGTAAAGTGTTAGCACACAGACTGTTAAAACGTCTTCCTCACAGATACGGGGGAAAATACATAGAGGATTATAATATGGTTCAACACATGATAAGTATTAGAAATGTACTTTAGAAATAAGTATTAGAAATGTTTATGAGTATTAGAAAAGTACAGTGTTGGGCGTTCCTGACACAAACAGGCCTCCTAGCAAGACTGGCAGATTTCTGTGGAGGAGGGTTATTTAGTACGATAGTGCAAATAACTTTTGGTGTTGTAGCTAAATAAGGAATACTCATGCCAAGATTGCACAATCTTGCCTCCTACCTCTGTTCACTGAACTCTGATGTAATTTATTTATTTATTTATTTATTTTTATTTTATTTTATTTTTTTGAGACGTGGTCTTGCTCTGTGGCCCAGGCTGAAGTGCAGTGGCGTGATTTTGGCTCACTGCAAGCTCCGCCTCCCGGGTTCACACCATTCTCCTGCCTCAGCCTCCCGAGTAGCTGGGACTACAGGCACCCGCCACCACGCCTGGCTAATTTTTTGTATTTTTAGTAGAGACGGGGTTTCACCGTGTTAGCCAGGATGATCTCAATCTCCTGACCTCGTGATCCGCCCACCTCGGCCTCCCAAAGTGCTGGGATTACAGGCGTAAACCACAGCGCCTGGCCCACTCTGATGTAATCTTGAGAAAAAGACATTAGCTCATTTTTCTTGCGTATTGTAGACACTTTTGGCTGTCTGGTAACATGGAACATCTCAGAATGATGTTTTAAGTATATAAAATGCCGAAATTAAATTACAGTTATCAGAGTATTTTTAAAACTTGATAGTGAAAAATGGCCCTATATAGTTATGTTGTTAATATAGTTAACACATTATATGATTTGGTGAGCCTAATTGCTGTTTACTAATTAGAGGAGTATAAATGTTTCAAGATAACTCAGCAATTGTAATGAGAAATGAAATATCTAATGTCTTTTGGGTTACAAAGTAACAGGTACTGAGATTTGTGGCCTAAATTCATAATAAAGTGAAATGTTCAAGTTCAGTCAAGGTTAACTTTTTAAAAATAGATATTTTACTACCCAAACTCACAGACTTCCCCTTCAGCACCCTCCAATTGCTGAATTTTATCCTTAGGGGCGTTGTGACATATAAGTATGGACCTCAGGTTAAAAACTCTTGCTCTAAAATTTGGTCGACCTACTCCATTTCTTTTCAGCTCCTTTTCTCTAGATACCTCCCCTTCCTATCTGGAATTTCTTTAGCACTTAGTCTATTGACATCTTGTAACATTTTATTGTTTCTGTTTCTTGTTGTTAAAATATAACTACTTCCAATCCTAGTATAAATATGATGTTCTGGAACAGAAACAAGTGCTGACAATCAGCAAAAATAGGTACTTGAGACGCCCCCAAAATAGTAAAATATTTGGCTTTTTGATGGATTTTTATACTGTGTAGCCCAAATGATAATTTTATTCATTTTTGAATTGTTCGTCTTTAAAGGTCTTTCAACTTATTTAAATTAATATTTAATAAATTTCACAATTAAATGTACAGTGGTTGGACACAGGATGTATTTTGCAAGTGTAACTGTTATTGGAAAGGGGTCTCAATCCAGACACCAAGAGAGGGTTCTTGGGTCTCTCTCAAGAAAGAATTCGAGGCAAATCCATAGATACAGTGAAAGCAAGTTTATTAGAGAAGTAAAGAAAATTGTTCTTTTGTTCTATTCTAAGGATATTTATAGTTATTTCTTGATTACATGCTAAACAAAGGATGGATTCTTCATGAGTTTTCTGGGAAAGGGGTGGGCAATTCCCCAACTGAGAGTTCCTCCTCCTTTTAGACCATATAGGGTAGCTTTCCGATGTTGCCATGGCTTCTGTAAATGATCATGGCACTGGTGGGAGTGTCTTTTAGCATGCTGATGCATTGTAAGTGTGTATAATGAGCAGTGAGGATAACCAGAGGTCAATTTCCTTGCCATCTTGATTTTGGTAGGTTTTGGCTGGCTTCTTTACCTCATACTTTCATTAGGAAAGTCTTTGTGACCTGTACCTTGTGCCAACCTCTTCTGTGACTCATTCTGTGAATACAAATGCCTTAAGCTTCTGGGAATGCAGCCCAGTAGGCCTCAGCCTTATTTTACCCAGCTCCTATTCAAGATGGAGTTGCTCTGATTTAAACGCCTTTGACATAATAAAGTTTGCTGCTAGATTTGTTTTGTAATGTGAAAGAATGTTGAGTACTCAGAGTTACTCTGTTTGAACTAAGTTTATCTTGATAGTCAGTTATCCTATTAGAAAAGAGACTGACTAGCATCACATTTTTTAAAATGTTATACTGTGTGTATGTTTACTATCAATTTCAGAACTAAATTTACCATCAATTTCAGAAACTAAAGAGTCTGACAAACTCAAACATCCTTGTAGGGGAGGCAAAATTTTACCTCTATCCTCTTAAGAGTTTTTATGGCTGGGCCTGATAATTAAACTGACATAAGACAGATTAAGAGGAGAAAAGCATATAAATTTATTTAATATAAATTTTATGTGGCATGGGACATGGGAGCTCTAATTACAGACCCCAAAGAAGTAGCAAAACCTAAATGCTTTTATAGTAGGTTGAACAGAGTAAATTGTGAAAATATAACTATGTAGGAAGGCTAAAGGAAAACAACAGTTATTTTAAGGAGATCTGCTTTTACAGAATTCTCTTGGTTTCAACTTCCTGTCCTTGATGAAAATGTTCTTTTCCTTTTGGTACAGGGAGGACATCTTCCACATCAGGCCTCCGAGCCCAAGCTAAGCCTGTGACATGCACATATACATCCAGATGGCCTGAAGCAACTGAAGATCCACAGAAGTGACAACAGCCTTAACTGATGACATTCCACCATTGTGATTTGTTTCTGCCCCACCCTAACTGATCAATGTACTTTATAATTCTCCCCACCCTTGAGAATGTACTTTGTGAGATCCACCCCCTACCCCCAAAACATTGCTCTTAACTCCACCGCCTATCCCAAAACCTGTAAGAACTAATGATAATCCCACCACCCTTTGCTGACTGTCTTTTCGGACTCAGCCCGCCTGCACCCAGGTGAAATAAACAGCCTTGTTGCTCACACAAAACCTGTTTGGTGGTCTCTTCACACGGACATGGGAATTTTAATTCCTGCTTTTAGGGAGGAAAAAGGGAACAGTGAGAGTGCCTTTCTGCCTTTCTTGTACTTACTCTTGTAAATTGCCTTTATCTCAAAATCTTATTCCAAAATGGCATATTTTGGGATGGCATATTCTGCCACGTTTTACCATTCATTGCTATCCTTATTGTCACTAATTGCTATGCGAAAACTCATGAAATCAGATACAGAAAATGGCTTCTGATTGGTGAGAAGCTCAAGTAGAGAAATATATTTGTTAACTAATGTTGGGGAAATACAATTTTGAAATCTCCCAAAGAATAGAAAAGAAATAATTTTATTATTGAATAAGCATTAAACCAGAGAGTTGCTTATCACAGGCAATCTTATGAAGAGATTGCAAAACCAGAAAGAAATCTTGCTTTCTTATTATGTATAGCCATGTTGGATAGGTTTTGCAATTCGAAGTTAGGTGACAGCGAAAGTTTGGCCTATTTTCTCGCTGGAAACTGGGAGACAGAGCACTATCTTTTTAAATGATGAACATTTCAAAGAGATGGCTCTCCAGGCATTGAGAAAATATTCTGTTATAAAGCCTATTTAGTCATTAAAAGGATTTGCATACATTTTAAAAGGACAGAGAAAGACATCTTGAAAGTGATGGGAAAGGAAGTCTCTTGTTTACAACAGATAATTAAGCCTGTTATTTTTAATTTGTATTTACCCTTAGATTAAGTATTCAATTAATCTATGCTACCTTCCCCTCTTTACAACATATACTGAATTCAGCTACAGCAAGTTACAGCGAGTCATATCAATTTTGTTTTGTTTTCCAAAGATGTATGGCAAGTTTTCTTTTATTGCAATGTAAACACAAAAATGTTTAAAGTATTTTAATGAAAAGTTTATCTTCATTTACTTTATGACATTTAAGTGGAGTACTTTGAAAATACTTCAAGCATTGCTGTAAGGAACTCATTGAAATAAAGAGTAGCAAGAAAATCACCAAATAGGCTGGGTGCAGTGGCTCGTATATTCAGTATATGATAAGTTCCTCAAATCAGTGGGGGAAATAGGTCATGTATTGTACTGACTAACCAGCTGATTAACTTTTTGAAAAGTTATTTCTATATACAAGAAATCAAATCCTTATTAGTACAGTTGGATTATTTAAAATGGTTCTACCCAGCATTAGTTAAGGTTGTAGGCATATCAGAAACTGCTACTGGTGTAGGGGCCAAGAGAAAACCTCCCTTTTGCCCTCTGAAAGTTTACTGAAAATCAACTGATAAGAGAATATTAAGAAGAGAAAAGGCATACAAATTTATTAAGGTACAGGGCTGGGGACCACAGAATAATTACCTCAACCCCCTAGTGGGGTACAGAAGCTTATATACCCTTTCTCAGAGGCAAAAGAGGAGATGGGTAATGTAGACAATTGTCTAATTTGAGGAACAGTAAATGATTATTAGGGAGAAGGAATGGACCAAGGAGAAAGAAATTAACTTGTAAATGATTCTCTTTGGAATCTGAATGAGATCAAGAGGCCAGCTTTATCTTGTGGGAAAGTCCATCTAGGTATGGTTGCATTCTTCAGTCTTCTTTTCTGCAGTAGATAATGAGGTAACCGAAGGCAATTGTGCTTTTTTTGGTAAGAAGCTTTCTTGGTCATATCAGGAAATTCCAGAGAAAGTCCCTCCCTGGAAGAGAAACAAGACAAAGTTAGAGGGACCTTGATTCTTAGACTTGTTTCTGAGAACCTTCAATTTTCAAAAGCACCCAGGATTACCAAGCTCGATATCTGGGGGGATAATTCTCCACCCCAAACACTGGAAATGAAAATAAGTAGAAGATAACTTAGCAATATACCTGAACGATCTTTAAATTCTATATGAGTCTATCTTGTATTGCTAGGAATTTAGCATATGGAGTATATTTCCATGTTATATCAAGGAGAAAAATGCCACAAAATAGCATAGTTCCACACAAATAATGTTAAAGAAAACGTATATATGTAGAGATAATATTTTATTCTTTTTGCTTTATGTATCTTCTATAATGTTAACATTTTTGTTATGAGGCAGGAATCATGTTAAATGAAAAAAGGAAGAAAAACAGCCTAGGTCTTGAGGATTAAAAAGGACTGAAGGAGAACAAAAGGGAGTAGTGCACAGCAGGCCTGTTTCCCTTTTAGGTCCCCTCCCCCGACGTGGAGGGACTTCCCGCCAAAGCTCTTCCGGTTTTCAGTCTGGTCCGCAGGGTTTACCCATAAAAGAAAGCTGCCATCACAGGCAGATCTTTGTTCTCTGATCACTTGATAATGTCAGGACGCGGCAAAGGAGGTAAGGGTCTGGGGAAAGGGGGTGCCAAGCGCCACCGCAAAGTGCTGCGCGACAACATCCAGGGCATCACCAAGCCAGCCATCCGGCGCCTTGCTCGCCGTGGCGGTGTGAAGCGCATCTCCGGCCTCATCTATGAGGAGACCCGCGGGGTGCTGAAGGTGTTCCTGGAGAACGTGATCCGGGACGCCGTGACCTACACGGAGCACGCCAAGCGCAAGACGGTCACCGCCATGGACGTAGTCTATGCGTTGAAGCGCCAGGGCCGCACCCTTTATGGCTTCGGCGGCTGAACTGCATTTTGAAGCCCTGTCCTTCTCTAAAAAGGCCCTTTTTAGGGCCCCTAAGCTTTCAACAAAAGAGTTGAAATGACAGCAAAGTGAGTCTCTTAATAGGGTCCTTGTCAGTGAGTTCTCTTATCCTGTTTTAAAAGATTAACTCGGGATGTCGAAAGTGGGCTGATGACTACAGATGGCCCTGGGCCGAGATTTCCCAAGGCCAGAAGAGCTTCTGCTGACCAGTAACTTCTGGCGGCTGCTTGGAAATTGCCTGCAGCCGGTGTACCGCTCGGATTAGTTTAGAAAGCCAAGGGTTCTGGGGCCTAAAAAGGGGCGGGCTAGAACTTCCCTTTGGCCCTTCAAATACGTCTGGGGAGAGATGAGGGGTTTGATAGGGCTCCATTAAATGCTGGAGCCTCCAGGAAAGCTTAGTGGTGGCTGGTTTAAGAAGACGTGGGTGGCACAGAGCTCTGCATGTAGGGAGCAGACCATACTTTTACTACTGTAGAAGACAGCTGGGTAGTCTTAAGAGTCTTTTGTAATAATATTCCTTTATATGTTTGCCTTCTGATACGATTTTTAAATACTGAAATATATCAAGTATACAAAATGCGCTGGTGACCACACCACTTCTTCAACAAGTGCAGTTAAAATCCTCATGTCCCTTCTCAGTAGCACAGCCCTCCCTTTTTCCTATCCTAGAATTAACTAATATTCTAGGATAAACTGATATTCTGAATTTGGTGTTTACTGTTCCTACGCGTTTTATTTTTAACTTTAGATGCACATACCCCTAATCTATTTTAAACGTCTTCATGAATTTTTACATTTGCTCTTGAAATATATCCGTGTTGAAATGTGCAGTTCTACGTTATTTTCACCATTAATCTAGTTTTCTAATGTGTCAGTAAATACTTTATTCATTTCTGTTGATTTTTTTTTTCTTTATTACAAAACAGCACTGTACACACCTGTGCATTTTCTGGTTACATGAAAGTGGAATTATTTGGTAAAAGTATGTGCATATTCAACATGAGTAAAAATGAACAATTTGCTTTCCAGGATAGTATTTTAAAATTTACACTCCCATATTCCACCAGCAGTGCTTCAGAATTATTGTTTATCAGCATTTCCTAATGTCAGATTGGAGTTTTTTCAATGAAATTTTTGGCTATTTAGAGATTTTCCCCCTTTTCTGGGAATAGTCTATTCAGATTCTCTACAGTTTTTATTTTATGAGTTTTGATTTGTAAATATTTATATATTTGAGTTTAAACTTTGTCAGTATGTGACAAATATATTCTGTCACCTTGTGGGTTCGTTTTTAACTGTTCGTGATATCTTTGGATGTACAGAATTTTAATAATGTTGGATTTATATTTTTTATAGTTTTTGAATGCTGCCTTTTCATAAAGGAGTTATCTGCCTTCCACTTTCCCCAGGAGCTGCAGGCATCAATCCGGGGAGAAAAAAAAAAAGTATTTAGGCTGCTTATCTCCTGATTGGGCTTGAAGTGGATAGTAAGGCTTTTCTGAAATAGCTCTAAGAGTAGCTTTAAGAGCGAGCTAAGGGAAGACCTCACAAAAGATTGACCTTACTCTCTAAATAAGCAATGATTAACAATAACTAAAATTTTCAAAGTATTACAAAAGGGACAAAACAAAGGGTGAAAGAGGAAAGTAATTCCTAAGATACAATGAAAGTTTGTTGAAAAGTGTTGTTAAATGCTTTACGTGGATTATCTCATATCTCATATTTTTATGATAGATTTTACTACTCTTATTTTAAAATGGCAAAATAGAGGCCAAATCAAATAACCAATTCACAAATGTTAGAGTCTGTGACCCAAACTTGTAATTTTTAAATTTTTATTCTTCCAGGAGCATAAATTCAAATTGCCCTGAACATACACTCACTCAAACCTGTAATATTCTTAATCACACTCTCTTAGTAGATAGAGAAGCCATCACAGAGAGTAGTAGTGGTGCTAGTCCTATAATGGAGAATTTGGGGAAATGTGTCAGGACAGGTACAAAACCTGCCTGTCACTTATCCCAATAGGAATGAATTATTTTCATGTGTCAGTTTGTGGGCCTATCTGAGAAAGTCATTTTCATTTTGTGTCTATATAGTTATGTTATTGTTAAAGAAATCTGCAGCAATGTAACATGTCCTTCCCTGTCATTTTTCATGTTCCAAGCCCAATGGATTAAACACTCCCTTAGGAAAAATGTAGTAAGTGGTGTCGCCAGAAGGAATTGTAATCCTTTGCATAGTGCCCTAGTGGGTTTTAGGTCAAGTTCTGCTCACTGAGTGTCTTATGGTATAGCACTAGCCATGCATGGAGTTTGAGCACTTACAATGTGGCATGTGACTGAGGGAGTGTTTAATTATATTTTAATTAGTTTACATTTAAAAACTGGTGCTGGATTCAATTAGATAACATCCAAGTATGCTTGGAACACCTTAGGGACATGAATCAGAATCTTCTTATTCTAATTACAGATGAAGAATTCTCCATGAAAATTTATTTTGATACACTGTAAAAGTGTAAAATACCCACCAGAGTTTGAAGATTTGAAATGAAAAAATAATGCAAGATATTTAATACATTCTGTATTGACTATATGCTGAAACTGTATTTTTGATACATTCTGTCAAATAGGATACATTATTAAAATTAATTGTAACTTTTTTTTTTTTTTGGAAACGAAGTCTCGACCCTCTTGTCCCCCAGGTTGGAGTGCAATGGCGCCATCACGGCTCACTGCAACCTCTGCCTCCCGGGTTCAAGAAATTCTCCTGCCTCAGCCTCCCGAGTAGCTGGGAATACAGATGCATACCCGCTCGGCTAATTTTTTGTATTTTAAGTAGAGACGGGGTTTCACCAGTAGACCAGGCTGGTCTTGAACTCCTGACCTCAGGTGATCCATCCACCTCAGCCTCCCAAAGTGCTGGGATTACAGGCATGAGCCACTGCGCCTGATTTTTTTTAACTTTTAAAAATGGGCCAGGCGTGGTGGCTCAAGCCTGTAATCCCAGCACTTTGGGAGGCCGAGACGGGCGGATCACGAGGTCAGGAGTTCGAGACCATCCTGGCTAACACGGTGAAACCCCGTCTCTACTAAAAAATACAAAAAGCTAGCCGGGAGAGGTGGCTGGCGCCTGTAGTCCCAGCTACTCGGGAGGCTGAGGCAGGAGAATGGCGTAAACCCGGGAGGCGGAGCTTGCAGTGAGCTGAGATCTGGCCACTGCACTCCAGCTTGGGCGACAGAGCGAGACTCCGTCTCAAAAAAAAAAAAAAAAGGTTACTGGAAAGATAAGATGTACATGTATGACGTGTATTATATTCCCTCCCCCCACCTTTTTTTTTTTTGAGATGGAGTCTCGCTCTGTTGCCCAGGTTCGAGTGCAGTGCCATGATCTCGGCTCACTGCAACCTCTGCCTCCCAGGTTCACGTCATTCTCCTGCCTCATCCTTCCAAGCAGCTGGGACTACAGGTGTCCCATTAGTCGAAACCATGCCCTACTAATTTTTGTATTTTTAGTAGAGACGGGGTTTCACCATACTGGCCAGGCTGGTCTGGAACTCCTGATCTTGTGATCGACCCACCTCAGCCTCCCAAAGTGCTGGGATTACAGGCATGAGCCATCGCACCTGGCCGTATTATATTTCTATTCGAGTAGTGTCTTAAGAGTAACAAACTGGCTTTCAGACACTTATAATAGGACAGAAAAATCCTAGTTCAAGAAAGAATGAGAAAGTAGGAGAAACCAAATGAACAACAAATTTCCCAGGCTGGGCACAGTGGCTCACCCACCCGGTTCACGCCAGCACTTTGGGAGGCCAAGGTGGGTGGATCACCTGACGTCAGGAGTTCAAGACCAGCCTGGCCAACATGGTGAAACCACGTCTCTACTAAAAATATAAAAACTAGCCGGGCGTGGTCACGGGCGCCTGTAATCCCAGCTATTCAGGAGGCTAAGGCAGGAGAATTGCTTGAACCCAGGAGACAGAGGTTGCATTGAGCCAACACAGTGCCACTGCACTCCAGCCCGGTGACAGTGAGACTGTCTCAAAAAAAAAAAATTTTTTTTCCTTTCCTTCACGTATATTCCTGAAGACAGAGATAAGGTCTTCTCCCAGCTGTACTTATACCTCAGGTAATATCAAGAAAGCAGTGACATGATATATTACACTTCATGGGCATAGAGTTGTGACATTTACTTCTTTGTATTAAGGACTTGAAGAATTACTAAGTTTTTCCAGCTCATCTAAGGTAGAAAGCCATGCCATTTTCTTAGGTCCATTGACCTCTTTACTTCCAACTTCTAGGTTCAGATACTAGATAACAACACAGACCAAACATATGATTGCCAAGTCCCTAACCACAGTTAAATAAACCTCCACTTTTCAATCCCAGAGCTACTCTCAGTTTCCCAAAGGATGGGAAAATCTGAAGCAGGCAATTATTCTGTGCAAGTGTTCTTCAGGAGGCTGTAACAATTGCTAGATTAAATTGCTGTGGTCCAGAATCACACAGCAATTATTGTAAAGCACTGAACTACTCTTTAAAAAAAAAAAAAAAATTTTATGAGACGGGAGACAATTTAGCACATTCAACTTTTTAACAATCTAAGAGAGATTATGAAATATACAAATGAATGAAAGAGCCCTACTTTTGTTTCAAATTAAGTCAAATTAATACACATGACTAATGAGAAAGTAAATGACAGAGATATACGGTATAATGGGAACAAACAAGAGCATAATGGAATCTTGTTCTGATTCTAACGATCTGAGCAAATTAAGCTTTGCATCCATTTAGCTATTTGTGAAGTAACATTGATCTGAACTTTTTGATTCCTTCCAGCTGTTAAACTCTGTGCTATCAACCGGGTGTGGTTGCTCACGCCTGTAATCCTAGCATTTTGGGAGGCCGAGGCGGGTATGGATAGCCTGAGGTCGGGAGTTCGAGACCAGCCTGGCCAACATGTTGAAACCCCCATCTCTACTAAAAATACAAAATTTAGCCAGGCGTGGTGGCAGGCGCCTGTAATACCAGCCATTTGGGAAACTGAGGCAAGAGAATCGCTTGAACCTGGGAGGGGGAGGGTTGCAGTGAGCCAAGATCTCACCATTGGACTGCAGCCTGGGCAACAGAGCTAGACTCCGTCTCCGGAGGTGGGGGGTGGGGGGGGGAATCTGTGCTATCGAGAGAAATAAAATGAGATCATTTTGAAGGGAGTGAGAAAAGGGGTGAGGGTGAAAGCAGGAGAAAGTTATGGCCACTTCCACCCAGTATTTCTATTAAAACACAAATGCACTTCCAGAATTTTGTAAAAAGCAAAAAGGACTGAAAGTAAATTTTATAAAATCAAGATGATATGTCCATTTGCAAAAACAGTTTTTGCAAGTCTAAAGGTAATAACAGCAGATAACTTCAGAGTAAAAATTTTAGTCTATAAAGAGTAGTCAGGTATACCTGAAGGCAGAATTCATTGGCATAGTGTATCTTAGTTTGTTTTTAAATTTTATTTGCGACAGAGTCTCGCTCTGTTGCCCAGGCTGGAGTGCAGTCAGGTGATCGCAGCTCACTGCAACCTTTGTCTCCTGGGTTCCAGCAATTCTCCTGCCTCAGCTTCCCCAGTAGCTGGGACTACAGGCACACGCCACCACGCCCAGCTAATTTTTGTATTGTTAGTAGAGACAGGGTTTCACTATATTAGCCATGCTCCTTTCGAATTCCTGACTTCAAGTGATTGCCTCCTATATAGGTATAGATATAGATCAGTGCCTTCTATATAGGTAAACAATAAATATATTTGTTGATACATTTCTTAGAATATTAATGTAACCCCAAAATTGCTGATAGGATAAATAAGACTTAGATGAACAGTGAACATATGCTTTGCATGTATTTTAAGTTTTCCAATATGACCTTGCTAATCTCCAAATGCTCAAGGGCGGGCAATATCCCCAAAGACTAGAACAATGCATGGCCAAATATGTTTTAAATATATATACAGACACATATACATTAAAAATTTCCCTGTGAAACTGGCCTGCATTTCTAAATCACAAATTTAGCCAGGTAACAACCTAGCTTAAAATTCGTGGACCCTTTCTTTCACTTGGTTCTTCCAAAAAAGTTCCACACTGCTTATCACCGGCATAGCCATTCTAGCCTCCAGTTACACAATAAAACCCACCTAACTCTGCTCAGACCCTGTGCTGCTGGGGAAGTTCCCTTCTCCTCTACTCCAACTTCTTGCTTCGGGGCGAACTGTCTCTAGTCTCAGTCTGTTGTTTCCCCCTCTGGATCCAGTTGCTTTTCCTTTTCCTTTTCAATAAGCTTTGTCAAAAGGAAAAATTACTGATTGAACCAATTGACGCTGAACATGCCTTAAAAACTAGTAAACTATTCAAAAATCTCCGCGATGATCTCACGTTCCGTTTCTTCACTCATGAGAAAAGCTGTGCTCCTTCCCTTACCCTTGCAGACTATCCTGCCTGGTGGTCTGGCATCTTCCGGATGTCTTGTGGGCTGGAGAGGTGGAAACGGGGGGGTGAGACGGAAGCAAGCAAGGCAGAGCTGGGTACAGCCTAGAAGGGGTTAAATAAGGTAACTGCTCGAGCGAAAGCCATACGTACTGGTTGGTAGGCCATCGGGAACCAAATTTACAAATACATAAACTCAAGTTAGAACTCCTTTAAATGGTGGAAAGTACACGTGACACAATAGGCTTTCAGCAAGTTCTAACAGGAAGTCACAGCACTCGACACAACGGAAGTATCCATTTTCGCGCCAAGAGCCAGGAAGCACTTTCTGTTAACGCAAGTTTCCTGCATATCCTTAATTTTTTAGGCGCCATATTCCTTACTCAGTACTAACAAAGTGCATGTGGCTTCTCTTTAGCCTGTACTCGGTTACAAGCACTGTACGCATTATTCGGTGTAATGAAATCATAATAACCCCTTTAAAGAGATCACCATTATTTAAACCTGGATTAGGAACACGTGTTTGCAGCTCTAATATCGACAATTTAAGTGGCTCTTAAAAGAGCCTTTGGGGTTGGGCTTTAAAGACGCTTACTTGGCAGGTTTACTTAGCGCTGGTGTACTTGGTGACGGCCTTGGTGCCCTCGGACACAGCGTGCTTGGCCAACTCCCCGGGCAGCAGCAGGCGCACGGCCGTCTGGATCTCCCTGGAGGTGATGGTCGAGCGCTTGTTGTAATGCGCCAGGCGGGAAGCCTCACCCGCAATGCGCTCGAAGATGTCGTTGACGAAGGAGTTCATGATTCCCATGGCCTTAGAGGAGATACCGGTGTCGGGGTGGACCTGCTTCAGCACCTTGTACACGTACACGGAGTAGCTCTCCTTGCGGCTGCGCTTGCGCTTCTTGCCGTCTTTCTTCTGGGCCTTAGTCACTGCCTTCTTTGAGCCCTTCTTGGGCGCAGGAGCGGACTTCGCTGGCTCCGGCATGTTGAGGGCGAACTACGAGTCGAGGCGGACTAACAGCAGATCGAGAGAACGGGAAGTAATGGGAGCAAGGCACCAGGAGTCGTTTTTATATAGAACCTCTCATGCAAATAAGGGGAAGAGTTAAAGTCCTGTATCTGATTGGTGGTTATTCGGGGTGACGTCAGAGGTTAGTTATACCTAATCAAGCCAATCAGCAAATCCAAAAGACGTACTTCCATTGGTTAAAATTAAGCTGCAACTCTAACCAATGACATATCTTCTTTTTCGCGCCCAATGGTGTTTATAAAAGGCGCTGCCTCTCTACTTTCGTTTTGTTGGCTACTTTAAGTAAGTTGTGACCAGTATGTCTGGACGTGGCAAGCAAGGTGGTAAAGCTCGCGCTAAGGCCAAGACCCGTTCTTCTCGGGCTGGGCTTCAGTTCCCCGTGGGCCGAGTGCATCGCCTACTACGCAAGGGCAATTATGCAGAGCGGGTTGGGGCCGGCGCGCCGGTGTACCTGGCTGCGGTGCTGGAGTACCTGACTGCTGAGATCCTGGAGCTGGCTGGCAATGCGGCCCGCGACAACAAGAAGACCCGCATCATCCCACGTCACCTCCAGCTGGCTATCCGCAACGATGAAGAGCTCAACAAGCTGCTGGGCAAAGTCACCATCGCGCAGGGTGGTGTCTTGCCCAATATCCAGGCCGTGCTGCTGCCTAAGAAGACTGAGAGCCACCATAAGGCCAAATAAGGAGCGAGGTTGTGAAAACTGAAAAACAAAGGCTCTTTTCAGAGCCACTCTACACTGTCCTAGAGAAAGCTGGACACAGTCATGTTTGTTTCACTTCATGTTTGTTTCATTAAATCACATTGTAAAGCGTTTCTTTCCCGGTTGGGCTGGAGCAACTCTTTACAATGTTTCTAGATGTAACTTAATCCACTGGAAGGCAATGAAGACCCGCAAGTTAGTGTAGGATACACCGGAGAAGCTTATTCAGCAGGGATAATAAGTGAAATCAAACCTGCAAATCCCTGAAGTCTATTTACTAATTCCAGAGTTTGTTTGTTTTTGACATGGAGTCTTTCCCTGTTGCCCAGGCTGGAGTGCAGTGGTGCGATCTCGGCTCACTGCAACCTCCACCTCCCAGGTTCAAGCGATTCTCCTGCCTGAGCCTCCCGAGTAGCTGGGATCATAGGCATGCACCACCATCCCCAGCTAATTTTTGTGTTTTTAGTAGAGACGGGATTCCACCATGCTGGCCTGGCTGCTCTTGAACTCCTGACCTCAGGTGATCCGCCGGTCTCGGCCTCCCAAAGTGCTGGGATTACAGGCGTGAGCCACCACGCCCAGCCTCCAGTGTAATAATTATATTACATTAATAGTGTTGTCAAACAGCCATAAAAATGGGATATACTCGCCACTCTTTAAAGGCAAATTTTGCAATTCTAAGTATTCTTGAAAAGCAAGAAAGGTCAGCCTGATTCTTAAGTGGTCTAACTCTTAAGAGTAACTTTACCCAGGTGATGAAAGTCTAGTGACTCATTTGCATTACAATTTGATTCCGATGGGAGGAGAATATGGTATGCAGAATTTCCTGAATCCCATATTTGTAAATCCTTAGTCCCATTTCTTTGGAGCAGGTGTATTAATGCACTCTTTTAGTAACTCAGGATACAGCATGGCTTTTTCTGTCTCGTTAATTTGTATTATCAAATTTATTAGATCAGGATTGCTATTGCTTTTGATTGCTTGTCCACATTAATTTACCTACCCTAGGAAGCCCTATGAGTTTCCTTCCTCCCCATCGACCCCCAACTTGATATTACTTGCCTGCTTTTACTTCATAGCCTCAAGGCTTTCTGGCTATTTTCACAAAATGCCAAACACATTTTCTGTCTTAAGGCCTTTGCGCTTTAAATTCCCTCTTCCCTGATAGCTACCTTTCTCACTTTTTTTCAATCTATGTAGGTCTCACAGAGTGAGACTCCATCTCAAAAACAACAACACAAAAAAACCACACAGAAGAGATATTTGGTGCCAACCACTTATGGCTACATATGCAATATGAATGTGTTTATTTAATTCTCACAACCTTTTGAGGTGAGTATTGTTTGGACTCTAATTTGGAAAAGAAAGTGTTGTGTTACTTATCTAATCAGATTCTCAATTAGTAGGAGAAAAAGCTATGTATACTCAGCCAGTATGCCTGTCAAGTTGCCCCCCACACTGGGCCAAAGGGGCTCTAGACCACCTTTTTTAACTCCTTTGTGGGTCACTGAGTGAGGACTGCCCTGGGGAAGGATGCAGCCTTGAGTGGGGAGGAGCTCTGCAGCTGAGGCAAATACTAAAGAAGCTCACAGCTGGTGTCTATCTGCTAACTGTGCTCTCTGCAGTTGGGCTGCAAGCCCTTCCTTGAAGGAGGATCTGGGCAGTGTATTTCCATGTCTATGACATACATTAACATGAATATAAATATCAATGTTAAGGTCGATGATAGTATCTGTGAGACTGACTTCAGCATGTATAAGTGCATAGCTGGTATTGCTCTTTGACGTTTTTTCTTTTTCTTTTTTCTTGTTTTTGAGATGGAGTTTTGCTCTTTTTGCCCAGGCTGGAGTGCAATGGCCTGATCTCGGTTCACTGCAACCTCCACCTCCCAGATTCAAGCGATTCTCCTGCTTCAGCCTCCCGAGTAGCTGGGATTACAGGCGTGTGCCACCACTCCCGGCTAATTTTGTAATTTTAGTAGAGACGGGGTTTCACCATGTTGGTCAGGCTGGTCTGGAACTCCTGACCTCAGATGATCTGCCCGCCTTGGCCTCCCAAAGTGCCGGGATTACAGGCATAAGCCTGTAATTACTTTCATCAGGGAATGTAAAGGCGGTCTTTTCTTTTTAGAGAAATAAGAAAATGTGCAGACTTTCTAAAAATCTTTATTAGTTTGGTATACTCCTGTAAGAGTTTTAAATGCCTCAATCATTGCACATGGAAGGTGATAGAAAACAAATTACAAAGGAAATGGGAGATTTTTCTACTGACTTTTCCTACTCCAGATTCAGCAAATCTCTTCACTTTTCCCGTTCTGAGAAATAATCCAGTTTAACCCCATACTGAAGAAGCTTCAGAATGAATACTTGCAGCTCAAAGGAGAGGAGAGGGAACCTTTAAAAAAAACATGGAATGAGTTTCTGTAGTATGGTGGTTACCACGTTTGCCTCACACGTGAAAAGTCCCTGGTTTGAAACCAGGTGGAAACACATTTACCAGGCGCAGTAGTTCATGCCTGTAATCCCAGCACAAAAACTTAGCCGGGTGTGGTGGCAGCTGCCTGTAGTCCCAGCTACTTGGAAGGCTGAGGCAGGAGAATTGCTTGAGCCCGGGAGACGGAGGTTGCAGTGAGCTGAGATTGTGCCACTGCACTCCAGCCTGGGCGACAGAGTGAGACTCCAATCTCAAAAACAACAACAACAAAAAATCACGTAGAAGAGATATTTGGTGCCAACAACTTATGGGCTACATATGCAATATGAATGTGCTTATTTAATTCTCACAACCTTTTGAGGTGGGTATTGTTTGGACTCTAATTTGGAAAAGAAAGTGTAGTGTTATTTATCCAATCAGATTCTCAATTAGTAGGAGAGAAAGCTATATATCAGAATATTTTCTACTCAACATGGAACACACACATAACTGCCTTAACTATCTGGTCTCATGTGCTTTAGTCTAAGGTATATAGAAACTTGGGTAAGAATTGTTAAAGGGAGATGTTGAAAGGTCTGTCAGAAGAGTATCATGATCGTATTTGAATTAATAGATACCGAATGAGAAAGAATAAAACTAGACTTAATTATTCACACAGTGTTTACAATAGTTTAAAGTGAATAGCTAAAGATTCCTGAAAATGGGAATCACACTTATATACTTTTTAAAAATATACTTTTAAGATGCATACAATTTTAAAAATGCATACATACATACATGCTTTTCCTCAGTTCCACCCTTCCCCTTCATCTTCATGCCTATTACAGATGGAGTCGTTGTCATGCATTCCTTGTAAGGAATAATTCTGATAAAATCAGAATAGTAAAGTCACATCTAAAAATATGTGAAGGTTTATACCCCAGAGGAGCTGCATGATTTAAATAATTAACAATGGCAAAATCTGAGAAATACATGTGATTATGGATAATGAAGTGTGCTTAACTAAGGACAAAATAATGTAATTTTATATCAGGCTAACTATTGACATGGCTTCACTTACCTGGGAAGCTAGATTCTGTGTGAAATAGTAAACACCTGGGAGGGATATTGATTGTTTACAAGGCTGACTGATACCTGGACTCAGAACTGGCCATCAGTATTGAGATCGCAAATATTCCTTGGAATCACACGAAGGAAAATACCAAAAAAAAAAAAAGGGGAGATAAAATTGCTGGTGTACATTGATATTGCTTGACTTATTAAAGGCTAACTTTATTCACAACAGAATTGCTACACTTTTTTCTATTTACAGCAAAATTGCTATTTTTGAAGAAACCAGTGCATTTTGTAATTTGCTTGAAGCTATAAGATTTTATAAAATTGTCAGACTAGAATTAGAAAGTATATTCAGGGATTGGCCTGTCTGATTCTATCTGATATTCCTGTAGCTTTGTACTTGCTATTTCCTAGGCCCAGAGTGTTTGTCCTACCAACCTCTCCTTGGGTAACTCCTATTCATTCTTCAATTTTCATAATATGGCACCTCCTCAATGAGGTATTCTCTTATTCCTAGTTCACATTATGCCTTCTGGGTTTACCAGATCAGATTTTTGTTTGTTTGTTTGTTTTTGAGATGGAGTCTTGCTCAGTAGTCCAGGCTGGAGTGCAGTGGTGCTCACTGCCTCCTCTGCTTCCTGGGTTCAAGTGATTCTCCTACCAAGTAGCTGGGATTACAGGCACGTGCCACCATGCCCTGCTAATTTTTTTGTATTTTTTGTACAGATGGGGTTTCACCATGTTAGCCAGAACAGTCTCGATCTCCTGACCTGGTGACCTGCCCGCCTCAGCCTCCCAAAGTGCTGAGATTACAGGCGTGATCCTCCACGCCCAGCCCAGATCAGGTTTTTTAAACTCCATGTCATCATCGCTTCTCAGCCTTTTGACTAAGATCAAGTGTTTTCAGCCTTTTGGCTAAGATCATCATTCTTATCGGTTTAAACTCTGTATCAATGACTATATTTTGAAAGTAAGTATCTTATTTGTATTTTCATTTAATATCTGTGAACACAGCAACATATAAGCTAAAAGAGGTCAATATGTCAGCCATCAGGAAAAAGATGAGTCACTCAAATTGGGTACTTTGGGCTGGATGCAGTGACTCATGCCTGTAGCCCCAACACTTTGGGAGGCCGAGGCAGGCAGATTACTTGAGGTCCAGAGTTTGAGGCCAGCTTGGCCAGCAAGGTGAAACCCCGTCTCTACTAAAAATACAAAATAATTAGCCAGGCGTGGTGGTGGGCACCTGTAATCCTAGCTACTCAGGAGGCTGAGGCAGGATCTTGAACCCGCGAGGCGGAGGTTGCAGTGAGCTGAGATTGCACCACTGCACTCCAGCCTGGGTGACAGAGCGAGACTCTGTCCCAAAAAACAAACAACAACAACAACAACGAAAAAAACCAACTGGGTGCTTTGAAGATTGACAAAGAAGTGAGCAAGGTGTTAGAAAGCCACAAGAGATAGTGCAGTATTTTGAAGCTAATACCATATATAAATAATTACCACACCTAGGCCCAAGGGGCAATGGGAGGAAAGAAAATCTGGAAACAGAAAGAACTCCTTCCTCTCTCTGACATATTTTTACTTGTCATCAGCCAAATTCGACCAGAAGCCAAAAGGCAAGGATCAAATTCATGTATAGATCAACCTCCTAGGAACACAGGATGAAAGAAGGGGACAGTGAATCTAGGCTGGCAAAAGTAAATATCTAGCACAGTCCATCCCTTTTGTCCTTTGGCATGTACTATCCTTTTCTCAAGTGAAAAGTCTGCATTGCATTCCAACATGGAATTTGTGAAATCACAGTCAGCTCATGGGGGTGATGCTAGTTTGTTCATAATCCTACTTTAAAACTAAAATGTTAGTTGTCACCTTCCTAGAATGTACAGGGGTAAAAAGTGAGAAGTACTTAGTTAACATAATACAAGCTGTTAGGAACCTTGCTTCTGTAGCTGATCATGAGGCTTAGGTTAGTAATCACAGTTTTCTTCTAAAATTCATTTCGTAGGCCAGGTGTGGTGGCTCGTGCCTGTAATCCCAGCACTTTGGTAGGCCGAGGGGAGCAGATCACTTGAGCCCAGGAGTTCAACATGAGACTGGGCAAAATGGCAAGATTCTGACTCTACAGAAAATACAAAAAATTAGCCAGGCATAGTGGCGCATGCCTGTACTCCTAACTACTGGGGAGGCTGAGGTGGGAGAATCACCTGAGCCCGGGAGGTTGAGACTACAGTGAGCCATGATCATGCCACTACACTCCAGCCTGGGCACCAGCCTGGGCAATGAAATGAGACCCTATCTCAAAAATAAATAAATAAAAATAAAATTCAGTTCTTGTTATCCTGACTTCCGTCAGCACATTGGCTGAATTCTTTACACAGTAGTATAAAATATGCCTTTATTCCTGTGGGATCTGTGTCCTTGTGGTCTTTATCTCATTGTCACAATTTTTAATTGACCATGGCTTGTGGGCAAAAAACATTTAGAGACTTCTTTGTTTGTTTTTTGTTTTTTGTATTCTCTAACCTCCGTTGTACAGCAGACACCAAACTACCTCCTAGAAATTGGGAGCAATTACTCCAAGTAGAGGGACACTTTGCCCTGCATATCGGTTCAGTGATATGAAAAGACTAAAATGGCCAGAAGCAGTTTTCAGGTTTCAATTGATCTGAAAAGTGACAATGCTCTCTAGTGGAAACATTTATCCACTGGGCACAAAGACACCCATTCCCTCAGAGCTCAATCAAGGTCACAGGGATAGGATACAAATTGTCCAAATGGATCACTGAGCAATAATGAGAAGGGGCACTCACACCTCTACCTCTTGACTCCTAGACATGTGCATTCTGGATATAGAGAGATGGCTCTACATATTGGCCACTGTTTTGATACTTATTAATACTATCACATTGGCAATTAACTATCAACATAAGAATTTTGGGGAACACATTCAGACCATAGCAGTTTCTAAGAGGCGGGAGAAATCCAATGTATCAAATAGTGTTGAGAAATCATATAAGTTGAGGACTAACATAGCCATTTCAACTAGTGAAATGTAATAGATCAGTTTAAGTGGAATGTTGGAGAAGAAAGCAAAATGAAGGAGCGTAATAAAGAAATGAGATGAAAGAAATAAAATAGGGGTTTGATGACACTTTGAGGAAATATGGCTATCAACTGAAAGACAGCACTATCAAAAGTGAAAGCAAGAGAACATTTCTTTCAGATGAAAGAAATAAAAGCTTTGAATGCTGAAATGAAAGATCCTATAGAGATCAAATAGAATTTTTTTTAATAATACAGGAGAAGAAGGAAAATATTGCTGAACTATTCCCTTGAAAGAAAGAGGGTTTTTAATTATTTATTACAGAAAGTTTAGAAATTCAGACGTAGAAGACTGCATGGCATTGGTAAAGGTAGAACTGGTAGGTTCAACTGTGCCAGCCTGTCTCTTATTCTTCTCAGAATCATTGTAGTGAATGTGTCAGATTAAATATTCAAAATGTCCTTTCAAAATAAGCACAAGGAAAGAGGTCTTTTTCTAGGCCTGTGACATCAAAGATACAGCTTTTCTCTCTTTTTATGGAGAAGCACATGCAGATCAACCCAATTTCCAAAAACATCCCAGCAGAAAATGCTGAAAAGCACTTTCATTCACAGCAGCTTTCTGAATGGGGTTGAGGAAGGCCCTAAGCAAAGGAAAAAGAGAGATCCAATTCAAGGAGACTTGAGAGAGAGGCAGCTTGCATTCTCCTTCTTGCTGGCTGCATTTTCTTTGATGGAGCTCATGTCTTTGATACTGAGAAAGCCCTTAGGTCTCTTCCCTGATCAAAAAAAAAATGAATGTTAGGGTCAGGCACAGTGGCTTACACCTGTAATCCCAACACTTTGGGAGGCCAAGGCAGGTGGATCACGAGCTCAGGAGATCGAGATCATCCTGTCTAAAACAGTGAAAACCTGTCTCTACTAAAAACACAAAAAATTAGCCAGGCATGGTGGCATGCACCTGTAGTCCTAGCTGCTCGAGAAGCTGAGGCAGGAGAATCACTTGAACCCGGGAGGTGGAGGTTGCAGTGAGCCAAGATTGCGCCACTGCCCTCCAGCCTGGGTGACTAGACTCCGTCTCAAAAAAAAAAAAAAAAAAAATTGTTAGGAAACAGGTAATTCTTCATTCAGTAAAGCTATTAGTAATTAGAATAGTTTTGTGTAATCCAGACAGAGGAAAGGAGATAAAGAAAATTTTAGGAAATTAAGCACGTTATTTTGGCTCTGCTGAGCTTTATTATGGATAGCTGCAGCGGTGGTTTTGAACTCCCTTCGTTTTTAAATTTCTTATTATTATTTTAGAGGCAGGATCTTGCTCTGTGGCCCAGGCTGCAGTGCAGAGGCACAATCATAGCTCACTGCAACCTCAAACTCCTGGGTTCACGTGATCCTCCTGCTTCAGCCTCCCTTGTAATGGGGACTACAGGCATGCACCTCTGTGCCTGGCTAAATTTTTTTTTATTTTTTTATAGAGACAGGATCTCACTATGTTGCCCAAACTTGATTCAAATTAATGGCCTCAAGCAATACTCCTGTCTTGACCTCCCAACCTTTCTTTAAATTATTATCAATGTTTTCCCATCAAAGGTCAAAAGGCAAGCCTGCTGAACTGGGCCAGACGCTGCTGGATAAAGTTGCTTTCATATAGCTTTGGATTGTAATCTCTGCCCATCCATTAATTCATTCTGCAGTCAAATTATATTGATAAAGAACCTACCAAATGGGGAGCCTTAGTGATAGACTATTGAACAAAATAGAAACCTCCTCTTGGGGCATATTGGAGGAGGAGGAGGGAGGCTGACGTTAATCAAATAACTCTGGTATTATACATTACAAACTGATATAAGAGCACTAAAGGAAAAGTGAAAAATAATCAAGTGGCCCGGCATGGTGGCTCACGCCTGTAATCCCAGCACTTTGGGAGCCCGAAGCGGGTGGATCACTTAAGGTCAGGAGTTGGAGACCAACCTGGCCAACATGGTGAAACCCCGTCTCTACTAAAAATACAAAAATTAGCCCGCCGTGGTGGCTTACGCCTGTAAACCCAGCTACTCGGGAGGCTGAGACAGCAGAATGGCCTGAACCCGGGAGGTGGTGGCTGCAATGAGTCGAGATTGTGCCATTGCACTCCAGCCTGGGCGACAGAGCGAGACTCTGAGAAAAAGAAGAAGAAAGAGGAAGAAAGAGAGAAAGAGAGAGAGAGAAAGAAAGAAGGAGAGAAGGGGAGAAAGAGAGAGAGAAGGAAGGAAGGAAGGAGAGAAAGAAAAAGGAAAGAGAGTAAGAGAGAGGGAGGGAAGGAGGGAAGGAGGGAGGGAGGGAGGGAGGAAGGAAGGAAGGAAGGAAGGAAGGAAGGAAGGAAGGAAGGAAGG
>NC_045438.1:141504704-141537037 GCF_002776525.5 Piliocolobus tephrosceles | reverse complement strand
AGGAAGGAAGGAAGGAAGGAAGGAAGGAAGGAAGGAAGGAAGGAAGGAAGGAAAAAAAAATCAAGGAACCATATGTTGCGTGGAGACGGGAGGTCAAGAAAAGCTTCCTTGATTTGAAAAGATTCCTTGAGTTGAAGCTGAAGCATTAAACAAATTTAACCAGATAAAGAGAAGAGGCCGGGCGCGGTGGCTCACTCCTGTAATCCCAGCACTTTGGGAGGCCGAGGGGAACGGATCAGTTGAGTTCAGGACTTTAAGACCAGAATGATTTTACAGAAAAAACATCATTTAGTATCAAGGGGAAAACACGACCAGGACCTTGACTCTAGAGGCTGCGTTCCTAAAACAGCAAGCGGGGCAGGAGGGAAGTCCCATAGAGCTTTGGAGCCACAGGAGAGGCACTCTCTTATCTCCCCCTTCTGGCAAACTAGGTAAGAGAGGGAGAAAAGTTTCACTCTGAGGTGCGAGCGCCGCCGGACATTTCCTGACTGCTCAGGTGGGCAGGCTGAGTGCGGGAGCGCCTCAGGGGCTTCTCATAGGTGCCTGGGTCAGGACGAAGCTACATAGTTCTTCGTGACGAGAAACTCACTTCTGGCACCTGTCGGGATGCCAGATTCCATGCCAAGCCCCCAAAGATTCTTACTAGTTTGGCAAAAAATGGGATCCGCCAGGTCCACTGCAAAGCAGCGCCCTGTTCCTTTTGTTGCCAAAGATCTGAGGACCACACTGCTAAACTAAGCAAGAGACATGCTTGGGTTGGAGATAGAAGTGAGAGTAATAAGTTTACAAGCACAGTATTACCAATCCCAAAAAAGAACCACCACGCTGGGAAAAATCTGTATAATGAAACAATTTGTGTTACCTTTGGCTTGTTTGCCATAAGCAAAATACTGGGGACAGAGAGTGGATAAGGAAGTAAACTGGGTAGGTGTGTAAATAAGGACGGAAGACAGTGCACCATTCTTTAGATGACAAAAATAGACCGTTCCTGAGAAATGAGCAAAGGAAGAACCCTCTAAGCAGCGGCCTCTGGTGGCGTGCCGTGATCGTATAGTGGTTAGTACTCTGCGTTGTGGCCGCAGCAACCTCGGTTCGAATCCGAGTCACGGCAGTATCTTGACGTCGTGTGTGTTCACTTTTGCAACTTGCTGGAGTAGAGACAGTCTCAGAAAAACGCATGCAAAATTGAATTGACTCATGATCTAATCTGTACACAAAAAACGCTAATTTTCATCATGGTACCCCAACCAGTCAGCCAAGCAGAGACTGTCTGTGGTTGTTGCCTTGTCTTTCTTTTTTTCCCTCTCCAAAGTTTCTCTTCCCAACCCTACCCAAGCCCTACAGTTTTGTTGGCATTGGCTGTATGTAAAGAAACTGAGGTAATTTTTTTTTTTTTTTTAATAGAAAACTTTTACTTTCAAACACTGGTAGGCATGAGGAAAGGACTGTTCAAAAGGGGATCCAGGTTTGTTGTGGAGATCTTTCTTAAAACACAAAAGACAAATTATTAATCACGCGTTTCTAAGTATCCTAGCTGGGTCAATGCTGAGAAACTGTAACCTTTGATCGTCTGGAGAAAATTAAAGAAATTTGAGTAATTGAAGGAATTTGAGGAGGGGAAATAATGGCCCAGAAGAATAGCCCCCATTTCTAGCCCGTTCAGTTTCTAGAATGAGTTCTAAAGGGCAAGTACACTGTCGGGTGGGAATGGAGGAGAGTTGATCTGAGATAGGGAGGTGGCTGGAAAGAAGTATTTGGTGCTACCTGGGACCAATAGGAGATGGCTAGAGGCAGGCAGATCCTCAGAGGCGCTTCCATGAGCCCAGTTCTAGTTAGTAGCACAGCACTCTGAGAACACATTAATGGCACTTTGTCCTTCCTGGCCCTGGTGGATGGCTAGTATTCAAACAGGTGTGGTGACTCATGCCTATAATCCCAGCACTGTGGGAGGCTGAGGCGGGCAGATCACCTGAGGTCAGGAGTTCAAGACCAGCCTGGCCAACATGGTGAAACCCCGTCTCTACTAAAAACACAAAAATTAGCTGGGCCTAGTGGCATAGGCCTGTAGTCCCAGCTACTCGGAAGGCTGAGGCATGAGAATTGCCTGAACCCAGGCGATAGAGGTTGCAGTAAGCCAAGATCATACCACTGCACTCCAGCCTGAGTAACAGGGTGAGACTGTGTCAAAAAGAAAGAAAGAAAGAGAGAGAGAGAGAGAGAGAGAGAGGGAGGGAGGGAGGGAGGGAGGAAGGAAGGAAGGGAGGAAGGGAGAGAAAGAACAAAAAAAGTTTTAGCAACTTATCAAAAATTTCAGCAAAAGAGATTTGTTCTTTCCTTCTTGGGGCTAAAATAGCCCCCGTTTATTCTCCAACTGTCCACTGACATGGATTCTGAAACTCAGAGATATTGTAATTAACCTGAGCTGCCTTATAATGTCAGATATCATCTCTCCAACAGGTCAGGTTCTAGGCCTCTTCTCAGTAATTTAATAGCATTTACAGTGGTTATTCATGTTCACTTGTATCACACTCTACTTCAATTTTCTTTTTAGTCTATTTTATCTTGACTCAGTCTTATAAGAGTGAAGACAGGGACCAAGCATGTATTGACCCCAAAGGATCAGTTCTTGTCAATTACTTGCCACAAGTGAATGATAAAACTGCTAAAGCAATAAACATCTTGATCTTGCAATTCTCCAGAACACATTTCCTCAGATCTTACTGGCCTGAGTAGCAGAAATCTATGGACTCTGACTCAGAGTCTGACTCAGCTACCTCTTAGTGAGAGAGCTAGGGTCCTAGATCTATCACAGAATAAAATTGTAGTGACAGGTGAGTAATAGGGATCAATAAAACCCATGCTGTATGATTTGCTCGAAAAGTAGGGAGCTTGCTTGGCGTGTACCATATGATACTCAGTGCAAAGCACATGTTTATCTTAGAGGTGTAAAGTTCTCTGGTTCACAATATTGTTTTCCAGCTTTGAGTGAGCGTTACTAGAAATCTGGTATTAAGTAAACAGGGGAATTGTGAGATTAAAAGCTTGCATTTTATGAATGCACTAATATTGGTATGGAAGTATCTTACACAATCTGCCAACCACATTTTCAGAAAGAAAATTGTCTTACTCTACCTATGGCATCCATGGTCTTGAAATTACTTTTTAACATTTCTATGTCTTATCATTCTCATCTCTCAATGGAAGTTAATGAAAGTTACCACCTTCTAAAATTGTTCTAAAGATTTAAGGGTGTTAAATGCATGATAGCACTATCTCAGTAAGGTACAAACAAACAAACAAAAAAAAATGATAAAATAAACCATTTTTGGAGTTAAATAAATAAATATCATTGCTACTTAAGTGGTGGAAGGCCTTCATACAGTAGTAATATTGCAAAGACTTTTACCAGACTCAGCATCTATTTAACTTGACCACAATCCTCTGCTTCTTTGATGCCGATAAGGTAGTTCTAACAATAACAAGAAGGGTTTTGTCTGTCCTCAGGATTGAGGCTTATTTGAAGATGTGAGCAAGGCTTTTTATAAGGCAGATGTTGGCCAAAATGTTTGCTATGATAGGCCATAAGTTTAGGGAAGACACAGATGTTGTGGGAAAAGGTAGGTTCTAGAAAGGATAGCCCCAAAAGTCAGGGAATCAGGAAAAGAACTTTCCATCTAATGTCAGCAGAAATCCAGATGAAACACTTTAAACAGCGCTTTGGTAGTGCTAATTTCTCTCAAGGGTGCAGCAATCTATCTGTAGCCACACCACTCCAGCACCTACTTTATGTTGAAATGTCTGCTCATATCTTGGAAAGATTTCCAAAAGGAGAAACAAAGCGTTTTTCTTCCAGGGCTTTACACCATAGCAAGATTTATGAAACACGTGTCAGTGAGAAACAGAAGTCAGGGAATAAATAACTAAACTTAACAAAAAACCTCAGCCACGAAAGCCAAAAATTTGTATATGCTGGCCTTGTGATTAGCTAGGTAGTGAGTAGAAGCTCATGACCCACAGGAAATAAATCAGAAGCAACACCAGGCTTGGTTAAAAAATAAAAACTCAACCTCAACCTAAGTAATTTCTCATCTTTTCAGGGTCTTGCATTTTGTGGATGCTTAATGAATGCATATGCAAAGCACCAGGCAGTTATTTAAATATTTCAGGATATTGGTTTCATCTGCTTTTCCCCATGCTAAGCTGCATTCAACTAAACATTCCATGACTCCTTCTACATTCATCAAACCGACATAGAACCTGAGATAAAAGATCACGCAACTCTGTGAGGCCCAAGTTAGAGGTTCCCACAGCATCCTGTGAGGGCTATCACATCGTACTCTACTTTGTTCTCTAATTCTCTGTATCATCCACGCAGTTTTACAATCTATGTGGGTCTAGAAATTGAGTCTGTTTTAACCCAGCAGGCAAATGAGCAGAACAAGACTATGACAGAAGCAAAGATATCCAACCAGCAGAACTCCCTGTTTACATCTAACTTATTGTTTCTAACAGCAGATCTCCTGTTGAGACCAAAGCTCTCTTTGAAACAGAGGGTCTCAAAGTGCCTAGTTTGGATGAGTGGGAATCAGCGTGACCACAGATCTCCACTGCATCACTGTGTCCTCGTCTAGGCTCACTTTCTTGTGCCAGATTAGATAAAATAGAAGGAAGCATAATGGTTTTTCTCAATTGCAGTGAATTAGCTCAGAAGGTAGTGTGGTGGGTGCTATAACCCAGCAATAAAGAGATTGGTTTTCATATCCCTTGTATTTTTGTTTGTTGTTGGATTTTTTTAGTTGGTTTGTTTGTTTTGGGGTGTTTTTTGTTGTTGCTTTCGGCCAATTTTTAAAATTTTGCTTTTTTATCTCCCTGTAGAACATAAATTCAATAATGGAAGAAAATTTTGCTGTTTCATTCGCTGTTTCCAGTGAATAAAATCTCCAATACCTGCAAAACTACCTGAAATGCAATACTCAACATTTGTGGACAAAATGAATGCACGAACAGAGAAATAAATTTAAAATATGTTGTGATATCCAATATTTCCTGTAGGGGGAGATAGTCACCACGAAATAGAAATTTCACTCATTTCAATTTGAAATAAATTCTAAAACCCTGCATTGAAGAAAAGTGTTTAAGTGTTGGAATTTCTGCTTTGTTGCTGGTTCAGAAACACAGATGTGCTTTCTTTGTCACAAAATTAAGTACACTTTTGGCAAACTGATAATTTGACAAAAATGTTATAAATATGATATATCTGAACATATGCCCAAGAGGGGCCCTGTGGCTTAGCTGGTCAAAGCGCCTGTCTAGTAAACAGGAGATCCTGGGTTCGAATCCCAGCGGGGCCTTAGTTGTTCAATTTTATATTTTCAATAGTATGTTGCAAATACATAAGTCGAAAATGCATTAAGGAATTTATAGGTTGTGAAATCTGTATTGAGCGATTAGCACAATTATGAAGAGTCCTTTGCCAGGTAACTGCATCACAATAGGAAAGGGTTGCGATGAAGGAAAAAATGAATAAAGTTTCTGTTGGTAAAAAGCAATGGGTTTGCTGATGACAGGTAAGACTGGGGATGTATAAGTTGTACAAAAAAAAGTCTTGTAATACATAGTAGAGAGCAGTATTTCAAATTCTGTCATAGACATTCAGTCTCCAGCCTCTTAACCTTGATAGCCATCATTTTCAGCACATGATAGATTTTGATTATCAGTGTCAGGCAAATAATTAATAAGCCATGGCATTTTGCTTGGAGTCTGATTTTTGAAAATAAGAGAGTAATGGTGATTTTGATTTTTGAAAATAAGAGAGTAATGGTGAAATTTATTTTCTCACCATTTCGGTTTTGTATGACTCTAAGAATTGTCTTATTTGTACATCTAGGATCTAGGGACTCAATTATATATTGAGGAAATAAATCACAAATGAATGACTTTCCTGAATCTTAAGTGGCATTGCAGTTCATAAACTAAAGTGTACCCTCTGTAGCACTGGCTGACTCATTTGGTTTCTCAGTTTTATCTAAAGAGATTTCAAAGGTTATTATCAGAGTTCCACCAGTGTCATTGTCTTTTCACTGCTGTAAAAGTAGTCCTGCACTGTGCCTGAAATCGTTTATACTTCAGAGTAAATCTGATTCTGCTTTCTCATTTTATTCATAGCAGTTCTCTCCCACCTACTTTCAAAGGAATGTGAGCAAAAAAGATTGTCACAAGCCTCTGCTTCACTTCTCAGAAGACTGATATTTAAAGGATCCTGCAAATTGGATTGCTGCTATTGAAAAATTTGTAAACAATTGATTAAGCTATGTCTTCAAAGTTTAAGTATCTAAAAATACAAACTTGAATACTACAGTATTCTCTCCTTCTTGCAAACTAAAGTCAATGAAGGCTGAAAATATCTGAAGATTTATATATTACATGTTATAGTGTTATTCTTGCTCTATGCTTACTAAAAGTGCAGAGAGGAACAAATATGTTCTCAGGTACATTTCAGTTAAGTGGCCCTAAACAACCTCTGTCTGAAATATTAAGTGGAACACACAAATCAGCTATCAAACTCTCACTACCTTACACCTGTCAGTTACTCCAGATTCAACCTACACATTAAAAAGAAGCCTCAGGTCAGGTGCAGTGGCTCACACCTGTAATCTCAGCACTTTGGGAGGCCGAGGCAGGTGGATCACGAGGTCAGGAGTTCAAGACCAGCCTGACCAACATGGTGAAATCCCGTCTCTACTAAAAATACAAAAATTAGCCAGGCATGGTGGCATGCGCCTGTAATCCCAGCTCCTCAGCAGGCTGAGACAGGAGAATCGCTTGAACCCAGGGGGCAGAGGTTGCAGTGAGCCGAGATCACGCCACTGCACACCAGTCTGGGCAACAGAGCCAGACTCCATCTCAAAAAAAAAAAAGAGAGAGAGAGAGAAGAAAAGAAAAAGAAAAAGAAAAAAGAAAGGAAGCTTCCTCCATTATTAACATATTTGCAGACTGTCTCACAGCCTGGTTTTGAAAGATGAGGAAGTAGAATTCTCCGTTCCCCCGTTATATTTAGGAAAGAAGGGAGAAGTAAATTAAGAGGAATGACAGAAGATGACACAGAATATATGGTGTCAATCTTATTTAAAGCCTTGCAAAATAACAGAGATTCAGTGAAGAATTTTTAGAGAGGAGTGACATGAAATATTCTTAGAAAGACAATGATTAAAACGAATTCAAGGAAGCAAGATAGACAAACCAAAATAAATAAACAAAAGACTTGCCGGGCATGGTGGCTTACCATATTGAATCATGAGGGCAAATCCTTCATAAATGACTTGGTGCACTCTCCACAGTAATGAGTTCGTGTGAGAGATCTGGTTGTTAAACCTGAGCGTTCTCACAAAGAATCTCAGATTGGACTTTAAAAAGAGACTAGGACTTTTCTTCTCTCTCTCTTGTTCCCTCTCTCACCATGAGGCGCCTGCTCCTGCTTCACCTTCCCCAAGAGTTAAAGCTCTTTTCGGCCTCACCAGAAACCGAGCAGATGCTAGTGCCATGCTTATACAGCCTGCAGAACCATGAGCCAAATAAACTTCTCTTCTTTATAAATTATCCAGCCTCAGATATTCATTGATAGCAACGCAAAATGGAATAACAACTTTCCTCCTGCAGTGGAAAAACTAGTTTTCTCTCCATTACCAATCTAATTCTTCTATTCCATATAAATTTGTGTTTTTTGACTTTCCCTTTAAACTGGTGCAACATCTGTCTGATTCCATCACTGAATCAGCAAAATAAGATATTTAATCTGTATTCATTAATTTTATTGAGAAAAAATTTACATAATATAAAATTAATCACTGTAAATTATACAATTCAGTGGCATTTAGTATGGTTACAATGATGTGCAATCATCATGTCTATCCACTTCCAAACATTTTAATCACCTCAAAAACAAACTGTGTACTCATTAAGCAGTCACTCCCCATTGTTCTTTTCCCCAGATCCTGGCAATCATTAATGTAAGTTCTGTGTGTATGAATTTACCTATTCTGGATATTTCATTAAATGCAATCATGCACTGTCAGCCTTCTATTGCTTAGTATAATGTTTGAGGTTCATCCGTGTTGTGTATATATGAGTACTTCATTCCTTTTTATGCTGAACAATATTCCACTGTATAGATGTACCATATTTTCCTTGTGCCTTTGTCAGTTGATGGATATTTGTGTTGCTTCTACCTTTTGGCTATTGTGACAGCAATACTATAAATATTCATGTACAAGTATTTGTTTGAAAACCTACTTTTAAATCTATTGATTATATGCATAAGGGTGGAATTGTGAGTTCATATGGTAATTCTATGTTTAACTTTTTAAGGAAATACTAAACTTTTCCACAATGGCTGCACCATTTTACATTCCCATTAGCAACGTATGAGGATTCCAGTTGCTCCATATCCTCACCACCACTTTGCTATTACCTGATTTTTTAATTCTAGTCATCCAAGTAGGTAAGGAGTGGTATCTCACTAATTTGCATTTCCCTAATAATTAATAATGTTGATCATCTTTTCATGTGCTTGTTGGTCATTTGTATATCTTCTTTGAAGGAATTCCTAGTCAAGTCTTTTGCCCAATTTTTAATTAGTTTGTTTTCTTTTTGTTGTTGAGTTGTAAGAGTTTTTAAAAATATACTCTGGACACTAGACTCTTACCAAATGTATGATTTATAAATATTTTCTGTCATTCTTTTTTTTTTTTTTTTTTTTTGAGACAGAGTCCCACACTGTCACCCAGGCTGGAGTACAGTGGCATGATCTCCTCTAACTGCAACCTCCACCTCCCAGGTTCAAGCAATTCTCCTGCCTCCCAGCTAATTTTTTGTATTTTTACTAGTGATGGGGTTTCACTACGTTGGCCAGGCTGGTCTTGAACTCATGACCTTGTGATCTGCCCACCTCATCCTCCCAAAGTGCTGGGATTATAGGTGTGAGCCACCACACCTGGCCTTTCTATTATTCTTCAGGTTGCCTTTTCACTCTTCTGATATGTCCTCTGATCCACAAAAGTTTCTAATTTCAAGAAGTCCAATGTGTCCATTTTTCTTTTTGTTGCAGGCACTTTTAGTGTCATATCTATGAAGCCATTGTCACATTGAAGGTCATGAAGATTTATTCCTATTTTTTCTTCTAGGAATTTTGTAGTTCTAGCTCTTCCATTTAAGTCTTTGATCCATTTTGATTTAGATTTTCTATATGGTATAAGGTAGGGATCCATTTTCAAAGTTTTTCATGTGAATTTTCAGTTATCCCAACCCCATTTGTTGAAGAGATTATTCTTTCTCTCATTGAACTGTCTTGCTGGCCCTTGTCAAAAATTAATTGGTCATAGGTATATGGCTTTATTACTGAACTCTCATTGATCTATATATCTATCTTTATGCTAGCACTGCACCATTTTTATTATTGTAGTTTTGTGGTATCTTTAGAAATCAGAAAGTACAAGTTCTCCAACTTTGTTTTTCTTTTCTTTTCTTTTCTTTTTTTTTTTTTTTTGAGATGGAGTCTCGCTTGGTCGCCCAGGCTGGAGTACAGTGGCATGGTCTTGGCTCACTACAACTTCCACCTCCCGGGTTCAAGTGATTCTCCTGCCTCAACCTCCCAAGTAGCTGGGACTACAGGTACACACCACCATGCCTGGCTAGTTTTTGTTTTTTTAGTAAAGACAGGGTTTCACCACGTTGGCCAGGTTGATCTTGAACTCCTGACCTCAAGTGATCTGCCCACCTCAGCCTCCCAAAATGCTAGGATTAAAGACGTGAGCCACCACGCCCAGCCTGTTTTTCTTTTGACTGCAAAAACATATGAATTTTAGAATCAGCCTTTCCATTTCTGCAAAAAAAAAGAAAGAAAAAGTTATTAGGATATTAATAGGGATTGCATTAAATCTTCAGATAGCTTTGGGGCAGAATTGCCATTTTAATAATACTAAGTCTTCCAATCTTTGAACATGGGATATTGTGATGGTTAATTTTATGTGTTAACTTGGCTAGACTACAGTACCCAAATATTTAGTTAAATACTATTCTAGATATTCCTGTAGCGGTATTTTTTGGGTGGGATAAGCATTTATATCTGTAGACTTTGAGTCAAACAGATTGCTCTCCATAATGTGAATGGGCCTTATTCAATCAGCTGAAGAGAAAAAAAAACTGATGTTTCCTAAGGAAAAAAGAATTCTGTCAGCAGAATGCCTTCAGACTCCAGCTGTATCATCAATCCTTCCCTGGGTCCCCAGCCTGCTGCCCTACCAAGAAGATTTTAAACTTGTTTCCACAGTTGCAGAAATCAATTTCTGAAAATAAATCCCCCCTCCTATATGCATACATACATACACACACACTCACACACACATCCTATTGGCTCTGTTCCTGGGGAGAGCCTTCACTAATACACATGCCTTTTCTTTTATTTACATCTTCTTTAATTTCATATTTTAAAAAAGTAAAAGTTTCTTCCTAATTCTAATTAGGAATGTTCTTACCTTGGAAAAGTGAAAGAACTCTAGTTAGGTCTTACAGAGGTACTAAACCAACACACCTTTTAACCCAACCATGACCCTGGAAAGATAAAGCAAAGTGAAACAAAATGCACAGCAAAATAGACATAATCCTGAAGATTTTTAAAGAATATTTTTAAAAAATTAAACATTATGCAAATACATGCCACACTTGCTTTGTCCATGCATAGTCGCTACACACAATTTTGAAAAATACTGTGTTGTCCTCTTGTTTTAAAAGTCATATACAGGCCGGGCATGATGGCTCACGCCTGTAAATCCCAGCACTTTGGGAGGCCGAGGCGGCGGATCATCTGAGGTCAAGAGATTGAGACCAGCCTGACCAACATGGTGAAACCTTGTCTCTACTAAAAATACAAAAATTAGCAGGGTGTGGTGGCACGTGCCTGTAATTCCAGCTACTCAGGAGGCTGAGGCAGGAGAATCGCTTGAACGTGGGAGGCAGAGGTTGCAGTGAGTTGAGATCACACCACTGCACTCCATCCTGGGCAACAGAGTGAGACACAATAAAAAAAAAAAAAAAAAAAAAAAAAAAAGTCATATACAAAATTTTGTTTTGTTTTGTTTTTGTTTCTTGCTGCCTAGCCCCTTTGCCATCCCAAGATTTTCTTTACGAGGACCTAAGCATAATTCACTCATTACCTTGGGGTATCAGGGCAAGATTCAGTCTGTGTGGTGGGGGTATGTTTGTTTGTGTAGGGGAGGAGGGGAAGAGGCCTTTTATCAAATTACAACAAAATGTCTGGTTTGGACATGAAAAGCAGTGTCAAGGAGCTGTTTGAAATTTAAACTGTTCTACACTCAGGAAAAAGAAAAAAGGAGTCAGCTTTGAGAATGAAGCTATGTTACAAGTTAAAGTTGGAGGGCTTTTAGTGTGTCTGTTACAGCTTCCTTTTCTTTTTCTTTTTCTTTCTTTTTTTTTCTTTTTTTTCTTTTCTTTTTTTAAGGCAGGGTCTCATATCTGTCACCCAGGCTGGAGTGTAGTGGCTCAATCTCGGCTCACTGCAGCTTCTGCTTCCTGGCTTCAAGAGATTCTCATGCCTCAGCCTCCTGAGTAGCTGTACGGGAACACACCAGTATGCTTGGCTTTTTGTTTGTTTGTTTGTATTTTTAGTAGAGATGGGTTTTGGCCATGCTGTCCATGGCTGGTCTCAAACTCCTGACCTCAAGTGATCCACCCACCTCAGCCTCCCAAAGTGTTGAGAATACAGACCTGAGCCACCGTGCCCAGATTTCTGTCATAGTTTTGTCAGTGGCCTAGAATACTGTTGTACAATGTTTTATCTACCTTTTCATTAAAATATAATTAACTTACACTTTGCATCAATAAGACTTCTGGCACTACAGACCAGCAGTGTCAAAGTAGGCTTAGTGCCTCCTTGTTGGTGTTTGTTTTAATTGCACGAGCACTCTAACATCTTCTTTAATTTCTTTCAGCAATGTTTTGTATTTTCCAGAGTACAATTCTTGCATCTCCTTGGTTAAATTTATTCTGAAGCATTTTATTCTTTTTGATCATATGCTTATTTTTATATCTGTATGAGAGCCACAGATTTAGCTTTTTCTGAAAGCCATCTTTTAACAAATTAATATGTAATTTCCTTTGATCAACAGAGTGTTATGGATCCCCTACTTGAAGACTCTTTGGAATATCACATGACTTCATACAGAGTTTTATTTGTATTATTAAAGTATAGGTGTAATCTTCTCTCTCTCTCCAATCCTGCTTGTATACTTCCTATCCTCAGTGGTGGAATGCACTTAAAGAGTCTAGATTCAGCCAGGCTCAGTGGCTCACACCTGTAATTCCAGCACTTTGAGAGGCTGAGGTTGGGGGGTATCTATCGGGGGAACCCACCCCCAATAATTCTAGGTGAGTCATTTTCTATTTTCCCTAAGTGTCGGCTGATCTGAGAAATAAAGGGAAAAAGTACAAAAGAGAGAATTTTTAAAGCTGGGTGTCCGGGGAAGACATCACATGTCAGCAGGTTTCATGATGCCCCGCAAGCCGCAAAACCAGCAAGTTTTTATTAGCAATTTTCAAAAGGGGTGGAGTGTACAAATAGGGTATGGGTCACAGAGATCACATGCTTCAAGGGCAACAAAAGATCACAAGGCAGGAAGTCAGGGTGAGATCATAAGGACAGGATGAAACTAGAATCACTAATGAACTTCCATTTCCTGCTGTGTACACATTGTCATTAACAAACATTTTAGCAGGGTTCAAGAGCAGAGAACCGGTCTGACTAGAATTTGCCTGGCTGGAATTTCCTAATGCTAGCAAGCCTGGGGGCACTGCAGGAGACTAGGTGTGTTTCATCCCTATCTACATCTGCATAAAGGCAGACACTCCTAGGGTGGCAGTTTCAGAGGCCTCCCCTGGGAATGCATTCTTTTCCCAGGGCTGTTAATTGTTAATATTCCTTACTGGGGAAGGAATTCAGCGATATTTCTCTTACCCATTTTTGGTAATAAGAGAAATATGGCTCTGTCCTGCCCGGCCCACAGGCAGCCAGACTTTAAGGTTATCTCCCTTGTTCCCTGCAAATCACTGTTATCCTGCTCTTAAGGTGCCCGGATTTCATATTGTTCAAACACACATGCTCTACAAACAATTTGTGCAGTTAACACAATCATCACAGGGTCCTGAGGTGACATTCATCCTCAGCTTACAAAGATGACAGGATTAAGAAATTAAAGTAAAGACAGGCATAGGAAATCACAAAAGTATTGATTGGGGAAGTGATAAATGTCCATGAAATCTTCACAATTTATGTTCAGGGATTGCAGTAAAGACAGGAGTAAGAAATCATAAAAGTATTAATTTAAGGAACTAGTAAATGTCCATGAAATCTTCACAATTTATGTTCTTCTGCCATGACTTCGGTTGGTCCCTCCGTTTGGGGTTCCTGACTTCCCGCAACTGGTATCACCCGAAGTCAGGAGCTCGAGACCAGCCTGGCCAACATGGCAAAACCCCGTGTCTACTAAAAATACAAAAATTAGTAGGGCATGGTGGCGGACACCTGTAATTCCAGCTATTCGGAAGGCTGAGGCAGGAGAATCACTTGAGCCAGAAGATAGAAGATGCAGTGAGCCGAGATCACACCACTGTACTCCAGACTGGGCGACAAGATGGAAACTCTGTCTCAAAAAAAAAAAAAAAAAAAAAGAAAGAAGTTTTATTTCTGTACAGTATATAATGCTGTTTGAAAGCATTACAAGTGTTGCTAAATTAGACATCTCCAAGGCATATCAAGTGAAAAAAGCACAATGTAAAATAGTATGTATAATGTTACATTTTACATAACTAAAAAGGAAAAGTAAAATGTTTTATGTATATTTGCACCTATTGCATGAAGAACACTGAGGAGAATACATAGGAAACTAAGAAGAATTGTCATCATATATAGGAGGTAGTACTGAGAATGCCAAGAACTGGGCAGATATGGGCTATGAGGAAGAAGAAAATCTTCACTTTTAGTTACTGTTTATGTGAATGTATTAACTTATCATATATATGTATATATATATCCTTAATTTTTAAGATCAAAAGAAGCTTTTTTCCCCTTTTCATTCTTACTGTGTTGATGTTGAAAATTATTGTCCCTCATTTTAAAACCATATTTCATCTTACATTGCACTGAAGAGAGGAAGATAACCCAGGATAGACAGTAGGAAGTGTGGGTGGGTTAACAATTTCTTGTTTTGTTAGTTTTTCTATTACTTCTTTAACAAACTACCACAAATTCAATAGCTTAAAACAACATCCATTCATTATCACACAGTTCTGTGCATTATAAGTCTGGCAGGGTGTCATCAAACTAATACCAAAATGTCAGCAGGCCCCGCCATGTCCCTTATGGAGGCTCTAGGGGAGAATTCATTTTCAAACTCACTCAGGTCGTCAGCAGCATTCAGTTCCCTGCAGCTGTAGGACTGAGATATCGGTTTAAAGGTTGCTCGCAGTTTCTAGCAGATGCCTGAGTTCTCTGGCTGGTGGCTCCCTTCGTTTTCAAAGTCAGCAACTGCCCGTGGAATCCTTCTTATACTTAAATCTGTGTATATCATCTAATATACAATGGACTAAGTAGTAGGTACTCTTTATTAATTCATTCTAAAGAAATCTTTTTCAGTCGCTGACTTTGAGCTACTTACTATTCTTGACGTGAAAAATGCAGCACTGAGCAAAACAGAGGGAGCCCCTTCCCTTTGTGGTTCGCCCACTATGTCCTTGGCGCTCTTTTTGAGCCATTATTTACCTCATTATTTATCAATATTGTTAATGTCATTTTCATAGCAACTCATATTTTAAAATAAGAGAAGGGTGAAGATATGTTGGGAGGATGAGGAGTGAAGGAAGAAATGTAAATGAGACACGTGCCAGGCACATGGGGATCCAGTGACAAGACTCCAAGAAAAGCACAGGACAGGAAGAGCGAGGTGTTAAGCCTTAGAGTGGCCCCAGAGGCTCTGGCCCTCCTATCTCCCATCACGCACTCCATTTTCATCAAATTTCAAGCCTATCGCTTTTATGATATATGTTCAAAAATTGTTTAATGAATTGTAAATGACTTGGTAAGGGCCTCATCATAAATGGTTTGGTATGGGCCACATCAAGAACGGCTGTCAAACATAAGCCAAAGGCTAACCACGGATCCATTTTAACGCTGAGCAGTTGTGGTTGCAAGCCTGGAGCTTGGCAGAAAGCAACGTCACAAGTCTGGCTTTTTCCCACATAGACTGAACCCTTGCCCACAAAGCTACAAACACAACAATTTAACCAACTGAGCGATCAATTGGGGAAAAATCAATATGATCTCTTTCAAAAGCTTAAAATATGTCAAAATAGTATCATCTCAGAAAGTTTTTTTCGCAAAATAATACAAGATATTATCGAATTCTTATTTTTCCCATTCCTAAAATCACCCACGCACCTCACTGAATTTCCTTTAAAAACTCTCCATCCTGGCCTGGCGCTCACGCCAAGGCAGGAGGATCACCTGAGGTCAGGAGTTCAAGACCAGCCTGGTCAACACGACGAAATCCCGTCTCTACTAAAAATACAAAAATTAACCGGGCGTGGTGGCACACTCCTGTAATCCCAGGTACTTGGGAGGCTGAGGCAGGTGAATTGCTTGAACCTGGGAGGTGGAGGTTGCAGTGAGCCAAGATCATGCCACTGCACTCCAGTCTGGGCGTCAGAGCAAGAATCTGTCTCAAAAACAAACAAAACAAACAAAAAAACCTCTTCATCCTAACTGGTATATTATTTCTTCAAAAGAGCAGAAAACGTACAAATCTAATGCTTGTCTAGCTATTGCAACCACATTTACAAATGAATAGGCAGAACTCTGGAGTTGGATGTAAGACCATAGTATACAAGCTAGGTGGGGTCGATTTAAAAAAAAAAAAAAATGGTGAAGTAAAGAAAAAAATTCCTGTCTAGCTAGTGCAACTACATTTATAAACGGAGAGGCGAGGCTCCGAAGTTTGATGTAAAAGCCAACTTTACAAGCGAGGTGTGGTCAGTTTAAAGTAAAAACGAAAAAGAAAGGGAGGGGGAAACAACGAAGTGGCCCGTACGGGGGTCGAACCCGCGACCTTGGCGTTATTAGCACCACGCTCTAACCAACTGAGCTAACCGGCCACCTAGGTGAGAAGGCTTCTTCTTATATTTATTTAAATTATATCCGATCCATGTCCTCTGATGTTTTTCTTTGTAACAGAAATGTTACTTTTCCTTTCATTAATAAAATATATTTTTTTAAGAAAAGGAGAACTCCTCCCTGTAGGCACAGGTAAACCATGCTTTTTCAGGGAAAACAATCTCAAACCACTGATTTTGACTGGAGAAAACTCAAGATTCAACGACCCCAAGCAGGGCTTCCTTCCCCTCACCAGGTGAAGGACTCAGAACAAACCAAAAAGCAACTCCAGGCTTGCGATCGCTGCCAGTTCCTCACGGAACCGACCGCAGAGCCGCCGCAGGTTCGGAGGACTCGGAGGGTGCTGATTCCTCTCTGCTCCTTGAGAGACCATTCCAGCCAGGTGGGCTCTTCGGCCTCGGAACCTAGGAAAGTGCACTCTCGCCTCCTGGCCTCGCTATGGTTCCGCAGTCACCAGGACCCGAAATTCACAGCTATGCGTCCTAAGCTTGAAGCTCCACAAACCATCAAATCAGACTTGGCCCTGCAGTCCCGGGCGCCGGGCACTTGGTGAGTGCCGGGCTGGGATCAGCGTAAATGAAAGGACCAGCGGGACGGCTCTTTTCAAGAGTCTCTGACTCCTTACGTCCCGGGAAGACCAAGGCCCCCAATTCTAAGACAAGGGAAGTCATCATTATCTACACCAATGATAAACGCCGGTATCTGGGAGGAACTGAGCCCAGGACTGGGTCAGGCAACTCAGCGTGTTGGCACAACTAAGTTCCTTTTCAATGACTCAACTTTCTGGTCATAAATTGTAAAAGTTGTACATCAGTCCTACCCCCTCCCTCCCCCCCACACACACACCTTCTTTTTTTTTTTTTCGCAAATCCAGCTTTTACCCTATTTGCAAAAGTTTAAGTCTTAGCCAGTTGGGATCAGCTTAGATTGTGTGGTCCAACCCCAGCCAACAGGGGAAGGACACAGAAACGGGAACTGCGTTAGGATTAAAAACTCCTTCCCTCCTTTGTTTGGTGTGCTCTTGCAATTGTAACAGGCAAGGAGCACCCTTCTGTAGAAGTAAAGGTGCCTTGCTGAGGAATATTCCGTCTAAGCGCGGGTTTCTTTTGGCTACACCGAGCACTTGTTTCCAGCAGATCTTAGGGACTCGTCCGGGATCCCATTCTCCTTCAAGAGGGGCTAGCGATTATCTTTCATGGGAAGACGTGTCCCACTGACTCGTTGTGGTGGCCCCAGGAGCGGAGGATCGAGTCCCGCCCGAAGTGACGAATAAATCCAGACTCTTAGCAACGCGGGCAGTAGGGAGGATACTTAAGAATTCTGTGAGACCAGTCTGGCCAATATGGTGAAACCCTATCTTTACTGAAAATACAAAAATTAGCCAGGCGTGGTGGTGCGCGACCGTAGTCCCAGCTACTTGGGAGGCTGAGGCAGGAAAATCACTTGAACCCGGGAGGTAGAGGTTGCAGTGAGCCGAGATCATGCCACTGCACTCCAATCTAGGCGACAGAGCGAGACTCCGTCTCAAAAAATAAATAAATAAATAAAATAAAATCAAAAGGATTCCATGGCAACCACAGGTAACACTGTGCACAGACCAAGCTAAGAAAAGTCGCTATTGGGGCAGCAAAGTATTCCTTGGTGGTCGGGGTCTCTGGAGGTTGAAAGTGTGTGAGTGAGACGCACCACTGGGCGCGAGGCGAGCGCGGAGTCCAGATTTGGTTCCGTGGTCACCTCATACGGATTAGAGCGGTTTTCCAATCAGGGGATTCTACCTACCCGCCAAGAAGGGCCTAAAATTCCCACAAGGGAAGCAGCCAATAAGGACGAAGTGAGTGCTGAGGAGAGAAACCTCCAGTGGGAAACGGGGAGGTTGAGCCTCTAAGACACTGGAGTGCAAGAGATCTCTACTCTAATATTATGGATTAAGCCTCACCAACCTCCAGGATGGGAAATACACCAAGTAAGACAGAGACTCTAAAAGGCCAAGCAGACAATAAAATTCCCCTGACAGTCCCCTAGGCATTATGTTAAAATACTGGAAGGATAATGAAAGGACCAAACCCGAGAAAAGACAGCAAATGATAAAGTATTGCTGTTTTATTTGGACTAAGGAACCCATCCTCAGACCTTCAGTCTTTTGGCCAAAGTTTGGGTCGGAGGAGGACTGGACATGCCAACTCCTGATCCAGTATGTCAATGATAAAAGGCCAGTTTCTCAAGAGGAGATAGATTATGCTCTATGTTGGAGACAGGACCTGTCCTTCTCTACCCTCTAAAGGACGAAAAAGCAAAGCCAAACTCAAAACCCCCCAAAGACGACCTAGCTAAGTCATATTCTATATCCAAAGATACATGGGATCCTCTGGGCCACCTTGCCCCACCTACCCCTCCCCTCAAAACTGAACATCAGCCCTTCCCCCACCTACCCCTCTGCCCCAAGCTGAAAACTCGGTCCCTACCCCATATAACCCTGCCCCATGGGCCTTGACACCCCACATCCCTGCTGGACAGCCACTTGAACATGCCCCTCCCTTAAAGCTCTGACGGGAAATAGAGCAATACCAAAGGGATATTCAAAACTTTCCTTTTCTCTCTTCTTCAAAGAAGTCTGCTCCAACCTTTTTTCCCTTAAGGGAAGTACCACTAGGAGGAGTGGACATTGGCTTCGTAAATGCCCCCTTATCTGGTTCAGAGGTTAGAAATCTAAAAAGGGAATTCAAACCACTGTTAGATGACCCTTTTGGAGTCTCAGATCAAATTTACCAATTTCTGGGGCCACAACTGTATACCTGGGCTGAATTAATGTCTATTCTAGGTATTCTCTTCTCAGAAGAGGAAAGAACCATGATCTGCAAGGCTGCTATGATAGTCTGGGAGTGCAAGCACCCCCTGGTCAGAATGTCCTTGCAGCAGAGCATAAATTCCTGGCCCAGAACCCTCAATGGGATAACAACAGTGCAGCTCACAGGGAAAACATGAGAGATGTCAGGGATATGATAATTAAGGGATCCAGGAATCAGTTCTCCGAACCCAAAATATTTCCCGACCATTTAATGTACAGCAAGAGAAAGATGAAGGGCCCATGGAATTCTTAAACAGACTTAAGGAACAGATAAGAAAATGCGCAGGTTTGGACATAGAGGACCCACTAGGACAAAGGATGTTAAAGCTCCACTTTGTCACCAATAGTTGGCCGGACACTATAAAGAAATGACAAAAGACAGAAAATTGGAAAGACCGTCCCATAGAGGAACTTTTAAGAGAGATCCAAAAGGTATATGTACAGAGGGGTGAGGAAAGGCAGAAGCAAAAGGCAAAAATTATACTGTCCACCCTACAACAGGGAACTTTTCAACAGGCATCCCAAGGAAATAGAACTTGTAAACGTTCTGAGTACCAGCCTGCCAGACCCTATAAAGGAAGCAAAGGGATGAAACTTGAGAATCAGGGAACCGGGAGGGAGAGAAGGAAAGATGTTTCAGGCGTGGAAAGCCAGGACATTTTAAGAGGGAATGTCCTGAATGGGAGAGGGAAAAGAAAGTCCTTTCACTCATGACATTTGAAGAACAGTGGGCTCAGGGGCTCTACATCTTCCATCTTGAGTCCCACCAAGAGCCCTTGATAAATTTAACAGTGGCACCCAAATTGGAAATAGTCAGTTTTCTAGTCAATTAGGGAGCAGCTGGCTCCTGCCTATGCTTTCTCCCATCAGGTTTATCCTGTTCAGCAGAATACCTTACTGTCTCAGGAGTTAAAGGGGAAGGATTCAGAGCAAAACTTCTAGAGGAAACCAAAGTCAAATATAAGAATAAGTTGGTTGCTACCAAGTTCTTGTTAATTCCTGAAGCAGGAACTAATTTATTAGGAAGGGACTTAATGTTAAGGTTAGGCATAGGCCTATATGTTAATCAAGGAAAACTCCTTACTTCCTTAAACCTACTCACCACTTCAGAAGAAAGCCACATCCATCCCAACATATGGTCGAAGGAAGGCAATCGAGGAAAGCTATGGGTTCCTCCAATTCATGTCAAATTAAAAACTCCTGGGGAAGTAGTGAAAAGAAAATGACACCCTATTCCCTTGGAAGCCAGAATAGGTTTAAAACCTGTAATTGAAAGCCTTGTCCACTATGGGCTCCTTGAACCCTGTATGCCCCCTTATAACACTCCAATATTGCCTGTAAGGAAGTGAGACGGGTCATACCAGCTAGTGCAAGACCTCTGGGCTATTTACCAAATAGTTCAGACCACCCACCCTGTTGTTCCCAATCCTTACACCATTTTCAGTAGAATCCCACACAACCGCCAATGGTTCACGGTGATAGATCTAAAAGATGCCTTTTGGGCTTGCCCTTTAGCAGAGGACAGCTGGGACATATTTGCCTCTGAGTGGGAGGACCCTCACTCTGGCCAAAAACAGCAGTACCAATGGACAGTCTTGCCCCAAGGGTTTAGAGTCCCCAAATCTATTTGGTCAAATTTTAGAGCAAGTCCTAGAAAACTTCTCCCTGCCTTCATCCATATGCCTACTCAAATACGTAGATGTCCTGCTCATTTCAGGAGATAACAAGGATAAAGTAACAGCAATTTCAGTTAACTTCCTAAATTTCCTAAGGGGACAAGGATTATGGGTCTCAAAGAACAAACTCCAGTTCATAGAACCTGAGGCAAAATATCTAGGACACCTAATCAGTAAAGGTGAACGAAAGATAGGACCCGAATGAATTGAAGGTATCGTATCTTTGCCTTTACCTGAAACAAAGCAGGAACTTAGGAAATTCTTAGGATTGGTTGGATATTGTCATCTGTGGATTGACTCTTATGCCTTAAAAACAAAGCCCCTATATCAAAAACTCACTCAAGAAGGACCAGATCCCCTCCTTTGGACCCCATCAGAGATCCAACAAGTAAAAGAATTAAAACACCTACTTGTAACTGCCCCTGTTCTAACCTTGCCCTCTTTAGAACAGCCATTCCACCTTTTCGTTAATGTAAGCAAAGGAATGGCCTTAGGGGTACTCACCCAAAAACATGGAGGCCACCGGCAGCCCGCAGTCTTTCTGTCAAAAATCCTTGACCTAGTAACCCGGGGATGGCCCGAATGTGTCTAATTCATAGCAGCAACTGCCTTGCTAACAGAAGAAAGCAGGAAAATAACCTTTGGGAGAAACCTCATCGTAAGTGCCCCTCATCAAGTCAGAACCATTCTTAATCAGAAGTCAGGGAGATGGCTCACTGATTCAAGGATTTTGAAATATGAAGCTATCTTATTAGAGGGAGATAACCTAACACTAACCACTGACAATTCACTCAATCCCACTGCTTTCCTAACAGGAAATCCAAACCAGGAGGAACACGAGCATAACTGCTTAGATCTAATCAGTTTTCAAACTACAGTCAGACCACATCCAGGTGCAAAACCCCCTTCCAAACAGGGTGTCACCTCTTTATAGACCTCCCGGGTCATTGAAGGAAAAAGGCACAATGGGTACTCTGTAGTTGATAGAGAAACCCTCACAGTGGTAGAGTCAGAAAGACTGCCAAATAAGTGGTCTGCCCAAACGTGTGAACTCTTTGCATTAAACCAAGCCTTAAAATCCCTGCAGAATCAGGAAGGAACTATTTACACATACTCCAAGTATCCCTTAGGAGTAGTCCATACCTTTAGAAAAGATCTGGACTGAACGAGGCCTCATCAATGGCAAGGGCCAAGGTTTGGTCCACAAGGAATTAATTATGCAAGTACTAGAAAGTCTTCAGCTGCTGGAAGAGATTGCAGTTGTCCATGTCCCAGGACACCAAAATAACCCATCTTTTGAAAGCTGGAGAAATAACCTTGCAGATTAAGTAGCTAAGCAAGCTGCCTCTTCCCAAGAGGCACCCATTTTCCATCTAACCCCTTGTCTTCCCCCTCCAGTTGTGATCTCCATCTTCTCCCCCACAGACCAAGAAAAACTTAAGAAAATAGGAGCTAAGGAAAGCCCAAAGGGGAAGTGGGTATGAAAAGATGGAAGGGAAATGCTGTCTAAACCCCTCACGAGGGAAGTATTGTCACAGCTTCACCAAGGAACTCAATGGGATCCTCAAGCTGTGTGCAATGCAGTCCTTAGGGTCTATGGATGTGTAGGGACATATACCCTCACTAGGCAAGTGGCGAACGGTTGCAAGTGGCGGATGGTGCAGAAAAAACTAATAAGCAAACCCTAAAGAGGCAACCTCCTGGGGGAAGAAACCCAGGAATGAGGCCGTTCCAAAGCATCCAAGCTGACTACACGGAAATGCTCCCAATAGGCTATCTTAAGTATTTACTAGTAATAGTTGACTATCTCACCCACTGTTCCCAAGCACAACAACCAGTAATGCAGTCAAAGCCCTGTTGGAACATATCATACCCAGGTTTGGACTAATAAAGAACACTGATCTGGACAATGGGACCCACTTCACTGCACACATCATTAAGGGACTAACCCAAGCACTAGGAATAAAATGGGAATATGATACTCCCTGGCACCCGCCCTCATCAGGGAGGGTTGAAAGAAAGAATCAAACTCTAAAAAATCACCTCACCAAATTAATCTTCGAAACCCAGTTACCACGGACCAAATGCCTTTCCATTGTCTTACTAAGAATCTGAACTGCCCCTCGAAAAGATGTTGGCCTGTACCCTTATGAAATGGTCTATGGGCTGCCTTATCTAAATTCCACTACTGACTACATTTGAAACAAAAGATCAGTTTCTCAAAAACTATATATTTGGTCTGTCTTCCACCCTTTCCTCCCTCAGGACTCAAGGCCTCCTAGCATAAACTCCACCCCTCGAATTCCCAGTTCACCAACACCAACCTTATCAAAAGTTGGAAAGAGGGAAAGCTCGAACCAACCTGGGAGGGACCTTATCTAGTACTCCTAATGACTGAAACAGCAATCTGAATGGCCAAAAAAGGATGGACCCACCACACTCCAGGAAAAAAGACCCCACCCTTTGCAAAGTCATGGACTGTCGGTGGACAGCCCCCAAACTAACATTCAAAAGAGTTTAATCTGTCTTTTTCTTCTTCCTTTGGCTACCCAAGGACGTCTTACCATCAATATAACCCAATTACCCTCCCCTGAAACGATTACATTTGATGCCTGTCTTGTCATGCCTGGCAGGGATCTCCAAAGTAAAAGACAGCTAGCCTTTTCAGAAAAGTACCTTTGTCCCTCCAGGATAGACTGTACTGCCTACAAAACTGGTGCTTGCATGAACGGGCATGAACCTGGCATTAGTGGTTTTGCTATACTTGGGGAGATGTCATATGGACTACCAAGTGTCAGGGCTGGACCTCCTCAGAGGGTTGCACCACCCTAAAACCCTACCTCCACTTCACCAAAAGAACCACCCCCTCTAATTGCCAATCTCACCATTGCAACCCAGTACTTATCTCTATTAAGACCCCTACTTCCACCAACCCTACACCCACTTTAGAGCGCTTTTAAGGCCTAGGAGCAGATGTCATTGGAAAGGACCCTATAGGCTTCTTTGAAATGTGCGTTGCTCCTCCTTCTCCATCTTCCACCATTACCCCTCCCACACAATCGAACCATTTCTCGCTTCATGCCTAACGACAAAACCAAAGTAGCTATAGTAGACATCAAGGACTTGAAGCAAACCCTAGCCATAGAAACCAGGTATCAAGATATAAATGCCTGGCTGGAATGGATTAAATATTCCATTTGCATTCTAAATAAAAGTGATTGTTACGCTTGTGTAACAGGCAGGCCATGAAACCCAAATTGTTCCCTTCCCACTCGGATGGGCCAACCAACCAGGAATGGATTGTATGGTAGGTCTCTTCCAGCACCCCACAGCCTGGGGAAACAAGTCATGCACCATCTTTCACTACTTTTCCCAAAGGTAAAGAGCCCTATGGAACAGCCCCCAAGGGCCCTTCAATCTCCAGCTCTCAATGCCAATTTTACCTTGTGTCTCTCACGGCAAGGGAAACATTTGACATTCCTTGGAAACCTGACGGGATGCAGTGGCCTAAACTTTTTCAAGAACTAACCACTCAGTCAGCCCCTGTCTATCCCTGAGCAGATGTGTGGGACCTAGTTTATCCCCGAGCAGTATTGTGGGGGACCAACATTGGCTACACTGCCAAGCAACTGGAGCAGCACTTGTGCTCTGATCCAATTAGCCATCCCTTTCACCTTGGCATTTCATCAACCAGACAGGAAGCAAGTAACCCGAAGAAAAAGAGAAGCCCCTTTTCCTTCTTTGACCTGCACGTTACATAGACAGTATCGGGGTCCCACAGGGGGTACCAAATGAATTCAAAGCTTAAAACCAAATAGCCACCGGGTTTGAGTCTATCTTATTCTGGTGGTCCACTATTAACAAAAATGTATACTGGATAAATTATATATACTACAATCAACAGCAATTTGTCAATTATACCAGAGATGCCACAAAAGGAATAGCTGAACCGTTAGGCCCTACCAGCCAGATGACCTGGGAAACCAGAATAGCCCTTGACATGATGTTAGCTGAAAAGGGCAGAGTCTGTGTCATGATCGGGGTCCAGTGTTGTACTTTTATTCCTAATAATACAGCCCCCGACGGGACAATCACAAAAACCTTACAAGGCCTTACCACCCTAGCAAGTGAATTAGCAGAAAACTCTGGAATAGATGACCCCTTTATGGGCCTGATGGAAAGGTGGTTTGGAAAATGGAAGGGACTCATGACCTCAATCTTTACCTTCCTCGCAATTGTTACACATGTACTCATCCTTGTGGACTGCTGTATCATACCTTGTATTCATTGGTTAACCCAAAGGCTCATAGAAGCAGCTCTCACAAAAACCTCCCCCACCTCTCCCTCTCTGTACTCAGATAAGCTCTTGCTCCTAGATAATCAAGAAGAACAAAAAAACCAAATCCTGCTGAAGAAATTTGAAGAGGAAGAACTGTAAAACAGAAGAGGGGAAATGGTTGGGACAAACAAGTTCCTCTTCAAAGACTCAACTTTCTGGTCATAAGTTGTAAAAGTTGTAAATCAGTCCTCCCCCCTTCCCCCCCCCACCCCCCCCCCCACCCCCCCCCCCCCCACCTCTTCTTTTCACAAATTGCCGGTTTACCCTATTTGGAAAAGTTTAAGTTTTAGCCAATCAGGATCAGCTTTGATTGTGCAGTCCAACCCCAGCCAATAGGGGAAGGACACAGAAACAGAAACTGCATTAGCATTACAAACTCCTTCCCTCCCTTGTTCAGTGTGCTCTTGTGATTGTAACAGGCACAAGCAGCACCCTTCTACAGAAGTAAAGGTGCCTTGCTAGGGAATTTTCTGTCTAAGCGTGGGTTTCTTTGGGCTACAATAAGCACTTGTTTCCAACGATAGGGAGGAGGTGGTAAATATCTGACCTTGCAAGGGTTCTCCTCAGGCCAGGGCCTGATCCACTTGCCCACAGTGGTAAACCCAGAGAGGGGCCAGTAGAGCCCCTGAGTCACCCCGTGCCTGCTGTCTTGTGGACCCTACAACTCTCCCATTTCTTTTCTACTTTTCTACTCCCTTGATTCATCTGAAGTTATTGACTCATTTACTCTCCCTCTCTCTCTCTCTGTCTATATACACATATGTATCTCAGACTTGAAGGATATTTTTTCCCCTTTTTTGTTTTGTTTTTGAGACAGGAGAGCTATACCTTTCGATGAGCCAGGTCAACTATTTGCTTATTTTTGTTATGTAACTTGTAAATGTTATTTTTAATTTAAGGATAGGCACAAGATTGACTGGGCGCAGTGGCTCATGCCTGTAATCCCAGCACTTTGGGAGCCTGCAGCAGGCAGATCACGAGGTCAGGAGATTGAGACCATCTTGGCCAACATGGTGAAACCCTGTCTCTACTAAAATACAAAAAAAAATTAGCCAAGCGTGGTGGCGCGCACCCATAGTCCCAGGTACTCAGGAGGCTGAGGCAGGAGAACAGTGTGAACCTGAGAAGCCAAGGTTGCAGTGAACTGAGATGGCACCACTGCATTCCAGCCTGGGCAACAGAGCAAGACTCCATCTCAAACAAACAAACAAAAACAAAAACAGAAAGACAGTCACAAGACCATGTTTCTTATCTTTAGCACACTTCATTAACTTTGTTTCTGCTTCTACCATGTGAAATAGTAGTTGTCTTTATTTGCTTTGTTGACTAGTAGAAATTTGATGGAAGGTGAGTGGTAAAACCAAAATTATTATTTTTTTACTACAGTACTTCTCAGTAGTACCTTCTCTTTTCTTTGTGCTTTACTGACCCTCCTCCAGCTTTCTAAACCCTGAGAGATCGAGCTCTGCTTACCCACCAGAGTGTCAGCTGTTTGGGTTGCTGGACAATCTCTTGGAGGTCTGCTGGGAAAAACTTATGGGGTACCTGCATAAACTGGCAATAAAAATATGGGACAATAAGTTGTGGAAAGTCACAAGAAGCCTCTGAAGAGGAAAGCCTTCCTATCACCATTAAGTTCCCATGCTCTGAGCGCAACCTGCTCTCTTATCTATAAACACTGTGTTGAAGGAGAAAGACACTCCTTTGAAGCACTGGAATGTAGACAGACGTATAGGCTCCTCGTTAAGCCTGCTCCCACTAGCTACTCTCTGATAAGTTAAAGATATGCTGTTTGAGCACAAAGGAGATTCATTTAAACCACTATTGCTATAGGTTGCTCCTATAACACACTGCCTCCCTTTCACCATTTCACCCTAAATATCTGCTTTTTAGATCTAAGTGATTGTACTCAATAAATAAGTGTGGAGACCAGAGCCTGGTGCCTTTTGCGGCCTCCATTTTGCAATTGGTCCCCTGGCCCCCACTCTTTACCTGTCTCTTCTCATTCCTTTGTCGCCACCAGATTTTAGGTACCCTACGGGTGGTATTGAGGCAGGTCCCCAACATTCTGGTGCCCAACATGGGGCTCGAAAGTGTCTGGTGAAGGAATGCTGGAGCACGTGAAACGGAGGGCTGATGGACAAAGGACTCCCGAGGACAAAAAAGTTTTTAAGCTCTGCAGGTAAGCAGGGCACTTGGACAAAGCCAGGGACACAATGGGGAAAACTGAAAGTAAGTACACCACGTATATGAGCTTGCTAGGGCGGCTCTTGAAGCATGGTGGGGTAAAAGTTGGTACAAAAAATCTTATGAATTTATTTCATGTTGTGGAACAATTTTGCCCTTGGTTCCCTGAACAGGGAACTTTGAAATTAAAAGATTGGGAAAGAGTTGGAAAGGACTTTTAAAACGCACATAGAGAAGGAAAGGAAATTCCTTTGCCTGTTTGGTCAGTTTTGTCATTGGTGCATGCAGCACTGGAGCCTTTTCAGAAAAATGATGAGACTGAGTCAGAGGAAGAGAGAGAGGAGTTTGATTATCAGGATTCTGAAACGCGTCTACCAAGTACTAGCCAAAAGGAGTGTCCAGAAGTAATTTATGCCAATCCCCACAGTCTTCCTAAACCTATTCAGCAATTCATTCAGCCCACGGTTCCTCTAGAGGAATGTCCGGAATGGCCACCTTCTACTCAGCTGAGTGAGTACTGGGAGAGGGAGACCGAGACTCGGCTCGCCATGCCCATTATTGCCTGACCCACAGTTCATTATGGAGAGGGGGCAATTCAGGTTCGCCCTGTAGTTCATTACAGTGAAGGAGCAATTTCTCTTAAAATGGATGACTCAGCACCCTGTCTGGGTCGAACAGTGACCTCTCCCTAAGGAAAAATTGGGGATGCTTTATGAAATAGTTAAAGAACTACTAGAAAAAGGATGTATTCACCCACTTTCTCTCCTTAGAATTCCCCAGTATTTGTAATTAAGAAAAAGTCTGGTAGATGGCACATGCTGACCGACTTGTGAGTGGTCAATGCTGTAATTCAACTGATGAGAGCCTTACATCCCCCACTATGGGCTCCCATCCCCCACTATGCTCCCTAAAGACTCACTGCTCATTATTACAGATTTAAAAGACTGCTTTTTTACAATTCCTTTAGCAGAGGCAGATTTCGAAAAATTTGCCTTTACCATCCCTGCCATTAATAACAAAGAACCTGCAGCCAGATATCATTAGAAGGTTCTACTCCAGGGTATGTTAAATAGTCCCACAATTTGTCAAACTTTTGTAGGCAGAACTATCCAGTTCTGGAATTGAGAGATCAATTTCCAGATGTGTGCAGCAAAAAAAATACAAACCAACTTATTCAATGTTATTCATCTTTACAAAAGGCAATTACAAACACTGAATTGCTTATAGCACCTGACAAAATTCAAAAAACCACTCCTTTTCAGTATTTGGGGATGCAAGTAAAAGGATAGAATCATTAAGCCTCAAAAGGTTCAAATTTAAAAAGATTATTTAAAAACCTTAAATGATTTTCAAAAATTGTTAGGAGATATTAATTGTATTCGGCCCACCTTAGGAATTCCTACTTATGCTATGTCTAATCTCTTCTCAATATTCAGGGGAGATTCCAACTTACACAGTAAAAGAGAACTAACACCCGAGGCCATGAAAGAGTTAAAAGTAATTGAAGAAAAAAATTCAACAAGCCCAGGTCAGTAGGATTGACTCAGACTTGCCTTTACAATTCATTGTGTTCCCTACTTCACATTCCCCAATGGGGGTTATTGTTCAAAATAATGATTTAGTTAAATGGTCTTTTTTGCCACATAATACTATAAAAACACTTAGAGTATATTTAGATCAAATGGTAATTCTAATTGGAGAAGCTTGTATACACATTGTTAAACTTTGTGGCACTGAGCCCAATAAGATTATAGTTCTATTAAATAAAAATCAGGTTAAACAGGCATTTATTAACTCAGTTACATGGTAAGTTAATTTAACAGAATTTGTTGGACGTATTGATAATCATCCTAAAAATAAAATTTTCCAGTTCTTAAAATTAACTGCATGGGTTCTTCCAAAAATTACTTGTGATGCTCCCTTGGAAGGAGCCATGACTGTTTTTACTGTTGGGTCTAGTAAACACAAAAAAGGGACAGTCTGGTGGAGACCACATAATCCAATCACTAGATCTGAACTTACTAACATTCAAAAAGCTAAGGTTATTCTGTTTATTTATTAAAGAACTTTTACAGCCTTAAGTTCGCTCTGGAGCCCACTGTGTGTGCTCTTTTTCTTCAACTTCAGCAATTGCTAGACCAATGTATACATCCTATTTTCATTATACACATTCGAGCCCACAGCTCTCTGTCTGGCCCATTGGCTTATGGCAATAATCAAGCAGACTTTCAGGTTATGACATCACTGCTTGACCAAATCACCCAATCACATCAATTTTTCCACCAAAACTGAAAAACGTATCTAAATAATTTCAACTTACACAGAGGCTGGCTAAGCAAATTATCCTACAATGCCCAGAGTACCAGCTCACAGGCACATCCCCTCCTTCAACAGGTGTTAACCCTAGAGGATTAGAACCTAATCCATTGTGGCAAACAGATGTTAAACACATCCCTAAATTTTGGAAACTAAAATATGTACATATAGCCATTGTTACCAACACTCATCTAATTATTACACATTAAAAAAAAGAAAAAAGTAAAGAAAAAAGACTAAAAGAGACAAAGATCAAAACAAGATGCAAAAAAAAAGACTATTAAAAAATTAAGTAGAAAAAAGAAAAAAATAATTGGCTGGGTGCAGTGGCTCATGCCTGTAATCACAGCACTTTGGGAGGCTGAGGGGGGCAGATCGTGAGGTCAGAAAATCGAGACCATCCTGGCTAACATGGTGAAACCCCATCTCTACCAAAAACACAAAAAATTAGCCAGACACGGTGGTGGGCGCCTGTAGTCCCAGCAACTCAGGAGGCTGAGGCAGGAGAATGGTGTGAACCCAGGAGGCAGAGGTTGCAGTGAGCCAGTATCGTGCCACTGCACTCCAGACTGGGTGACAGAGTGAGACTCCGTCTCAAAAAAAATAAATAAATAAATACGGAAGTTATAAAAATGTACCTTTAGTAAAAAAAAAAAAAAAAAAAGAAAGTTATGAAACACAAAATTTAAGATGTTAAAAGTTGTCTGTGAAAATCGTGAAAAATGTTGTTAAAAAATTTATACAAAAAAGGTTGTATAATTTTTGTTTCATAGGTCTAAGCAGGCCGGACGCAGTGGCTCATGCCTGTAATCCCAACACTTTGGGAGGCCGAGGCGGGCAGATCACGAGGTCAGGAGATCCAGACCATCCTGGCTAACATGGTGAAACCCCATCTCTACTAAAAATAAAAAAAAATATATTAGCCAGGTGTGGTGGCAGTCACCTGTAGTCCCAGCTACTCAGGAGGCTGAGGCAGGGGAATGGCATGAACCCGGGAGGCGCAGCTTGCAGTGAGCCAAGATCACGCCACTGCACCTCCAACCTGGGTGACAGAGCAAGATTCCATCTCAAAAAAATAATAATAAAAAAAATAAAAATAAAGGTCTAAGCAAGTTTTAAACTGATAATTGTAAAAAATTCTGTGTGTAAACACATTTGCTAAAGTTTAAAAGGTATCATCCAGTTTTTCTATAAACTAAACATTAAAATAAAACACAAGCCTTTCTTTTTTTTTTTTTTTTTGAGGCGGAGTCACGCTCCCTTGCCCAGGCTGGAGAGCAGTGGCGCAGTCTTGGCTCACCGTGAGCTCCGCCTCCCGGGTTCACACCATTCTCCTGCCTCAGTCTCCCGAGTAGCTGGGACTACAGCTGCCTGCCACCATGCCCGGCTAATTTTTTTTTGTATTTTTAGTAGAGACGGGGTTTCACCATATTAGCCAGGATGGTCTCAATTTCCTGACCTCGTGATCCGCCCACCTCGGCCTCCCAAAGTGCTGGGATTACAGGCAAGAGCCACTGCGCCTGGCCCACAAGTTTTTCTTAAAACACTAACCGGCTCTTTAAAGATTGTAAAAAGTCTGTTAGCACAAGCACCACCCCTAAAACTTCCAGTACCAGCCTAAAAACTATGTCCTCATCAAAGGATGAAAAGAGGAAAAAAAACTCGAGCCAGCCTAAAAAAGACCCTACAGAAATTACGGCCTCAACAATGTGGCTTCTGCAAACAACACAAGCCCCAGACATTATGCTGAAAAAACGGAAGACTAAGCCAAATAATTTATTCATTTTTAATTTTCTCATTTTGCCTGCTACCTATACCTGCTACACTCTATTAAGCTCATACCTTAGATCTGCCTTTCTTCTGCCCTGTTACTTTAACAAACACCCCCTTCTCAGACTCTAATAACATAACTGCTTGGCTAAAATAAATTAACATACCCCCAATGGGGTTCCTCATTAATAACATATAGTAAACTAAGATGCCAAGTAACTCTACAGGTCACTTTTTGACTGGAAAAAAATGTTGCTAATTATGCTCATGTTTGTCTTCTGTTATTTACTAATTCTAGGATGCAAAGCTGAAATAAGAGCAGTGACCTCCTCACCTGACAAACTTGTGGCTACAACAGACCAAAATTATACCTATTGGGCATATGTCGCATTTCCGCCTTTAATTAGGCCTATCACTCAGTTGGAACCCCCATTTGAGGTTTATGTTAATGATAGTGTTTGGATGTCTAAGCCTATAGATACTCATAGGCCCTCTCACACAAAAGAGAAAAAAAATGTTAATAAATGTGTCCATAGGTTATCAATTCCCCCTTCTTTGCATAGGGCTGGCTATCGGTTGCCTAAAAGGCTACCGACAACATTGGCTAGTTAAAATTCCACGTCATAATCAAAGACCAGTATCCTATTATTTATTTCCTGGCTAGAGCCTGGATCATTCACAGAGTTTGGTTCAACTGAAACAGTTTAAGCCCAAAAAAAAGAGGTGTCAACAACTTCAACAATGGTCAAAAGATTTAGAAATATTAATTTATTTTATTTTATTTTATTTTATTTTTGAGACAGAGTCTCGATCTATCGCCCAGGCTGGAGTGCAGTGGCACGATCTCGGCTCACTGCAAGCTCCGCCTCCCGGGTTTACGCCATTCTCCTGCCTCAGCCTCCCGAGTAGCTGGGACTACAGGCGCCTGCTACCTCGCCTGGCTAGGGTTTTTTTTTTTTTTTTTTT
>NC_045438.1:141496293-141504604 GCF_002776525.5 Piliocolobus tephrosceles | reverse complement strand
ATCTCCTGACCTTGTGATCCGCCCATCTCGGCCTCCCAAAGTGCTGGGATTACAGGCTTGAGCCACCGTGCCCGGCCAGAAATATTAATTTTAAAGAATTTGCATCACTAATCACGCTGAGGTACTGCAAAATAATTCCTATGGAATTGTTATTAATTGGTCCCCTAACGGGACATTTACAGTTAATTGTATCAGTCAAATTAATAGATGCAAAACAAAACTAAAACAAATTCTATACTATCAAAGAAATGACACTACTTACACTAAAAATCGTGCTCATTTTCCCATAATTTGGACCAATTTTAGTATGGCTGGCCCTCATCCAAAAATGATTAATCCAATAATAGGCCCCAAACATCCCAAATTATAAAAGTTAATAATGGCCCAATCTCATATTCTGGTTTAAAAAGAAAAATATTATCTTGATAGAGAAGGTGAGAGACTTCAATTTGTGTATCAGTTTTCTTCCAACCAAATGGTGCCCATTCAGAGTTGTGTCAAGCCTCCTTTTACGTTGATAATCAAAAATATTAATATTCAACCTAATTCTCTAACTATTACTTGTCAAAACTGTCGCATTTCACCTGTATTGATTCCACATTTGGTGTGAAGACATCTGTGTTGCTGATGAGGGCTAGAGAAGAAGTTTGGATACAGATCTGTGTCAATAGATGTTAGGAAGCCTCTCCTTCCATTCATATCGTCACAAAAATGTTAAGAGGAGTGTTTACCAAAACAAAAAGATTTATTTGTACCCTTATAGCAGTAATTATGGGCCTTATTGCAGTCACAGCTACTGCTGCGGCTGCTGAAATTGCTTTACACTCCTCTGTTCAAATTACAAAATATGTAAATAATTGACAAAAAAATTCCTCAAAATTGTGGAATTCTCAGACCCGGATAGACCAACAAGTGACAAATCACATAAATGATCTTAGACAGACTGTTATTTAGATGGAAGATCATATAATGAGCTTAGAGCATTGATTACAAATACAATGTGATTAAAATACTTCTAATTTCTACATAACTCCCTGTCCATATAATACTACTAAACATCATTTTAAAAAATGTTAGACGTCATCTAGAAAAAAAGAAATAAAAATTTAACATGAGATTGTAGGATCCAGCCCTACAGGGCCTGTGGGTGTTTTCTTCGTGTGCGGAGATGAGAGATCATAGAAAAATAGACATGAGACAAAGAGATAGAAGAAAAGATAGCTGGGCCCAGGGGACCACCTACCACCAGTGTGTGGAATCCGGTAGTGGCCCTGAACACAGTGAGAGAGAAATTCTCATTGGGTGCCAGATGTAGGGTCCACCCCTACCGGGCCTGTGGGTTTTGTCTTCATGTGTGGAGACGAGAGATAGTAGAAAAATGAAGACACAAGACAAAGAGATAGAAGAAATGACAGCTGAGCCCAGGGGACCACCTACCACATGCGCAGAGTCCGTTAGTGGCCCCGAATGCCTGGACTAACTGCTATTTATTGTATACAAGGCAAGGGGGCAGGGTAAGGAGTGTGAGTCATCTCAAATGATTGATAAGGTCAAGCAAGTCACGTGTCCACGTGACAGGGAGCCTTTCCCTTTGTGGTAGCCAAAGCAGAGAGGGAAGACAGTATACGCCAGCATTTCTTCTTTGCACTTATCAGAGAGATCAAAGACTTTAATACTTTCACTAATTCTGCTACTGCTGTCTTCTAAGGACTTAAAAGGAGGAACCAGGTGTACAGGCAGAACATAAAAGTGGACAAGGAGTGTGACCTTTGAAGCACAGCACCCCAAGGAGACGTTTAAGCCTCCAGATGACTGCAGGCAGGCCTGGCTAATGTCAGGCCTCCAACAAGAGCTGGTGGAGCAGAGTGTTCTCTAACTACCCCAGGGAAAGAGAGACTCCCTTTCCTGGTCTGCTAAGTAATGGATGCCTTCCCAGGCACTGGCGCTACCGCTAGACCAAGGAGCCCCCAAGTGGCCCTTATCTGGGCGTGATAGAGGGCTCACACTCTTGTCTTCCAGTCACTTCTCACAATGTCCCTTCAGCTCCTAACTCTGTATGACCTGGTTTTTCTTTGGTAATAATAATAATACAAAGATTAATACTAAAAACTAATGATTGATAATATCTGTATATAATCATCTCTGTATTCTATTTCTAATGTAACTTTGTCTTGTCTTATCCTATTTTCTTTATTATATTGGAACAGGTTGTGCCTTCAATCTCTTGCCTCAGCACCTGGGTGGCTTTCTGCCCACATTAGATACAGGCAAATTAAAAGAACAGGTTTTTAAAGCATCTCAGGCTCATTTAACTCTCCTGCCTGGGACTGACATTCTCACTGAAGCTACTGATGGACTTTCAAACATAAACCCTCTCAAATGGATCAAGAACATTAGAGGATCAACCATTGCAAATTTTGCTTTAATGTGTATCTGTTTATACTGTTTACTTTTAGTCTGCAAATACAGAAGACGCCTCTGGAGAGAGACCAGACACCATGAACAAGCCTTAATAACAATAGCGGTTTAAAAAAAAGTGGGGCATGTTGGGAAAGGGCTTGTGGAGCGCCTGCATAAACTAGCCACAAAAATATGGGACAATAAGTTGTGGAAAGCCACAAGAGAACTCTGAAGAGGAAAGCCTTCCTATCACCATTATGTTCCCATGCTCTGAGCACAACCTGCTCTCTTACCTATAAACACTGTGTTGAAGGAGAAAGACACTCCTTTGAAGCATTGGAATGTAGACAGACATACAGGCTCCTAATTAAGCCTGCTCCCACTAGCTCCTCTCCGATAAGTTAAAGATATGCTGTTTGAGCACAAAGGAGATTCATTTAAATTGCTATTGGTATAGATTATGCCTATAACACGCTGCCTCCCTTTCACCATTTCACCCTAAACGTCTGCTTCTTAGATCTAAGTGATTGTACTCAATAAATAGTGTGGAGACCAGAGCTTGGTGCCTTTTGCAGCCTCCATTTTGCAATTGGGCCCCTGGACCCCACTCTTTTTACACTCTTAACCTGTCTATTGTCATTCCTTCCTCGCCACCAGACTTCAAGTACCCTACGGGTGGTGATGAGGCTGGTCTCCAACAAAGATCTCTCTCCACTTAGAAAGCTTTGGAGAGGTTTCTCTCAGCTCTCCAGTCCTGGCGCTTGGCAGCAGAAATATAAAGTGCCCTAGATTGATTTCTGTTAGTTTTGTGGTCATGCTCCCCAACTTCAAAAGACTTTGCACTTGGGGATGCCTCCGTGGATATTCCTCTCCACTTTCCAGCCTGCCCCTTCACCTTCTTTTGGGCTACTCTCCTCTAGCAGAGACAACTGGCAATGGTTTTTTGGCTACTTGGAATTCTGTGCTTGGGTCAAGTAGGCCCACAGGCAAATCTTAAACATCTTTTTGAGTTTCGATGGCTTTTTCCTCATTTAGTATTCAAGGGTTACTCCTCCTCTGCTTGTCTGCCCATCTGCCAGGAACAAGGGCAGCTAGAAACCTCTTTTCTCGTATGAAGACCTCTTTCTAGGTGGAATTTGATTAGATTCCCTTGTACCAATTCCCTGGTGGGTTCATAAAATCTACTACTTTGTAACTTATGCTCTTGCTTTAGTTATTAAATTGAGAGAAACAGACTCTTGCAATTTTCTACAACTTAACTAGGAATGAAATTCAGTGGGGTGTATTTTTAAATATATTTCCAGATTTCTGTGCCAAAATGCCTTTTGTCATGTATTGAAACTATTTCCTTTAAGATATATAGCAACTGCCTCGCCACTCTCACTTAAAAAGCTAACAGATTGAGGGTCCACTTCATGCCAGATGCTTTGCATGTTGTTTTAGGTAAACTTTAAATCACACTTCATTGATCCAAGAGATATTGAGATAGCCATTATTGTTCTTGTATTTAAGTTATACAAAGTCACAAATAATGTCAGCATGATGACAGAAAAACATCAAGAAGTAAAATGACCAACTACCTACAGGTGCGTTCCTAAGCTTTACTTAGACTTCTAGATGAACCTGCTAGGCACATGCAGAGTGACAGGATGTCACATAAGTGTTTGGACACATTTCAGAAAGTTACCTTTAATAGTAAAGTATCCATTGACTACACCGATGTTTACTGAGAACCTGGCATAATCCAGTCTAGTCTTTTTTTTTCTTTGTTTTTTTTTTTTTTTTCTTTTTTTTTTTGAAGACGGAGTCTTGCTCTATCGCCCAGGGTGGAGTGTAGTGGCACGATCTTGGCTCACTGCAACCTCTGCCTCCCAGGTTCAAGCAATTCTCCCGCCTCAGCCTCCCAGGTACCTGGGACTACAGGCTACTGTCCAGCTAATGGGAAGGCACCCATTACTTAGCAGACTGGGAAAGGGAGTCTCTCTTTCCCGGGGGGAGTTAGAGAACACTCTGCTCCACCAGCTCTTGTTGGAAGCCTGACATTAGCCAGGCCTGCCTGCAGTCATCCAGAGGCTTAAGTGTCTCCCTGGGGTGCTGTGCTTCAAAGATCACACTCCTTGTCCACTCCCACCACGCCCAGCTAACTTTCTGTATTTTAGTAGAGACAGAGTTTCACTGTGTTGTCCAGGCTGTTCTAGAACTCCTGAACTCAGGCAATCTGCGCCTTAGCCTCCCAAAGTGCTAGGATTACAGGCATGAGCCACCGCACCTGGCCGATCCAGTCTAGTCTTTACTGTGGCCATAATGGCCCCCAAACCACACATGGTCTCTCCTCCACTCTTCCAGACCTCAAAATCCAGAGCACCCATGACTTCTTAATAATTGCTTAAGTATCCACATGGTCTTCTCCACCTAGGGAGTGTTTTTATTTTAACTTAAGAAAGATCTTCTTGGTCGGGTACTGTGACTCACAGCTGTAATCTCAGGATTTTGGGAGGCCACCCCGGACAGATCACTTGAGGTCAGGAGTTCAAGACCAGCCTGACCAACATGGTGAAACCCCATCTCTTCTAAAAATACAAAAATTTGCCAGGTGTGATATCCCACGCCTGTATATCCAGCTACTGCAGAGGCTGAGGTGGGAGAACTGCTTGAATCCAGAAGGCAGGTGGAGGTTGCAGTGAGCAGAGATCACGCCATTTCACTCCAGCCTGGACAACAGATTGACACTCTGTCAAAAAAAAAAAAAAAAAAAAAACCCAGGCTCACGCCTGTAATCCCAATGCTTTGGGAGGCTGAGGTGGGCAGATCACGAGGTCAGGAGATCAAGCCCGTCCTGGCTAGCATGGTGAAACCCCATCTATACTAAAAATACAAAAATTAGCTAGGCATGGTGGCATGCACCTGTAATCCCAGCTACTTGGGAGGCTGAGGCAAGAGAATTGCTTGAAACCAGGATGTGCAGATTGCAGTGAGCTGAGATCGCACCACTGTACTCCAGACTGGGTGACAGAGCCAGACTCTGTCAAAAAGAAAGAGAGAGAGGAAGGAAGGAAGGAAGGAAGGAAGGAAGGAAGGAAGGAAGGAAGGAAGGAAGGAAGGGAAGGAAAAAAAAGAAAAAGATGTCTTGGCTGGGCGCAGTGGCTCACGCCTGTAATCCCAGCACTTTGGGAGGCTGAGGCGGGTGGATCACCTGCAGTCAGGAGTTCCTGACCAGCATGGTGAAACCCCCTCTCTGCTAAAAATACAAAAATTAGCCAGGTGTGAAGATGCGCACCTGTAATCCCAGCTACTCGGGAGGCTGAGGCAGGAGAATTGCTTGAACCCAGGAGGCAGAGGTTGCAGTGAGCCGAGATAGCGCCATTCTACTCCAGCCTGGGCAACAAGAGTGAAACTCCATCTCAAGAAAAAAAGAAAAAAGAAGCGTCTCATCATATGTTTTCCCCATTCTCTAGTTGGTTCATATGTTTTATTTCTGTTGAGCTCTGAATAGTTCTTTATATAGTATATTCTAGATACTAGTCTTTTACTGAATATGTTGTTTGCAAATATTGTCTCCTATCTGTAGCATGACTTTTCTTCTTATTATTAGACTCTCCAGCAGACCAAAATGTTTTTTATTTTGATGGAATCTCATTTGTAAGTTTTTCTTTTTATGGCTCATGTTCTTGGTATCAAATCTAAGAACTCTGCCTAGCTCTAGATCCTGAAGATTTTCTCCCATGGTTTCTTCTTCTTCTTCTTTTTTTTTTTTTTTTGTAAAATTTGTCTTGTATTACATTTTACATTTAAGTATGTGATGCATTTTTATTGTATAAAAAGAGATTTAGGTCAAGATTTATTTTTTACTTACTTATTATTTATTTATTTATTTATTTATTTATTTATTTACTTTTGAGATGGAGTTTCGCTCTTGTTGCCCAGGCTGGAGTGCAATGGCGTGATCTCAGCTCACCACAACCTCCGCCTCCCGGGTTCAAGCGATTCTCCTGCCTCTGCCTCCAGAGTAGCTGTAGCTGGGATTCCAGGTGTGTGCCACCACACCCGGCTAATTTTTTGTATTTTTAGTAGAAATGAGGTTTCTCCATGTTGGTTAGGCTGGTCTCGAACTCCCGACCTCAGGTGACCCACCCTCCTCAGCCTCCCAAAGTGTTAGGATTACAGGCATGAGTCACCATGCCCAGCAAGCTTTATTTTTGTTCTTATGGTTGTCCAGTTGATACAGTAAGTACAATGTTAGTGTGAACCCCAAAAATCTGAGACAGGTCTCAGTTAATTTAGAAAATTTATTTTGCCAACATTCAGGATGCACACCCATGTCATAGTCTCATGAGGTCCTCATGACATGTGCCCAAGGTAGTCAGAATACAGTTTGGTTTTATATATTCTAGGGAGACATAAGACATCAATCAACATATGTAAGATGAACATTGGTTCGGTCTGGAAAGGTGAGACAACTCCAAGCAGGGAGAGGGCTTCCAGGTCATAGGTAGATAAGAGATAAATGGAACGGGTGCAGTGGCTCATGCCTGCAATCCCAGCACTTTGGGAGGCCGAGGCGGGCAGATTACCTGAGGTTGGGAGTACCTGAGCCTGGACAACATGGAGAAACCCCGTCTCTACTGAAAATACAAAAATTAGCCGGGCGTGGTAGCGCATGCCTGTAATCCCAGCTACTCAAGAGGCTGAGGCAGGAGAATCGCTTGAACCTGGGAGGCGGAGGTTGTGGTGAGCCGAGATCGCACCATTGCACTCCAGCCTATACAACAAGCGTGAAACTCCGTCTCAAAAAAAAAAAGAAAGATAAATGGTTACATTCATTTGAGTTTCCAGTTAGCCTCTCCAAAGGAAGCAATCAGATAGGCATTTATCTCAGTGAGCAGAAGGGTGGCTTTGAATAGAATGGGAGGCAGGTTTTCCCTAAAAAGTCCCCAGCTTGACTTTTCCCTTTAGCTTAGTGATTTTGGCAGCCATGATATTTTCCTTTCACATTTGCTATAGAGTTTTTATAAAGATGTTCTTTAAGAAATTGAGGAAGTTCATGTATTCCTATATTTTTGAGAATCTTTCTTTTAATTAAGAATTGGTATTGAATTTTTCTCCTGATCAATTAACATAATAATGTGATTTTCTTCCTTTGGTGTGAGTGTGGTACATTACACTGACTAATTTTCAAATGTTGAACAACTCTTGCATTTCTTTTTTCTTTTTTTTTTTTTTTTTTTTTTTTTTTTAGATGGAGTCTCGCTCTGTCATCCAGGCTGGAGTGCAATGGCACGATTTCGGCTCACTGCAACCTCAGCCTCCCAGGTTGAAGTGATTCTCGTGCCTCATCCTACAGCGTTTCTGTAATTACAGAGACATGCCACCATGCCTGGCTCTGTTTTTGCATTTTTAGTAGAGACAGGGTTTCCCAGCGTGGGCCAGGTCTCGAACTCCTGACCTTAAGTTATACTCCCGCCTTGGGCTCCCAGGCCTCCCAAAGTGCTGGGATTACTCCTGGCCATGAACCACCCCTGCATTCTACTTGGTGGTTATCTTAGTTGGCTAGCGCTACCGTAGATGGGTGGACTTAAAACAATGGAAATGTATTTTCTCGCAGCTGAGCCTAGAAATCCAAGAGCAAGGTGTCAGCCGGTTTGACTCCTTTTGAGGCTGCTCTCCTTGACTTGCAGAAGGCTGCCTTCTCGTTGTGTCCTCCCATGATTATTATTATTATTTTTTTTGAGATTGAGTGTCGCTTTGTCGCCCAGGCTGGAGTGCAGTGGTGCAATCTTGACTCACTGCAACCTCTGCCTCCCGCTCAGTCTCCTGCCTCCTGTCTCAGCCTCTCCAGTAGCTGGGATTACAGGCGTGCGCTAATTTTGTCAGGCTCGCTAATTTTTTTTTTTTTTTTTTTTTTTTTTTTTTT
>NC_045438.1:141484168-141496193 GCF_002776525.5 Piliocolobus tephrosceles | reverse complement strand
TCACCATATTAGCCAGGATGGTCTCGATCTCCTGACCTCGTGATCCGCCCGCCTCGACCTCCCAAAGTGCTAGGATTACAGGCATGAGCCACCGCGCCCGGCCCCTAATCTCTTCTTATAAAGACACCAGTAATGTTGTATTAGAGCTTACCCATATTCCCTCATTTTACTTTAATAACTTCTTTAAAGATCTTACCTCCACATATATTCACATTCTAAGGAACTGGGAGTTAAGACTTCAGAATATAAATTTTGGGAGAACACAGTTCAGCCAATAACAGTCATAGTATAGTGTATAATTCTTTTTATGTATTACTGTATTCTATTTGATAATATTGTGTTGAGGATTGTTGTATCTATGTAGATAAGGTGTATTGGTCTGCAGTTTTCTTTTTCGTGCTGTCTTTTTCTTTCTTTCTTTCTTTCTTTCTTTCTTTCTTTCTTTCTTTCTCTCTCTCTTTCTTTCTTTCTTTTTCTTTCTTTCTTGAAACGGAGTCTCTCTCTCTCTCACTCAGGCTGGAGTGCAGTGGCGCGATCTCTGCTCACTGCAAGCTCCACCTCCAGGGTTAAAGCCATTCTCCTGCCTCAGCCTCCCCGAGTAGCTGGGACTACAAGGGCCCGCCGCCACGCCCGGCTAATTTTTTTGTGTTTTTAGTAAGATGGAGATCTCCTTACCTCGTGATCCTCCCGCCTCGGCCTCCCAAAGTGCTGGGATTACAGGCGTGAGCCACTGCGCCTGGCCTATTTTTATTTTTTTGAGACGGAGATTCGCTGGTGTTGCCCAGGTTGGAGTGCAATGCAAAGATCTCAGCTCACTGCAACCTCCACTTCCTGGGTTCAAGCAATTCTCCTGCCTCAGCCTCCCGAGTAGCTGGGATTAAAGGTGTCTGCCACCATGCCCAGCTAATTTTTGTGTATTTACCAGAGATGGGGTTTCTCCATGTTGGCCAGGCTGGTCTCAAACTCCTGACCTCAGGTTATCTGCCCGCCTCGCCCTCCCAAAGGGCTGGCATTACAGGCAGGAGCCACCTAGCCTGGCCTTAAACAAATTCTTATAAAAAGAGAGAAGAAAACTCTCAGGATTCATACTCTTGGGATGTAAATGTCTCCAGAGTGAAAGACAAGCAATCTCCATGTTTATAAGCCTGAAAATGTCTCCATGGTTCTAGGAGAGAGAAATTTTATTATCCTTCGAATGAGATAACACTTTTGGAATGTGAGAAGCAAATTGGTCTAGGGAAACCAAGACATTCACTAATGTGTAAATTTCCCTTGCCCAGAAAGCCAAACTGTGCAGAACATGAAAATAGTCACTTCCTGACAATACCTTTTAAAAAGAGAGATTTAAGGTAGTCTGATATTGTCTCATTCTATTTTCATTAATTCTTTTTAAATATGATGACTTTTTCTTTTTTCTTTCTTTCCCCCCCCCCCTCCCCCAGCCCCAGTCTTATTCTGTCACCCAGGCTGGAGGGCAGTGGAGCGATCTCGGCTCACTGCAACCTCCAACTCCCAGGTTTAAGTGATCTTTCCCCCTCAGCCTCCCAAGTAGCTGGGACTACAGGGGCACGCCACCACATCCAGCTAATTTTTTGTAGAGATAGGGTTTCGCCATGTTGCTCAGGCTGGTGTTAAACTCCTGAGCTCAAACGATCTGCCAGCGTCGACTTCCAAAGTGCTGGGATTATAGGTGTAAACCATCATGCCCAGCCTTGAAGACATATTTTCAAATGTATTTTACGTTTTACATTTGCCCAGTTTTCTAATTTTTAGGCAAAACATTTATCACACAAAAGAAGACATCTTAAGCAGTTTTTTCTTTCTTATTTTGTTGGTCCGTAATGCTGATTACTCCTTTTGTGAGTCATTTCTGAAGACAGTTATTTGTCAGAAGACTGTGGGGATTTTTCTCTTATACTTATCCATTTATACAATCCAGAAATTAGCAGGATCAAAACTAGTGGAAACACATAGACACTTACAGCTTTTTACTTTAAGGTCAAAGTACTTACAACATTTTAAGTTTAATTTTTATTTTTTGAGATGGAGTCTCGCTCTGTCGCCTAGGCTGAAGTGCAGTGTCATAATCTCATCTCACTGCAACCTCCACCTCCCAGGTTCAAGCGATTCTTTAGCCTTAGCCTCCTGAGTAGCTGGGATTACAGGCATCTACCACCACATCCAGCTAATTTTTGTATTTTAATTAGGGACAAGGTTTCATCATGCTGGCCAGCCAGGCTGGTCTTGAACTCCTGACCTCAGGTGATCCACCGCCCTCGGTCTCCCAAAGTGCTGAGATTGCAGGCGTGAGCCACTGTGCCTGGCCTTAAAACATTTTTAATAAGCCCAAAGAGTCGTTTAGCAAAGGAAGCCCACTCTTCCTTCACCCTGCAAAGTTAGTATACAGCTGCCAGAAAGAAAGACGGCTAAACTTCATCCTCTGCAAGCTATCGGGTTTTAAAATATTATCCTTATGGCCTATGCAGGGGAGAAAAACAACATCTTTTCTCACCAAGTTCATGGCGGAGGCCTCTATAACAAAATACAGATTAAACAACAGGAAAGCATACAAGTGTATTTAACATAAGTTTTGTGTGATATGAGAGACTAGAAATGAAGACCCAAAGAAACAGGGAAACATTTGTAGTTTTATGATAGGTTGACAAAAAGAAGATAGTTATGCAGAAGTGTAATTATACAAAGAGGGTATGATGTAATGATAATAAACTGGGGGAACTTAGCAAGGCTTACTTGTTCAGGTTCTTCTGTGTGTCCCTGTGTCTTCAGAGAAAAACATGTTCCTTTCCTTCAGTTATAGGAAGGACACCTTTGGAATGAAGATTTCATGACCTGCTTTTTAGGGGAGAAGGGCTAGGGCAAGATGAGAGTGAACTACTTGCTTCTGTGGTTTTGTCAAATGTCAAGATGTCATATCTTGGGGTAGCACGTTCTGAACCCCATCATCTGAGTTATCTTATTTAGTTATTTACTTGGTGGTTGCAAGAAAGCTTCCCAAAACAGGAACTCTGTTTTATTCATAACTATAGATCCAGAGCTTTTCACAACAAATTCCTATGTAGTGTTTGCATTTCTGACCGTTTGCTTGAATTACCTCTACTATTGTTTATTCCAAAACCACTCCTTTGGCTTCTGTGACATCAGTTGTCCTGACTTTCTTTCCACTCCTCTGATACTTGTCATAGTCTTCTTCATAGGACACTCTTCTCAAATAACTGCAGGTTCAAAACTCTTCTTTTTTTTTTTTCTTTTTGAAACAGCATCTTGCTCTGTCACCTAGGCTAAAGAGTGTAGTGGCTCGATCTCGGCTCATTGCAACCTCTGTCCCTCAGGTTCAAGCGATTCTCCTGCCTCAGCGTTCCTGTGTAGGTAGGATTACAGGCACGCGCTACGACGCTGGGCTGATTTTTTGTATTTTTAGTAGAGACAGGGTTTCACCATGTTGGTCAGGCTGGTCTCGAACTCCTGGCCTCAGGTGATCCACCCATCTGGGCCTCCCAACGTGCTGGGATTACAGGCATGAGCCAAGGCGCCCGGCCGAAACTCCTTTTAAACCACTTAGATTGGAATGCTGCTGTTGAAATTGCATTGGGTGATATTTACTATCTCTTGAAGAGCTACTTTAAAAAAATAATAACAGTTGTATTAATCAGGATTCTCCAGAGATACAGAACCAATAGGAGGTGTGTATATACAGAAAGATATTTATTTTAAGGCATAGGTTCACACAGTTGTGGAGGTTGACAAAGATTATTTGGTCAAACTTTAGTCAGTCTTCTGGGCCCATCTGTGCTATTCCTTGTAAAACCAGTTTTAGCAAGAATCCTGATAACAGTGTAGCAAGAATCCCCTACCCTTGATATCTGCTCCCGCTCGATATCTGATCAGGTTCCTCATCCTCCACCATCCCCCAGGTAAGTTCTGATGGCCCTGGCCTGTCTTCAGCAAGAATCCTGCTAAGTCTGTTTAGCCAGAATCCCCTTATCCCTGATGCTTCCTCTTAGTAGTTTTCCATCCACTGATCACCCACCACCCTGATCCTTGGCTATAAATTCCCACTTGTCCATGCAGTGTTCAGAGTTGAGCCCAATCTCTTCTCTACTGCAAGACTCCTTTGTGGACCCTATTACCTACCATGATGGGCCTGAATAAAGTCTCTCTTACCATGATTTAGTAAGTGTCGTTAAGCGAAGAGCCTCAGATCGCAGCCCGCTGCCACCTGCGTCCTGGGCTAAGAGGAAGCATCAAGGATAAGGGGGATTCCGGCTAAACAGACTTCTTGCTACCTGCCCGAGGTCCTTGTCAGTTCTTAAGGACAGGTGCTTTGCATTATCCTCCAGCACTCTCCCGCCCACTGCAACATTCCCCTCTCACCATGCAGGCGGTAAGTAGATTTTGGTTGAAAATATTTATCTAGGGCCAGGCGCGGTGACTCAAGCCTGTAATCCCAGCACTTTGGGAGGCCGAGACGGGCGGATCACGAGGTCAGGAGATCGAGACCATTCTAGTGAACACGGTGAAACCCCGTCTCTACTAAAAAATACAAAAAACTAGCCGGGCGAGGTGGCGGGCGCCTGTAGTCCCAGCTACTCGGGAGGATGAGGCAGGAGAATGGCGTCAACCCGGGAGGCGGAACTTGCAGTGAGCTGAGATCCGGGCGACAGAGCGCGACTCCGTCTCAAAAAAAAAGAAAAAGAAAAAGAAAAAAGAAAATATTTATCCAGCAAGAGATAAATTGCTGGATGGCGGGCTAGTCACCGCCCGGGTAGTCGCCACTTCGCTTAAAGGCGGAGCTGTTGTTAGAAATCCAGGTTCCGAAAATAAGTAACAACCATTGCCCGTGACCCCGCTCCTTTCTGTGGCAACACTCTTCCAATGACCCCTTTTAGGCCAAGAGGAAGCCCCGCAGAAGTGATAGGGAGAGGGGGAAAACTGTTTTACAGAGGCGAAACCACTCGGCCGTACGGACATTTCCTGTTTTCAACGTGACCATACATATTTTTTGGAGTAGAAAAAATCTTTGCGACCTGTTACAGTCCGCCCGGTTTCGAACCAGGGACTTTTCGCGTCTGAAGCGAACGTGATAACCACTACACTACGGAAACAACCTCTACGAGGGTTCTAAGAGGGCTTTGCTGCAGGGCCTGGACTGTTCCTTATATGTGTGTCTGGAAAATGATCGTCGTGGTGCAGTTCTCTCCTTTTACTGTTTTCGAAAACAAAAGCAATTCATAACCAAGCTTCCCCAGGACTCCAATTCCCGCACAAATTTCAAACATGGAAAGTTAGAACAGAATGCTGGAGAATTTTATTTCAAGACCTCCCTATGTTGTCTGTGCACGTTACTTTATCTGCACAACCCACCCGGATAGTCATATCTTGGCGACTTTTGGGAAAACCATGAACGACCTGAGTGAGACCAGGAGATGATTGGAGGCCATTAGCACTTTCTGCCACAGCTGCTCTCATCATTTTGTTTGACGTCAATTAACTAGAAATAGTCATGGCTTCTGGAAAATATTGGGAAGTAGATGAAACATGTAGAGAACACCACCAACTCTGCTCCACTAGAACGCTTCCACTTCCCGCCCAGCAGTTGGAATCCCAGGTTCCACATAGGAAGAGGAGGGGTCAGGCTCCTCCCAGCTGCACACGTCATGAACTTTCTGAGGCTCCACCTCACTGGGCAGGCTGGTTGGAATCCAGGAACCCCCTCCCACCTGACTGTCTCACTATCTCGGGGGTATATTGAGTGTCTAATCCCATGTCACCAACTAGTTCACAGGGACCTTTATCACCTTACCGTTCTATAGAACACCATACTGGTCTCTTACATTAATTATATTTTTAGTGACAAAAAGGTAGCAACTACTCTATAACATCGGTAAGACATTTGTATGCCAGACGGTGGGAAATAAACCTCACAAAAAATCAGAGCCTTACTACCTCAGTGAAATTTCTAGGGGTCCAGTTGTCTGAAGCATTATGAGTTGCTGCATCTGATACCTTTCCTTATTAAGAAAGTGGTGGCGGGGCGCGGTGGCTCACGCCTGTAATCCCAACACTTTGGGAGGCCGAGGCGGGCGGATCACGAGGTCAGGAGATAGAGACCATCCTGGCTAACAGAGTGAAACCCTGTCTCTACTAAAAAAAAAAATACAAAAAAATTAGCCAGACGTGGTGGCGGGCGCCTGTAGTCCCAGCTACTTGGGAGGCTGAGGCAGGAGAATGGCATGAACCCGGGAGGCGGAGCTTGCAGTGAACCTGGGCGACAGAGTGAGACTCTGTCTCAAAAAAAATTAAAATTAAAATTAAAAAATAAAAAAAAGAAAGTGGTACAATACTGAGTAGAACTCTTTGGATTTGGGAGGCAACATTTGGACACACTACACCAAACGATTTATCAAGTAACCTGAAAATATCCCAGTTTTGAGTTATCCCAGTTTTGAGTGGGGGTCCTAGAACGTTCTGCTACAGGACCACGTTGCAGCTCATGCGACTCTGCCACTGGGACCATAAGAACCAGAAGAGTTGATCTTGCTTAGCGTCGAAGAAGAGGGATGTTATCTGGAGGCTGTGGCAAATTTCTACAGGTGAATCACAGCACAGAACTTCAGAATTTCAGAGCAAAGTTATGCCATCCTCTGTGGGTAACTACTCTTCTTTCGACAAATAGCTTTTAGTTTGCTACCAGGTTCTTAGTACAGTTTGAATGCTTGGCCACATGCCACCACATTACCATATGGCCTCAGATCAGGTGCAGATCTTGAACTGGATAGTATGTGTTACCAAGACATAAATTTAGACATGCACAGCAGCATTTCATTATCAAATGGAAATGGGATGTATTCGATAAAGCTTGAGCAGGTCCTAAAGGCGCAAACAGGTTGCATGAGGAAGTGGCACAGATGTTCATGGCATCTACTCTTGCTACATTGCCTTTTCTGTGTGTGTGTGTGTGCGCGCGCGCGCGCATCTACATCTATGGCCTCATAAGAGTTCTAAATGACCAGTTGACTGAAGAAGAAAAAAGAAGAAAATACTCAAGAATGGTATATAGATGTTCTGCACAATATGCAGGCATCACTTGAAAGTAAACAGTTGCAGCCCCACAGCCCCACATACAAATAAACAAGACAGGCTAGCAGCGAGAATTACAGCGCGCAGGGCCCTACGCATTTGTGTTTTTGATGCATAAATAGTCCCCTAGATGGCTGTGATGGCCGAGTGGTTAAGGTGTTGGACTCGAAATCCAATGGGGTCTTCCCCACGCAGGTTCAAATCCTGCTCACAGCGCTTCTACTTTTTTTCTCAATCACAAACTGCTGTGACTCTCAGTCTTTCTGGTGTCGCCATGGGCCGCCGTCCCGCTGGTTGTTACCAGTATTGTAAAAACAAGCTGTACCCGAAGTCTTGCTTTTGCTGAGGAGCCCCTCAGGCCAAGATTCCCATCTTTGACCCGGGGCGGAAGCAAGCAAAAGTGGAATGAGTTTCCGCTCTGTGGCCACATGGTGTCAGATGAATATGAGCTTCTCTCCTCTGAAGCCCTGGTGGCTGCCCAAATTTGTGTCAGTAAGTACATGGCAAAAAGTTGTGGCAAAAATGACTTTCATATCCGAGGGCGGCTGCACCCCTTCCACGTCATCTGCATCAACAAGATGTTGTCCTGTGCTGGGACTGACAGGCTCCAAACGGGTATGAGAGGTGCCTTTGGAAAGCCCGCAGGGCACTGTGGCCAGGATTCTCATTGGCCAAGTTATCATGTCCATCCGCACCAAGCTGCAGAACAAGGAGCATGTGATTGAGGCCCTAAGCAGGGCCAAGTTCAAGTTCCCTGGCCGCCAGAAGGTCCACATTTCAAAGAAGGGGGGGGGGGGGGGTTCACCAAGTTCAATGCGAATGAATTTGAAGACATGGTGGCTGAGAAGCGGCTCATCCCAGATGGTTGTGGGGTCAGTTACATCCGGATCTTGGCCCTCTGGACAAGGGTGCGCCTTGCACTCATGAGGGCTTCCACTGTGCTGCCTCCTCTTAATACTCACCATAAATCCTACTTTCTGTCCAAAAACAAACAAACAAACAAACAAAAAAAGCAGTGAGTAGAAATGAGGAAATTGAGACAAAAGGAGGATACACAACTTGGCCAAGGCTACAAGGAAAGAGTCGGGATAAAGGCTCTGTGCACTGTGGCTGCAATGGGGCCCAAAACTCCTGAGCTTCTCACTTTCAGAGGAGAGGACCACCCACCCCCGTTTATAAATACTTTTGCATTTTCACGAGCCTATTTCGCCTACATTGAGTCCTTAAATAATATTTAGCCAATTTAATGATGACTTATAATTTAACTTCATAATTATATTAACTCCAAGTTTCTAGGTTGTTAAATGAATTTTGTTCTTAAAATGTTTACCTTTTTTTTTTCCTTTTGAGACTGGCAGGGCGGGGGGGTGGCAGCACCGTGTCTCGCTATGTTGCCCAGGCTGTTCTCGAAGTCCTGGGCTTAAGCGATCCTCCCGCCTAGGCCTCCCAAAGTGCTGAGATTACAGGCGTGAGCCGCTGTGCCCAGTCAAAATGTTTACCTTTATTGAATTGCTACATCAATTTTACCTAATTTGGGGAAGGGGGATGTTTCTTTTCTTTCTTTTTTCTTTTTTCTTTTCTTTCTTTCTTTCTTTCTTTTTTTTTTTTTTTTTGAGACGGAATATCACCCTTGTTGCCCAGGCTGGAGAGCAATGGCGCTATCTAGGCTCACTGCAAACTTCGCCTCCCAGGTTCAAGCCATTCTCCTGCCTCAGCCTCCCGAGCTGGATTACAGGCATGTGCCACCACGCCCGGCTAATTTTTTGTGTGTTTTCAGTAGAGACGTGGCTTCACCATGTTGGCCAGGCTGGTGTTGAACTCCTGACCTCAGGTGATCCGCCCGCCTCAACCTCCCACAGTGCTGGGATTACAGGCGTGAGCCACTGCGCCCAGCCTGGGAGATGTTTCTTAAAATCTTTTCTGTTGCATAGAGTCTGAAATTATTTCATCTGTAATGGTTTTGTGGTTATGGTTCTTTTGTTATGATTCTTTGGAGAATGAGATGGAAAACATATGATGTATACCCCAAGAATGTATTTTATTCCATTTTCTTTTACATTATCTCAAAATTTAAAAGTATTTGGGTCTCCGACTACTGTTCCACATGAAGCATCAGTATCCAACACAAGTATATTAAAAAATGAAATTATTTAATGAATGAATAGATGAACCGACTGCATAAATTAACGAAACTTTCACAAGTGCAATAGACACAATGGGGCGGTGGCTCACGCTTATTATCCCAGCACTTTGGGAGGCCAAGGCAGGCGGATCACCTGAGGCCAGAAGTTCGAAACCAGCCTGGCCAACATGGTGAAACCCCGTTTCTACTAAAAATACAAAAATTAGCCGGGAATGGTGGCCCGTGCCTGTAATCCCAGCTACTCGGGAGGCTGAGATGGAAGAATCACTTGAACCCGGGAGGTGGAGGTTGCAGTGAGCTGAGATGGCGCCACTGCACTCCAGCCTGGGAGACAGTGCCAGAGTGCGTCTCAAGAAAAAAAAAAAAGCAATTTCCGAAGAGACTTAAGGTCTCTCAAATTTCAGTTTGATGCTTAACATTAAACCAGACTTAAAGTTCAGGATTGTGCTGTGCAGCAGTACGGGCAAGGTGAAGAGCCAAATCAGATCAATTTTCTTCCAAAGGACATTAAGAACCTGTTTCTGTCTTTTTTGCAGACGGAGTCTTGCTCTGTCGCCCAGGCTGGAGTGCAGTGGCGTGATCTCGGCTCACTACAACTTAGCCTCCCGGGTTCACGCCATTCTCCTGCCTCAGTCTCCCAAGTAGCTGGGACTACAGGCGCCCGCCACCACGCTGGGCTAATTTTTTTGTATTTTCGGTAGAGATGGGGTTTCACCGTGTTAGCCAGGATGGTCTCCATCTCCTAATCTCGTGATACGCCTGCCTCGGCCTCCCCAAGTGCTGGGATTACAGGCGTGAGCCACCACGTCCGGCCCTGTTTCTGTCTTTAATTAGAAAACACACAGAAAGGCCAGGCGCGGTGACTCACGCCTGTAATCCCAGCGCTTTGAGAGGCTGAAGTGGGCGGATCACCTGAGGTCGGGAGTTCGAATCCGGCCTGACCAACATGGAGAAACCCTATTTCTACTAAAAATACAAAATTAGACAGGCGTGGGTGGCGCATGCCTGTAATCCCAGCTACTCGGGAGGCTGAGTCAGGAGAATCGCTTGACCCCAGGAGACGGAGGTTGCGGTGAGCCGAGATCGCCCCATTGCACTCCAGCCTGGTCATCAAGAGCAAAACTCCATTTCAAAAAAAAAAAAAAGAAAAAAAGGAAAACAGACAGGAATATATTTTTCTTTAAAAACAAAAACAAAAACAAAAAAATGCCGGGCGCGGTGGCTCACGCCTGTAATCCCAGCACTTGGGAAGCAGAGGCAGGCAGATCACTTGAGGTCAGGAATTCGAGACCAGCCTGGCCAAAATGGTGAAACCCCGTCTCTACTTAAAATACAAAAATTATCCGAGCGTGGTGGAAGGCGCCTGTAATACCAGCTACTCGGGAGGCTGAGGCAAGCGAATTGCTTGAACCCCGGAGGCGGAAGTTGTAGTGAGCCGAAATTGCGTCATTGCACTACACAGCCTGGGAGACTGGGGGGAAAAAGTAGTTTCCGAGCCAGCCAGGAGTCGAACCTAGAATCTTCTGATCCGTAGTCAGACGCGTTATCCATTGCGCCACTGGCCCGTCGACAAAAAAAAATGACGATTATCTGTTCTTCGTTAGGATCCCTAAGAAAATAGTAGATTTGCAATGCAACCAGGCACACATTGAACAAGACTGCGGATTCTGGCAAAGCGCGATTTTCTTTGTGGTCAATTTAAACAAGTTTCACTCCCTTCAGATATTTATATTTATAAAGAAATTTTCTGCTTTGGAACATCATGGACGTAATAGAGTTACTGTCGTTCACATTTTTTTCGTTGATGTGCCCGCTTCGTTTTTTTTTTTTTTTTTTTTTTTTTTCTTTATGAGATGGAGTCTCCTTCTGTCACTTAGGCTGGAGTGCAGTGGCATGATCTCGGCTCACTGCAATCTCCGCCTCCCCGGTTCAAGCGATTCTCCTGCCTCAGCCTTTCGAGGAGCTGGGATCACAGGCGCGCGCCACCACGCCAGGTTAATTTTTTGTGTTTTTAGTAGAGACAGGGTCTCACCATGTTGGCCAGGCTGGTGTCGAACTCCTGACCTCAAGTCATCAACCTGCCTCTGCCTCCCAAACCGTTGGGATTACAGGTGTAAGCCACCGCACGCGGCCTGGGAGATGTTTCTTAATGTCTTTTCTGTTGCATAAAGTATGAAATTATTTCCTCTGTAATGATTCTTTGGTTGCGTTTCTTTTGTTATGGTTCTTTGGAGAATGAAATGGAAAACATACGATGTATAACTCAGTAAAGTATTCCATTTTCTTTTTCATTATCTCAAAATTTAAAAGTATTTGCATCACTGACTACTGTTCCACACAAAGCATCGGTATCCAACACAAGTAGGTTTTTTAAAAATGAAATTATTTAATGCATGAGCAGATGAACCGAATGCATAAATTAATGAAGCTTTCACAAGTACAATAGACACAAGGGGGCGGTGGCTCACGTTTGTAATTCCCTCACTTTGGGAGGCCGAGGCGGGCGGATCACCCGAGGTCCGGAGCTGGAGACCAGCCTGGCCAACATGATGAAACCCCATCTCTACTAAAAATACAAAAATTAGCCGGGAGTGGTCGCGCGCGCCTGCAATCCCAACTACTCAATAGACTGAGGCAGGAGAATCCCTTGAACCCGGGAGGCGGGGGTTGCAGTGAGCCAAGATCGTGCCACTGCACCCCAGCCTGGGCGAGAGAGCGAGTCTCCGTCTTATTTAAAAGAAGGAGAAGGAGAAGGAGAAGGAGAAGGAGAAGGAGAAGGAGAAG
>NC_045438.1:141411212-141484158 GCF_002776525.5 Piliocolobus tephrosceles | reverse complement strand
AGAAGGAGAAGGAGAAGGAGAAGGAGAAGGAGAAGGAGAAGGAGAAGGAGAAAGAGGAGGAGGAGGAGGAGGAGGGGAGGGGGAGGGGGAAGGGGGAGAAGGGGACGGAGCAAGAACAGCGGACACATCAGCTATAATCAACAGACGCAGAGTGAGGGGCCAGTAATTGCACACACAACCGTGGGCCAGTGGCGCAATGGATAACGCGTCTGACTACGGATCAGAAGACTCTAGGTTCGACTCCTGGCTGGCTCGACGGCTAGTTTTTTTTTTTTTTTTTGAGACGGAGTATCGCTCTGTCGCCCAGGCTGGAGCGCAGTGGCTGCATCTCGGCACTCTGCAACCTCTGCCTCCCGGGTTCAAGCAATTATCCTGCCTCAGCCTCCCATATAGCTGGTACTACAGGTGGACGCCGCCAGGCTCAGCTAATTTTTTGTATTTTAGTAGAGACGGGGGTTTCACCGTGTTGCCCAGGCTGGTCGCAAACTCCCGGGCTCAGGCAATTCGCCCTTGGCCTCTCAAAGCGCTGGGTCTACAAGCTTGAGCCACGGCGTCCGGCCTGGAAATTGCATTTTTTTAAATCTCTCCCTTATTTCCCCCCAACTGATACTGAGAAATGGGTTGGCTCAAAGAGATCCCTGGAAAGACAACTCAAAAAATTCAAACATTCGACGACAAAAAGAAAGAAAGTTCTAGGTCAGGCGTGGTGGCTCACGTCTGTAATCCCAGCACTTTGAGAGGCCAAGGCAGGCGGATCACCTGAGGTCAGGAGTTCGAGACCAGACTGGCCAACACGGCTCTACTAAACATGGCTCTACTAAAAATACTAAAAGTAGCCATCTGCAATCCCAGCTACTCCTAAGGTTGAGGCAGGAGAATCGCTTGAACCTGGCAGGCGGAGGTTGTAGTTAGCCGAGATGGCGCCACTGCACTCCAGCCTGGGCTGTAGAGCAAGACACTGTCGCAAAATAAATAAAATAAAATAAAATAAAGTTACAATACGTGCTACAAAGTGAATGAACCTTGAACATATTTTGCTAAGGAAGCCAAACACGAAAAGCTACATATTGTATGATTCCATTTATAGAAAGTGTCCAGAACAGACAAATATGTAAAGAGAGAAATTGTTAATATTTGCCAGGGGCTGGAGAAAGAGGGGAATGAGTACAAAGTTTGTTTGGGGTGATGAGAATGCTTTGAAATTAGATAATGGTGATAGTTGCACACGTCTGTGAATACACTAAAAAGCAGTGAATTGTACACTTTCAAAAGTTGGATTTTATGTTATGTTAATTATATCTTAATTTTTAAAATCCAAATTAAAAAAAAGTATTGACCGACCGACTTTTCTTCTTTTCTTTTGAGTCTGGATCTCCCTTTGTCGCCTAGGCTGGAGTGCAGTGGCGCCATCTCGGCTCACCGCAACGTCTGCCTCCAAGTTTAAGTCATTCTTGTGTCTCAGCCTCCGGAATAGCTGGGACTGCCGGTGCCCGCCGCCAGCCCTGGCTAATTTTTGTGTTTTTAGGAGGGGCGCGGTGGCTCACGCCTATAATCCCAGCACTCTGGGAGGCCGAGGCGGGTGGATCACTTGAGGTCAGGAGTTTGAGACCGACCTGGCCAACATGGTGAAACTCCGTCTCTATTAAAAATACAAAAATTAGCCGAGCGTAGTGGTGGGCGCCAGTAATTCCAGCTACTCGGGAGGCTGAGGCAGGAGAATCGCTTGAACCCGGGAGGCAGAGGTTGCAGGGAGCCGAGATCGCACCACTGCACTCCAGCTCGACCCCCAAGAGTGAAACCCGCCAAAACAAAACCAAAAAAAAGGAAGGAAGGAAGGAGGGAAGGAAGGAAGGAAGGAAGGAAGGAAGGAAGGAAGGAAGGAAGGAAAAGAATTTTTAGTAGAGATGGGGTTTCGCCATGTTGGCCAGGTGAGTCTTGAACTCCTGAACTGAAGTGATCTGCCCGCCTCAGCCTCCCAAAGTGCCGGGATTACAGGCGTAAACTACCGCGACCGACCGACATTTTTCTTTTTTTCTTTTTTTTTTACTTTTGTTTTGTTTGAGACGGAGTGTTGCCCTGTTGCCCAGGCTGGAGTGCAGTAGCGCGATGTCGACTCACTGCAGCCTCTGCCTCCCGAGTTCCAGCGATTCTCCTGCCTCAGCGTCCTGGGTAGCTGGGATTACAGGAGCATGCCACTACCTCCGGCTATTTTTTTTTTTTTTTTTTTTTTGGTTGGGGGGATATATTTAGTAGAGATGGGGTTTCGCCATTTTGGCCACACTGGTCTCGAACTCCTGACCTCAGGTGATCCGTCCGCCTTGGCCTCCCAAAGTGCTGGGATTACAGGCGTGAGCCGCCGCGCCCGACCACTTTTTTTACTATTTTAAATCAAATATCTTTTCGTTTGTTTGTTTGTTTGTTTGTTTGTTTGTTTGTTTGTTTATTCTGTGCCTATGCTTACCCAGACAATTTCTTCATTGATTTTCCCCCGCCTTGGGCAGGCTTCCACTCTTCAGACCCTTTCCTGCACAACTTTGTCCCTGAGCATAGGTCCTGGACGAAAAAGAAGGGACATCGCCTGGAGAAATATTGCATCAAGAAAGGTGCGGCTGTGAAGAATAGGTATCAGTGTCTCCCTTAGGCCCTCAGTTCGGCAATCTTGGTAATGCCCTGTCCCATGCCTGCGAACGCGATTCAGCCTCGATCTCACCGTCCCGCCCCATGATCGCACCAAGAAGAGCGTGCGAGCCTCCCTGCTACAGACTGACACTAAGAAATCAGATTTGAAAGGGATCCCAGACAAACGTTAAACATGCAACAAGAGGGAGAGGGTGTAAGGAAGAGACATTCTTGGGGCGGTGTTTGATAAAACAGATGTCTCTCCTTTCCAGGTGTTTCTGAATTTGATCCCCGACGCCTGGGGCATTGTGGAGGAACTTGCAAAGGAAATCGAGGTGTCGCAGGAAAGAGAATACGCACAAGCAAAAGACACCTTAATTTGTGGTATTCTCAATATTTATCGAGTGTATCGACGATGGACAATGTGCGATGTGATGGGTGCTGGGAACTCAACGAACTCTTCACGCGCCTAGACCTCATTGGATCCACTTTCTCTTGGCTGTGAGCCGGTAAAAAAGCGGTGGGTGTGGGGGACGGTCCAAAGGATTCGGAGCTCCGTAAAATGCTACTCAAACTTCAGCGTGCTGGAGAATCCATGAGAAGGAGTGTTATACCCAGTTTTCTGGGACTTACCTCCAATGATTCTAGGTCGATTCTTTGATGAGGCCCATTAATTTTTAGCTGGGTGATGCCGAGCAGACTGTAAGCAGCACTGTATTCGTGCGTTTTCTTTTATCGTCCACTTTTTGCAACTAACACTAACAGAGAACTTCCACGGTAGAAGGCAAAAAATTGAGCGTCTACCAGGGGTGAGACTCACAGTCTTATATCACTGGGCTTTAACCAACCGAAGTAATTCCCTTCTACTTTCAAGATTTTTATTTTTGTTTTCGTTTTTAATAACTTGTAGGTTTCGTCGCATTGTTTTGTTCTGTTCTGTGGTGGCTTTATCATAGAAAGACAATATCAACCTGGGCGTGGTGGTGTGACCCTGTAACTACACCCACCTACTCAGGAGGCTGAGGCGGAAGGATCCCTTAAGGCCGGGAACAGAAGGCCAGCTTGGACAACAGAGTGAGACCCCTGTCTCTAATCAAATAAATAAATTTTTTGAAAAAGACATCTCCCCTTAAACAAAATGTTCTCTTCTGAAATTGCATTCTCTTAATCTCCTGTCTTTTACTGACGCTGAGAAAGAGGTTGGCTGAAAGAGATCTCTGGAAAGACAACTAAAAAAAAAAATCAAATAGAGAGTATTATTCGACCCGGTGCGATGGCTCACGCCTGTAATACGAGCACTTTGGGAGGCCGAGGCAGGTGGATCGCCTGAGGTCAGGAATTCCAGACCAACCTGAACAACATGGTGAAACCCCGTGTCTATTAACAATACAAAAATTAGCCTGGTGTAGTGGTGGCCACCTGTAATCCCAGCTACTCGGGAGGCTGAGGCAGGAGAATCATTTGAACCTGGGAGGCGGAGGTTGCAGTGAGCCGAGATGGCCCCATTGCATTCCAGCCTGGGCGATAAGAGTGAAACTCCATCTCAAAAAAAAAAAAAGTATTACTCGACTATAAAAAGAAATGAAATTCTAATACAGGCTACAACATGAATGAACATTGAAAATATTATACTAAGGAAAAGAAGCCTTTGACCTTCGATATGATAAGCACATTGGGCCCCCATCCCACTCCACTGAAAAACTACAGAGATTGTATTTGAAGTTAAAATACTTTATTTTCCCCTGAGTATTCTAGAGCAGCACTGTCCGCAACAGCTGCTCACACATATTTCAAAAACGTAGCACAAAAACAGAAAGAAAAAAGAAATCTCATATTTTCTTGATAACATGTTTAAATGATAATATTAGGAGTTAAAATATATTAGAAGTACCTGGGCGCAGTGGTATGCTCTTGTAATCCCAGCTATTCCAGAGGCTGTGGGAAGGGGGATTTCCTGAACCTAGGAGTTTGAGACTATGGCAGGCAATACAGCGAGCCCCCTTCTCTTTAAAAAAAAAAAAAAAAAAAAAAAAATTGAAATTAATTTCACTGGCTTAACTCTGCTTTCTTATATTACTAGAAAACTTAAAATTACCCACTATATGATATTGTATGTTAATTCTCACATCTTCTTGTGGTTATTGATGTGGTAACATCAGTAAAGTGCTATCAATTTACCAGGGGCATAGTCCCTTTGAGCACACTCCAGACTCTGTAATGCTGTTGTATTGCATTTGTTTTTCATCAATAAATACATATTTTCTTCCCTTAAGCCAATTTCTTTTTTTTTCTATGTGTGTGTGTGTGTGTGTGTGTGTGTGTGAGAGAGAGAGAGAGAGAGAGAGAAAGAAAGAGAGAGAGAGAGTCGGAGACGGAGTCTTGCCTTGCTCTGTTGCCCAGGCACTCCATGGGCCATGGTGAAATCTTAGCTCACTGCTACCTCTGCCTCCCAGGTTCAAGAAGTTCTCCTGCCTCAGCCTCCTGAGTAGCTGGGATTACAGGCGCCTGCGACCATGCCCAGTTAATTTTTGTGTTTTTTAGTAGAGATGGGGTTTCACCATGTTGATAAGGCTGGTCTGGAACTCCTGGCCTCATGTGATCCACTCGCCTCAGCTTCCCAAAGTGCTGGGATTACAGAAGTGAGCCACTGCGTCTGGCCTCTCTTACACCAATTTCTAGTGTGTAAAAATGGTAAACTCCTCATACTAAATTTCTTTTCCTGCTTTTCTTTTTTCATTCAAGAGAGCTGTATGGGTTGGCTAGTTAAAGAGCTTGCTTAGTAAACTGAAGATCCTGAATTTCAATTTGGTAGGGCTTTCTATAGGCTTTGTAATTTTTACAAGTGTAGCTCTATCTTTGTAGAATACAGTTTAAGGAATTTATTTTTGATGACACCTGTGTTATTCATTTGTTATATGGTGTGGAAAACTAAAAAGCCTGAGTCTAGTTCATCAATTTAGTTTTTGAGGGTGGCAAGAAGTCTTCAAGGAAAAAAAGAGGAAAGACTGGATGGAATATGCTACATGATGGAAGCCATGTGAAAAATCACTCCCTACATGGTGTGACTAAAGCACTGTCAATTATTTATTAGGAACAAAAAAACTTTAGAATTTTCAGGTCTGGTGCGGTGGCTCATGCCTGGAACCCCAGCACTTTGGGAGGCCGAAGCGGGTGGATCACTTGAGGTCAGGAGTTCGTGACTAGCCTGGCCAAAATGGTGAAACCCTGTCTCTACTAAAAATACAAAAATTAACCAGGCATGGTGGTGGGCACCTGTAATCCCAAGCTACTCGGGAGGCTGAGGCAGGAGAATCACTTGAACCTGGGAGGCAGAGGTTGCAGTGAGCTGAGATGGCAGCCACTGCACTCCAGCCTGGGAGCAAGACTCTGTCTCCAAAAAAAAAAAACATTAGTGTTTTCATCTGACGACAATTTCCTTGTCTATACAATAATACAATAAGATTATCAATGATTTCTTTTGCAATCATTGACTATTTCGTCTTTTATTTATGACTTTACCATTTGAGAACATGCAATAAGAACTCCAGTAGTTACTGGAAATCAACATTTTCAATTTTGTATGATCTCCACAATTTTTTTTTTTTTTTTGAGACGGAGTTTCACTCTTGTTGCCCAGCCTGGAGTGCAATGGCACAACCTTGGCTCACCCAACCTCCACCTCCCGGGTTCAAGTGATTCTCCTGTCTCAGCCTCCCAAGTAGCTGGGATTGCAGGTGCCCGCCACCAGGCCTGGCTAATTTTTGTATTTTTAGTAGAGATGGGGTTTCACTTTGTTGGCCAGGCTGATATAGAACTCCTGACCTCAAATGATCTGCCTGCCCCAGCCTCCCAAAGTGCTGGGATTACAGGCATGAGCCACTGCACCCAGCCTCTTTTCAACGCACTTTAGGTATTTCTGGATGATTGGTTTATCCTGTCCTCCTCTAGTTCTCTTTTTTTTTGGGCTAAGCCACATATATGTCCTTTAAAGTTGCCAATCTGACTGAACCTGAAACACCACATGCAGTTTTTGTATACTCTATCATCAAATACATTTACTTCATATTTAAATTATTTCCTATTAACATAATTTTGAGTTCCAAAACCTCTTTTTTGGGTTTTTGTTTTTTGGTTGTTTTTTTTTTCTGAGACAGAGTTTCGCTCTTGTTGCCCAGGCTGGAGTGCAATGGCACGATCTCGGCCCACCGCAACCTCTGCCTCCCGGATTCAAGCGATTCTCCTGCCTCGGCCTCCTGAGTAGCTGGGATTACAGGCATGTGCCACCATGCTGGGCTAATTTTGTATTTTTAGTAGAGACGGGGTTTCTCGATGTTGGTGAGGCTGGTCTCAAACTCCTGACCTCAGGTGATCCGCCTGCCTCAGCCTCCCAAAGTGCTGGGATTACAGGCGTGAGCCACTGCGCCCATGCTTTTTTTTGGTTTTATGAAAGTTTTTCTTCACTGGATCCTAGTCCTTGTTATTAGATACAGTATTGTTTCTCTCCCTTCTGAAGATATTAGTGAGATATGATATAATATGATATATGGTGTAAAGTTTTTGCTGCAGTCTGTGTCCTTAAATTGTATTTTAAAAATCTCTTTTTGTATTCTTCCTCCCTCCCTCCATCTCTCTCATTCTCTCCCCCACCTCTCTCTATATATATCTTTGGTGATCCTTGCACTATACACGTTGTATTAGTTTGTTATCACTGCCGTAACAAAGTACCACAGATCATGTGATTTAAACAACAGACATTTATTTTCTTACATTTCTGGAGGCTAGAGGTCAGAGATTATGGTGTCAACAAGATTTGTTTGTTTGTTTGTTTATTTTATGCTTCTCTCCCTGGTTTGCAGATAGCCATCTCCTCCATGTCCTAATATCGTCTTCCTTCTGGGTGTGTCTGTGTCCTAATCTTTTCTTGCAAAGACATGTCATACTGGATTATGGCCAATTCTAAATACCTCATTCAAAGGTCCCATCTCCAAAGATAGTCACATTCTCAATTAGTAAGTGTTAGGACTTCAACATATGAATTTGGTAGAGAGGGGAGGACACAAATTAATCTTTGACACATATATTTAAGAATAGGAGAGGCCGGGTGCGGTGGCTCAAGCCTGTAATCCCAGCACTTTGGGAGGCCGAGACGGGAGGATCACGAGGTCAGGAGATCGAGACCATTCTGGCTGACACAGTGAAACCCCGTCTCTACTAAAAAATACAAAAAACTAGCCGGGCGAAGTGGCGGGCGCCTGTAGTCCCAGCTACTCGGGAGGCTGAGGCAGGAGAATGGCGTGAACCCAGGAGGCGGAGCTTGTAGTGAGCTGAGATCGGGCCACTGCACTCCAGCCTGGGCAACAGAGCCAGACTCCGTCTCAAAAAAAAAAGAATAGGAGACTAAAATGCTGATTGAGGCTGGGTGTGGTGGCTCACGCCTGCAATCCCAACACTTGGGAGGCCAAGGTGGGGATATCACTTGAGGCCAGGAGTTTGAGACCAGCCTGGCCAACATGGAGAAATCCCGCCCCTACTAAAAATACCAAACAAACAAACAAACAAAAATTAGCCGGTTGTGGTGGCAGGTGCCTGTAATCCCAGCTACTCAGGAAGCTGAGGCAGGAGAATTGCTTGAACCCTGGGAGAGGGAGGTTGCAGTGAGCTGAGATCCTGCCACTGCACTCCAGCCTGGGCGACAGCGTGAGACTCTGTCTCAAAAAAAATAAAATAAAATAAAATGCTGATTGAGAAGACAATGTAGTCATATTGTTCCTAACATTCCCACCAAACACAGTTAAAAACCCTGGACATCATGTATAAAACAAACATAGGAAGACTTCGAAAAATGGAGAGAAGGCAAACTGACGGGAGACCTTTCAACCAGAGGAAAGAGATGGTGGTAAATGTTCTGATTTTTTTTTTTGTTTTTAATTTCATGTATCCTGGACTGAGTGCAGAGAAGCCAACAACCTGTTAATACAGACAAAAAAGCCACAAGAAAGCCAGCTTTCTCTAACCAAATGACAAGGAAAAGAGCAGCCTAGCAAGACAGAAAACTTGTAGACAATAATTCTCTATTCCAACAGAACACTGCAGAAAACGCTGAACTCCAATACCCCTACTCCCTCATTCCCCACCTGAAAGGCCCAGTCAGGAGCCCAAACTCTTACCTTTGACCAGCAGCTGAGGTGGTTTCAGAGAAGGCCAAGTGTGGAACTGAGATGTTTATCCTCATTTGGTAGTATCACTGTCCACCTTCACACCTGCTAACCGCGGCCTGATCAGAAGCTCAGAGCACTTGAGTGTGGTTCTTAAAGGGAAAAATAACTTTTGATTCACGTGGCTGGAACACTGTGGTTGGGAGAAACCTCCACTGTCAGGAAATCAGTAAGGATCAGTAAGAGGGTTGAGTAGATTTCCAGAAATCAACTTCCAGTCAACCAGGAGATCATAGTCCTAAAAATGAATTGGAGACAAAATAAGGTAAAGTTCCATTACTTTGTAGGATGTTGTACACCTTTCAAATTTGTTGGTCTCCTCCAGGCTAGTGAGCATCCATGTTACTCACTTAATAGAATCGTCTTCTAAATATTCTGCTAGAAATTTCCTCCATATTCTGAAACTGAGCAAGCGGTTATATAACTCTAAATTTCCTCAAAATGGCATTAAAACGAGATCTATTTTCAATCTCCTGTTCACTACATGTACACAAACACCACCAATTCCTGAAATTTTGGGGGTTGGCTTTCACAAGGTAAGTTATATTCTTCTTTGGCTTTTCCCAATTCTGGCTTAAAGTGAAACTTTCCTTGTGTATCACACTAGCCCTTCTGCTATTTAGTTTTCAGAATTTTGCTACTGCTTTCTCCTTTCCCATTATTGTCCTTCTGTACTTATGAATGGCTCTCTCTCCTTTTTTTCTTTCTTTCTTTTCTTCTTTCCTTCTCTTCTCTCTCTGTCTCTGAATTTTTGGCTAGAAAAACATCAGATGCCTGTCTTCAATATGCCATTATTGTAAACAGGTCTATTTCTAACTTACTATGATTTTTCATAATGCTTGATGTTCAGAGGATTAGCAAAATAATACAGTAGACAATGAAGAGGATGCTATCCTTTATGCTCAGATTAAAATCCTAAAGGGACTCCAGCCTCTACCTAGAATGTAGAAAGTTGGAAAAAATACTGCTCCTAATCTAACAATGAAAAAGTCCGGATAGACCAGGCATGGTGGCTCACGCCTGTAATCCAGCACTTTGGGAGGCTGAAGTGGGTGGATCACCTATCACCTGAGGTCAAGAGTTCGAGACCAGCTTGGCTAACATTGTGAAACCCTGTCTCTACTAAAAATACAAAAAAACTAGCCAGGCATGGTGGTGCACGCCTGTAATCCCAGCTAGTCAGGAGGCTGAGGCAGGAGAATTGCTTGAACTAGGGAGGCGGAAGTTGCAATGAGCCGAGATGGAGCCATTACACTCCAGCTTGGGCAATAAGAGTGAAACTCCGTTTCAAAAAAAAAGAAAGAAAAAGAAAAGAAAAAGAAAGAAAAAGTCCAGATAGTCTAGAAAAGCATAATTTTCCTTGAACCCATGAAAGAGTTGAGGTCTCAGAGCAACCACGTAGCCTGAAATCTATGGAAAAATAGGTGCTCCCAAGTAGAAATGGGAAAGGAATACTGGCTCATCTATAGCAATAGGATGATGATGAGGCCTCCATGCGAGAGGTCAAGAAAAATTCAGTATTTTATGACTTGCTAAATTTAGTCTAAGTGTCTATGTCTGAGAAGGAAATTCTAGAACCCCTAGGATCAAGTACTCAAGAAGAGTTTTCACACTTTTGCAGGCTTCTCTTCACAATTCTCAAAGAACTACTGCCCTCCATGTTCCAGGAGAATTGGTTCCAGGACCCCCAAGAATACCAAAATCCACTGATGCTCAAGTCCCTTATATAAAATAACCTATGCACATCTTCCTGTATACTTTAAATCATCTCTAGATTATTTATAATACCAAATATAATGTAAATCCTATGTAAATAGTTACTATACTTTTTTTTTTTTTACTGTTGCATTGTTGTTTTTATTTTTTTCAAATATTTTTGATTCTTGATTGGTTGAATCTACAGATGTAGAACGCGTGCTCATAACAAATGACGGAGCAGGGCTAGGGATCAGAGAAAGCCCCTTTCAGTGGAACAGGGCTGACAGAGAGAATAGCCTGTCCCTAAAGAAAGCAAGCTTAAACACTTAGGGAGTAGCAGCAAACATGGTTACATCCAGAGAGCAGAAAATTCATAGGAGCTGAAGAAAGTAAAAAAGAATGAAAATTTCTACTTTAAAGGAGTATTAAGTATAGAATATTAGAGAATGTCAACTTCTGGGAGCAGGCAGAATGACTAAGAAAGTCCAACCTCAGAGACCCTGATCACGGAGTCTGCCTGTCTCCGTGGGTTGTCTGTTTTGGGTTGCTATAACAGAATACCTAAGCCTGTGTAATTTATAAAGAAAAGAGACTTATTTGGCTCATGATTCTGGTGGCCAGAAGGTTCAACCACATGATCATCTCAACAGACATAGGAAAACATCCAATAACATTCAACACCCATTTATGATTTTAAAAAAAATTCAGTAAACTGGGAATAGAGATGAGCTTCTTCAACTTGATAAAAAGCATCTGCAAAAAAAATGTAATATCATACTTACTGGTGAAAGACTGAATGGCTTCTCAATATAGGGAATGTCTGACAAGAATATCTGCTCTTACCACTCTTTTTTTTTTTTTTTTTTTTTTTTCTTTTGAGACGGAGTCTCCCTCTGTGGCCCAGGCTGGAGTGCAGTGGCATGATCTCAGCTCACTGCAAACTCCGCCTCCCGGGTTCAGGCCAGTCTCCTGACTTGGGTAGCTGGGACCACAGGCGCCCGCCACAACGCCCGGCTAATTTTTTGGTATTTTTAGTAGATACGGGGTTTCACTGTGTTAGCCAGGATGGTCTCGATCTGCTGACCTCGTGATCTACCCTTTTCGGCCTCCAAAGTGCTGCGGATTACAGGCATGAGCCACCGCGCCCGGCCTCTTACCACTCTTATTCAACATTGTTCTAGAAGTCCTATTTAACGTAATTACACAAGACAAATAAATAAAAACACACAGTTTAGATTGTAAAGGAATAAATAAAACTCTAGTCATAGGCAACATGATTGTCTATACAGAAAATGCAAAAGAATCTAAAATAAAAAATAAATATAACCCAAAATAAATATAAATAAATATAACCTAAAATTAATAAAATAACTAAAATAGAATAATAAAAGAATATAGTAAGACTGTGAGATAAAAAGTAAATAAATAAAAATCTATTGTATTTCTATGTACAGAGGTACCTCCACTTATGGTGGGGTTACATTCCAACGAACCTATTTCAAGTTAAGCATATAAGTCAAGGCCGGGCGCAGTGGCTCACGCCTGTAATCCTAGCACTTTGGGAGGCCGAGGCGGGTGGATCACGAGGTCAGCAGATCGAGGCCATCTTGGCTAACACGGTGAAACCCCGCCTCTACTAAAAATACAAAAGTATTAGCCGGGCATAGGCGCGGGCGCCTATGGTCCCAGCTACTCTGGAGGCTGAGACAGGAGAATGGCTTGAACCTGGGAGGCGGAGCTTGCAGTGAGCCAAGATCACGCCACTGCACTCAAGCCTGGGCATAAAGCCAGCTTTATAATGGGATACCTCAGGGCTTGGTCCTTGGACTTCTTTCCTATATACACTCACTCATCTATTTTCATGGCATACATAATGTTTATATGACTACCACTCATAAATTTGAATCTGCAATCTAGACCACTCCATTAAACTCCAGATTTGTGTATTCAAGTGATTCCTCAGCATTACACTTAAATGTTTTATGCTATACCAGTTAGCATGTCTAAAACAGGACTCTCATTTTTTTCTCGTAATAGTCCTGCTGCCCCCAGTCTTCTCTTTTTCAGTTAATGGCAACTACATCCTTTCATTTTTTTAAACCAAAAAAAAAAAAAAAAAAAACCTTCAGAGTTATCACCAATTCTATTACTCCACTCTTCACGTCCATGTTCTCTGAAATTCCTCTTGATTCTATCTTTAAAATATAACCAGACTCTGACTACTTCCCACCACCTCTACTGCCACCATACTGTTCAGGTCACAGTCATCTCTGATGAAAGGAACTTAACAGATCTCCTTAAATCCATTCTTTTCTCTCTACAAAATATTCTTCACTAAACTGTCGAAAGAGCTTTTAAAAACTTAAGTTACTGCACTAACTCTCCCTGCCCTCAACAGAAGAGTACTGCATCTCTTCCTATAGAAGGCCAACGCCAGCCGGGCGCCGTATCTCTTTTTTATTTTTATCTTTATTTTTATTTTTTTTGAGACAGAGTCTCCCTCAGTCGCCCAGTCTGGAGTGCAGTGGGATCTACTCACTGCAACCTCCATCTCTCAGGTTCAAGTGATTCTGCTGCTTCAGCGCCACCAAGCCCAGCTAATTTTTGTATTTTTAGTAGAGATGGGATTTCACCATGTTGGCCGGGCTGGTCTCGAACATCTACCTACAGATGATTAACCCGCCTAGGTCTCCCAAGTGCTGGGATTAGGTGCGTGAGCCACCACTCCCAGCCAAGGCATAGTATCTTTAATGGAACAGGTACTACGTGAACTCGAGTATCTGTTGAGGGCTGGGTGAGAGCGCTGGGTGAGAAAGTCAGTCTTAGCTCTGCTCTTGTTATATTACTATTATTTTAATTGAAAGTTCTGACTGACAGGGCTCGGTGGCTCACGCCGTAATCCCAGCACTTTGGGAGGCCGAGGCGGGCGGATCACCTGAGGTAGGGAGTTCAAGACCAGCCTGACCAACATGGAGAAACCCCGCCTCTACTAAAAACACAAAATAGCCGGGCGTGGGGACTCATACCTATAATCCCAGCTACTAGGGAGGCTGAGGCAGGAGAATCGCTTGAAACAGGGAGGTGGAGGTTGTAGTGAGCCAAGATCGTGCCATTACACTCCAGGCTGGGCAACAAGAGTGAAAATCCATCTCAAAAAAAAATATATATATATATATTATATATACATGTTTATATATGTATAAAATGTATGTGTATACACAGATCCACACATATAAGTAAACAGATTCAGAATTTTACAGAACAACTATGGGCCGGGCGCACTGGCTCACACCTGTAATCCCAGTACTTTGGAAGGCCGAGGCGGGTGGATCACCAGGTCAGGAGTTCGAGACCATCCTGGCCAACATGGTGAAACTCCGTTTCTACTAAAAATACAAAAATGAGTGGGGCGTCGTGGCGCGTACCTCTAATCCCAGCTACTAGGTAGGCTGAGGCAGGAAAATCGCTTGAACCAGGGAGTTGGAAGTTGCAGTGCGCCGAGATAGCGCCATTGCACTCCAGCCTGACGCCATTGCACTCCAGCCTGACGACAGTGAGACGCCGTCTCAAGAACAAAACTACACGCTGTTTCCGCCCGGTTTCGAACCGGGGACCCTTCGCGTGTTAGGCGAATGTGATAACCACTACACCACGGAAACTTCCTTGGTGTGAGGGTATTTCACTTTCAAATTAATTACAATGAACTTTAAATTTATCCGTTCCTTCAGGGCATATCTTTGGCAGAGGGATAATATTTTCCCCTATACGTTCTAATTCTTAGAATCCATAGTTTAAAATCCGACAAGTCGCAATCAAGCAAATGCTTCTCCCGAAGCTTCAACTCCTTCAGCAGCACAGGGCAGGGAAATAGGCAGTCTCTTGGGAAATTTTATTTCAATTCATTTTTTTTGGTATGTTCTATGCTCTCTGCTCTCATAAGACGTTCTAATGTTCATCTCCCCGATTACTGAAAATTAGGCAGGACATTAGTGCCGTTGAGTATTTTTTTCTTCATGCTAGCAGCCTGTCAGATTCATTCAAAGTCCCGCTTACTCCTAAATGAGACTCTTTCTTGAGGTTTGAAACGAAAGGCAGAGACAGTGTTCATGAAAAGGCATATAACAAGAAATAAATAGCTTGGGTATGTATGGTGAAGTTTAAAATCAAGACAGAACAATTGTATTCATTAGAACCAGTTACCAATGAGCAAATATCTATATATTATACATGGTAATTGGTTATATATATATATATTTACACATATGTATATATGCTTCTCACACTATGTATTTTTGCTGTTTTATATATATATACATATGAACATGAGGATAAGCTTCCTCATTCATAATTATCTCATCCTTAGCATAGTGAAAAGTATCTAGGAGGCCAGATTTTATAAATCCTAAAGAAGTGATAAAGAGTTCTGCTAACTATGGTAAAAATTGTCATCAAAAGATAACATATTTGATCATCCACTGCTATTTGATAGGAACTAAAACATAAATTTCATGATGAAAAGGATATTTTGTTTGTTGTGTTCACTGCTTTATTCACAGCTACTTAATAGTCTCTGGCTTAGGACTTTTAGTAGAGAATTAATTAACATTCCTTTCATGAATGAATGAATGAATAAATGAGAACAAGTAACAATCAATAGTTCCGTTTTGGATATCTAAACTTACCTTTTCTCAGTGTATTCTAATTGATGGGTCTTTCAGACTTGTGCCAGTTGAGATGCATATAGAATTGTTTAGCACTTAAAACACTCTCTTTACTTTATCTTGTAGTGAGACTATCCCTGGATTTTACTGTAGCCAATTTTTTTTCTAGCATTTGTACCTGTCATCAGCTAGGACATTTTGTGTTAGTGTAGTGATTATCACTATGTGTTATATGCAGAAGATCATGGTTTTGCTCTGCAGGAGATCCAGAATAAACCAAGGACTGATCCCTTTATCCTGCTTTTTCCATTTCTTAATAGAGAGACCAAGGAATTGTTTTACAATTGTTACCATCTGGTTGCCTGTTCCAGCAGACTACAGGGTTCTGGGGGCTGGCTAACATTGCCTCATTTTTTTCCCCGCCTCCATAAAGAGCCCTCTAAAAGCATTTTCTACAAAGCCCAAGTGCTTACAATTGTCAGACATTCAGAATACAGAATTAACAGCTGATTTCTGAGACTATCGTGGAAGCTGTGAAAATGTAGAAAGATGCCAGCTTCAGCCAACAAAGAGAAGGCCAGGTATTCAGATAGCCTGAGAAGGCCTTGAGTCCAGAACCCCAGGAATAGAAAATGCCCAGGATAGAAAGGCATTTGTGTCTTTCTAGGGGAGCTCATGTGGGTCTGGCTTTTAGCTCTATATTCTGAAAAGTTGGAGCAGTAAGGAAGGCAGAATAGTAGTAACTGAGCCAGCATTTGTCAGAACTTAGGAAGAGTGGTCAAAAAAATAGCAAGTAGCTTGCAAATGAGGTTCTGTCCTGGATACGATATTTGTTCTTTCAACTTAACCTCAATAGATTGAAGTGGTGAAATGAGAGAAAGAAAATTTGACATAAAAATTTATTTTCCAGACTCTTTGGTATTTGACCCCAATAAAATGATGGTTCTCTATCTCCATGCACTATTTTACCAATCCTTAGGATTCCATGGTGATTAAAAAAACATACTAAGTCACAGATAGACCTAGTTATAATGATGGTAAATTAAGCACAGCTTTTGTTTTCTCTTTATTCCAAACTACATTTATACAAAGCATTAAGGGTGTTTAAAGACATAAATACACAGGGACGAAAAGATGAGAAAATGAAGAGCAGTAGCAAGTAGCAAGATTTTGAATGCCAGAGAGCAGAATGATTAGCGTTAATATAAGGGAAAATCTTTTGGTGTTAAGTATCTTTTTTTAAAAAAATTACTTTTTAAGATTGGTATGGCCAGGCGCGGTGGCTCAAGCCTGTAATCCCAGCACTTTGGGAGGCCCAGACAGGCGGATCACGAGGTCAGGAGATCGAGACCATCCTGGCTAACACGGTGAAACCCCGTCTCTACTAAAAATACAAAAACTAGCCGGGTGAGGTGGCGGGCGCCTGTAGTCCCAGCTACTCGGGAGGCTGAGGCAGGAGAATGGCGTAAACCCGGGAGACGGAGCTTGCAGTGACCTGAGATCCGGCCACTGCACTCCAGTCCGGGCGACAGAGCAAGACTCCGCCTCAAAAAAAAAAAAAAAAAAAAGATTGGTACATGCAGCCAGGCACTGTGGCTCATGCCTGTAATCCCAGCACTTTGGGAGGCCAAGGCAGACAGATCACAAGGTCAGGAGTTCGAGACCACCCTGGGGCCAACATGGTGAAACCTCATTTCTAAATTAGCTGGGCATGGTGGCGTGTGCCTGTAATCCCAGCTACTCAGGATGCTGAGGCAGTGGAATTGCTTGAACCAGGGAGGTGGAGGTTGCAGTGAGCCAAGATCACACCATTGCATTCCAGCCTGGGCAACAGAGTGAGACTCCATCTAAAAAAAAAAAGAAAAAAGAAAGGTTGGTACATGTACATATACTCTAGCACATCTCATAGTTGCATAATATTTAATATTATGTGTTTACCACACTTCACCTATCTACTGTTCAACGTTGGCTTCAAGGCTGAATCTGATTCTGGAAGAGGAAAAATAGTGAGGCAATTAACATCCATATATGATACAATCTGTATCTTTGTGACATGAGGGGGAATATATACCTAGGAGCTGAATACCTAGGTCATTGGATGAGACAATCTTAACTTAAGTAAAAAGTATTAGACTGCTTTCGAAAATGGCTGCATTAATATAAACTTCCACTAGCAGGATATGAGGGCTTCCATATCCCCATTTCTGCAATAGCAGTCACATTAAGCTTTCTAATTCTTCCAGTCTAATGTAGGTTGAGTAATAACTTATTTTATCTTGCATTTTATAAATTAATAATAATATTAAGTATTTAAAATGTTAATCTTTTCGGGTTCTTCTTATCATGGGTTTGATGAGGACCCTGTCCCTACTCTTTACACATTTTTTTTCTTTCTTTTTTTGAGACAGAGTGTCACTCTGTCACCCAGACTGGAGTGCAGTAGTGTGATCTCGGCTCACTGCAACCTCTGCCTCTTGGATTCAAGCAATTCTGCTGCCTCAGCCTCCCGAGTAGCTGAGACTACAGGCTCCCGCCACCATGCCCTGCTAATTTCTGTATTTTTAGTAGAGACGGGGTTTCCCCATATTGACCAGGCTGGTTTCGAATTCCTGACCTTGTGACCCGCCAGCCTCGGTCTCCCAAAGTGCTAGGATTACAGGCGTGAGCCACCGCGCCTAGCTTCTTTACACATTTTCTATTGAGTCTGCTGTTTGATCTTGCTGATTTTAATGGCTTCTTACTATATCATGTAGATTAAGTTGTTTTCATTTGTAAATATTTCAAGTATCTTCTACTTTGGTTGTATTTGTCTATTTACTTTTCCATTGTGGTTTTCTTTGATTTGGGTGCAGCAGACTATATCAGTGTTTTGCTTTACTCTGTGTGTATGTGTGTGTGTGTGTGTGTGTTTTGAGATGGAGTCTTGCTCTGTTGCCCAGGCTGGAGTGCAGTGGCACGATCTCGGCTCACTGCAACCTCCGCCTCCTAGGTTCAAGCGATTCTCCTGCCTCAGCCTCCCGAGTAGCTGGGGTTATAGGCACATGCCACCACCCCCGGCTAGTTTTCGTATTTTTTTAGTAGAGACGGGGTTTCGCCATGTTGACCAGACTGGTCTCAAACTCTTGACCTCAGCTGATCCGCCCGCCTCGGCCTCCCAAAGTGCTGGAATTACAGGCGTGAGCCACCACGCTCGGCCTATTGTTTGTGTTTTTAGTTTTGTTTGTTCGTTTGTTTAATGTTCTTCTGTCCCCTAGATAATAATGCTATTTTTCTACACGTTTCTATTATTTTTTATCAGTCATATGTAGGCATTTAAACTATCTTGATAAGTATATTTTACAAAATCCACAGATGATTATACTGTATAGTGCATGTTTAAAAAAAATCACAACGATAGAATAATTTAAAACTCTTCTGTATGTCAATGTATGGGAGACTCTTTTCTCCGACGTGTTCTTTCCTGCACCCAGCAATCGCCTGAACCCGGAAGGCGGAGGTTGCTGAATCTTTAGAATTCAGCTCTGATCCCAGCATTGACAGGCGTGGATTTCCCTCAACATGCCTCGTTTTAGTGGAAGTCCAAGGAATCAGGGATGGTTCGTCTTTCCCCTAACACTTACTATAGTGCTTGTCACAAATTAGTGATTAAGCATACTTTTGGAAATATATCTTTTCATTTGTTTATTTCCAAGCAATATTAGAAAGATTTATTAACTTTGTACACTCTTTTAAACATGGTCCTAGTTTTCACGGATATAAAATTATTCATAATCTTCCAGAAACTACAAATTCTAGCCTAGTAAACATTGACGAGGAAACTGTGTCTTGTCACCGGGGTGGCCGAGTGGTTAAGGCGTTGGACTTAAGATCCAATGGACATGTGTCCGCGTGGGTTCGAGCCCCACTCCCGGTAGGTATTGGTGCATGTTTTGACGTTTGCGATTTCTGGCGCAAAGTTGGAAGCTAGGTATGTTTACACAAAGAACTAGTATGACAACCTGCTCACCTTGAGTGTAAATGCTTCAAAACATAACGAGGGTTATTAAACAATATTCTCCCCAACACATTTTTTTTATCTTCAAAGAAATTGCTTCCTGAGCAGTATTAAGTAGGAGGCGACTCTTTCCACAATTCCTATAGCCTAACAGCACAGTGTATTCAAGTCCTGAATACATTCCTATCACTGTGGAATGTATTCCAGTACATTGACACGCCTGTAATCCTAGCACTTTAGGAGGCTGAGGCGAGCGGATCACTTGAGGTCAGGAGTTCAAGACCAGCCTGGCCAACATAGCGAAACCCTGTCTCTACTAATAATACAAAAATTAGCCGAGGGTAGTGGTGGGCGCCTGTAATCCCAGCTACTCGGGAGGCTGAGGCAGGAGAATCGCTTAAAACCGGGAAGTGAAGGTTGCAGTGAGCCAAGATCGCACCATTGCGCTCCAGCCCAAGCGACAAGAGCGAAACTCCGTCTCAGAAAAAAAAAAAGGGAGAGAAGAAAGAAAGGAGAGAGAAAGAAAGAAGGAAGGAAGGAAGGAAGGAAGGAAGGAGGGAGGGAGGGAAGGAGGGAGGTCAGCGGAGTGTGGTGGTGCCCTCCTGCAAGCCCAGCTACTCCGGAGGCTGAGACATGGGAATCGCCGGAACCGGGGAGGAGGCGGAGGTTGCAGTGACTGAGATCGCTGCACTGCACTCCAGCCTCGGCAAGAGTGAGACTCTGTCTCAAAAAAAAAAAAAAAAAAAAGGAATTGTGGGAAGAGGAGAGCCTAAGTGGATGTTCTGCCTAAAGAGACCTGAATTCTGCAGGCGATTCAGTTCCAAAAGAAAGGAAATTGTGAAATATTTTGCTTTTAGGTTCTCTTTGTCACTGAGGCAGGCAAAAGTGAATCCTACATACACTGCTTATTTTTGTTGCCAGAGAGCGGGACTCAGAGAAGCCCAACTCCACTAAGGTTAAGGCTCTCGATATTCCTTACAAAAATCAGACCCGGGTAGGAGAAATTATCCCAAATGCGAGCAAGATTGTCGAATGTAAATAGTCTTTCAGACTAGAAATGTTCAGCTAAGACATTATAAGAAAACATCAGTGTTTGGACGAACGGAGGCAAGATGGTGTACTTCCGGGTTCTTCTTCACCACCAACTCTTCCCGCGCGCGCGAAAAGGCAGCCGGCGCCTGGGAGGGTGCAGACCAACTGGGCATGCGTCAGGTGACGTCAATCCGAAGAGACCAAGATTTACCTGGTCGCACCTGCGGAACGCCCCTGACACGCCCATGCCCCACCTATTGCCCTCCCACTCCTAGAAAAGCCGCTCTCCGCCATTGAGCCACGCGGCCTTCTTGCAGCCCCGCTCCTGTCGGGATGTTGGGACTGTGGGAAGTCTGTCCGAGAGCCCCACCGCGGGGGGACTCTGCCGGCCTCCTTTGCCGGAGGCTGACAGACTTCTCCCGCACACCTTAGGTTACCAAAATAAACGTGCAGTTTTGCGCCTGACCTTTGCCTACTTGCTGGTTCTTTTGTGCTCGCTCCGGTGGTCTTAGAAAAACAAGACAATCAGTAAGTAAATAATGTGCTTTTAAATTTACTTCAACGAGCAAGAGATAATTGGCCAACCTAAATCAATATTGAAAAGAAAATGAAAGGAAATGATCCTCGGTGTGGTTATAGTTTCATAAAAGAAAAATATGTGTAATCCGACTGCTGTATATACTTAGTGAGAGACTATCCTTGCATCCGATGACTGCAACCAATTGTTGTTTGAGTTCTGCTGTTTTTTAAATTCTCTCCTGTCCTTCTTCACAGTGATATTGGACCTTCATGAAGTGTTTATCACTTTTGTATTACAAGTTTCATGAGAAACTGCTGACTTGCTTTCCAAAGCAGTCATACCGTCTTAAATTTCCGGCAACAATTCATACCGTTTTAAATTCCCAGGAACCACATATATTAGAGTTTATGTTCCCCCTCATTCTCACCAATGCTTGTTTTCAATTATCTTTTAATTTTTTAGCCATTCTAGCAAAAATATATTAGTATCTTACTGTGATTTTGATTTGCATTTCCCTAAATATTAAAGTATATTTTCATAAAGTATATGTGTTTATCTGTTGGCCATATATAATCTTTGGCAAAGTGTGTGCTTAAATATTCGTTATTATTTGGTTTTCTTGTTTTTGAGTTCTGAGAGCTCCTTATATTTTCTGAACAAACCACAATAATCAGATATGTGGGTTTTTTGTTTGTTTGTTTTTGAGACAGAGTCTCGCTCTGTCGCCCAGGCTGGAGTGCAATGGCGCAATCTCAGCTCACTGCAACCTCTGCCTCCCAGGTTCAAGCGATTCTCCTACCTCAGCCTCCTGAGTAGCTGGGATTACAGGCGCCTGCCACCACGCCTGTCTAATTTTTTTGCATTTTTAGTAGGACGGAGTTTGCCATGTTGGCCAGGCTGGTCTCAAACTCCTGATCTCAGATGATCCAGCCGGGATTACAGGCGTGAGTCATGGCGCCTGGCCCTAATTGTTCATTTCTAATACAGTAACTGACTTACCATGGTTTGCCTTAAATTTTCTAAACTTTGTGATGGTTTTTTTGGGGGGAGGGTACTAAACGCATTTTTGACTTATAGTCTTTTTTTTTTTTTGGAGTCCTGTGGGAAGAAGGGAAACAAAGCCTGTTGAGAAGGAAGAGCCAGTGAGAAAGACAGAAAATCAGGAGAGCAGTGTCTTGGAAATCAAATAAAATGTTTTAAGAAGAATAATGTGCCTATTGCCCCTGAGAAGTCAAGAAAGATAAGGACTTGGGAGTGATCATTAATTTTAGACATGTAAGGGTCATTCATGATTTTGACCAGAAGTTTCCATGAAGTGCTGATACCAAAAAACCTAAAGGTGGCGGGTTTCCAAAAGAAAGGGAAGAGAGAAACTGCAGATTGTAAATCTGAATAACTGAATATAGGAAATTTTTAAATAAAGTCATCTGAGAAATGGGGCACTAACTAGAGAAAAATGTTGAGCCAAGAGAAGCTTTTTTTACGATAGAGGTCAAACTCCTGACCTCAGTTAATCCTCCAGTCTTGGCCTTCCAAAGTACTGGGATTACAGGCGTGAGCCACAGCCTGGCCAACATGGTGAAACTCTGTCTCTACTAAAAATACAAAAATTAGCTGGGCATGGTGCCGCAAGCCTGTAATCCCAGCTACTCAGGAGGCTGAGGCAGAGAATCGCTTGAACCTGGGAGGCAGAGGCTGCAGTGAGCCGAGATCGTGCCACTGCACTCCAGCCTGGGTAACAAGAGCAAAACTCCGCCTAAAAAAAAAAAAAAAAAAAAAGATAGGGGTCAAATGTCATATTTAAATGTTCATAGGAATAATCCAAAAGCTAGGAGAAAATTGCTGAGTTCAATGTAGATAAAATTCTCTTTATGTCATTAGTAATTCACTGATGGGAGTATGGGAAAATTACTTTCCCTTCAGGAGAATAAGGAATTTTTCAAAGCTGTCTAACAGCAACAGGTCACCAGTAAATTTTGATTTCGTGCTTCTCTTCTGTTATTTTTTGTTTTCAAGACAAAGATACATGGAGACTCATTCTAGAATAGCTACGCTAAAATTTAAAGTGGTGGAAGGAATCATGAGAAGTCAACTATGGAGCAACAGACTTGGCAATCCACTAGTTTGCCATGTCATTGGTGTCATTTAATGAACACTGCTCCACCTCCAGCCTATCACAAAAGTGATCTGTATTCTTCAGAAGTGTCCATATTGTCTAACATGTAATGCTGACTCTCAAGCTCAGGCCATATGTAATTTGCCTTTTGTAAAGGCAGTTAATCCATTGGCTATCAAGTAATCTGTGAGGAGATCTATGAGACCTTCAGTTAAAACAAATAAATAAATAAAAACAAAAGCTCTTCCCAAAAGGGATTCCAGTATTTAGATAGGTACTCCACATGGATTCTTAAAGGGTACATTGAAACTGGAAAAACTAAAGATAATCAGATAGTAGACAGACATAATAGATTCAAAGAGAAGATGACACTGAAAGATTTATTGATTCACATTCATCCCCAATTGATAGAATATAGATCAATGAATTACTGCCCTTCAGTGGGGTTGAGATAATCTAGACTTTCCATAGATCTTAATAAATTAAGAAATACTTTGAGCTGGAATATAGATGACCTTATTGCTAAAACCCAATGTGGGTAACTCCAATCACACCTAGCTTCCAGGTATTAGAAGGAGGGACAAGAGATGGACGGAGAGAGCTTACACCAGGTAGGTCCTGCTATGAACTTTCAGAAAAGGAAAATGGGTTGTTCCAGTTCTAATGACACAACATATCTGAAGTCCCAGACCTAAGGTAATCTTTGCTGCACTCTCCCAACCTCTCTTCAAGCATGTGTCCTCTTTTCTTTAGACGAAGAATTTGATCACTCATTCATTCACAAGAAGTATTTATTAAATGCATACTATGTGTCACATACTGTACTAAGCACTGGGGTAACACCAGTGAACAAAATAGAAATCTTTCCTTTCTAATGGCAGGGTTAACGTGCTTTTTTAGAAAATTAAAGCATAGGCCAGGCGCAGTGGCTCACACCTGTAATCCCAACACTTTGGGAGGCTGAGGCAGGTGGATCACGAGGTCAGGAGTTCAAGGCCAGTCTGGCCAAGATGGTGAAACCCCATCTGTACTAAAAATACAAAAATTAGCCGGGTGTGGTGGCAGACGCCTGTAATCCCAGCTACTTAGGAGGCTGAGGCAGGAGAATCGCTTGAACCCGGGCAGCACAGGTTGCAGTGAGCCAAGATCCTGCCAGTGCACTCCAGCCTGGGCAACAGTGAGACTCCATCTCAAAAAAAAAAAAAAAAAAAAGACAGTGTATATAAAATACATGATGTGATGACAAATGCTAAAGAGAAAAGTTAATCAAGGATGGACATTAGGGTTGAGTTTTTATTTTCAATTTCTAAATGGAGTAAATGTTATATTTGAGCAAAACTATCAAGAAAGAAAATGAATTAGCCATGGGGATATCTAGGTAAAGTCATTCCAAACATAGGAAATCATGCCCACAAAGACCTCGGTGTGCTTCTCTTATGTATTAGAATAGTAGCAAAAAAGCTAACTTTGCTGATGTAGAATGAATGATATTTTACTGTACATATCAGTTATCTATTGCTACAAATATACTTCTTAATAAACCACCTCAATAGCTTTAAAAAAAAATTCAGATCTATTTAGCTCACTAGTTCATAGCTGATAAGTTAGGATTGACCAGACAGTTTGTGTCCCAGCTGGGGCACAATAATCAATCAATCTCCATATTGCATTATATATTTTTCCAAACCCATAGAATGTACAACTCCAAGAGTGAACCCTAATAATAAACTATGGATTTTGGGGGATAATGATGTGTCTATGCAGATTCATATGTACAAATGTGCCACTCCAGTGTGGCTTGTTGATAGTGGGGAGGTTGAGGAGGAGGATTAGGCAGAGTATATATGAAAACTCTCCCTGTACTCTTTCATCCAATTTTGCTGTGAACCTAAAACTGCTCTAAAAAATAAAGTCTATTTAAAAACAAGAAAGAAAAAAAAAAAAGCAAGCAGAAAGAGCAACGGGCTTACTCAAGAATCTTCTTTGTCGGGGCCATGCGAGGTGGCTCACGCCTGTAATCCCAGCACTTTGGGAGGCCGAGGAGGCCGGATCACGGGGTCAGGAGAACAGACTATCCTGGCTAACACGGTGAAACCCCGTCTCTACTAAAAATACAAAAAATTAGCCAGGCGTGGTGGCGGGCCCCTGTAGTCCCAGCTACTCGGGAGGCTGAGGCAGGAGAATGACGTGAACCCAGGAGGCAGAACTTGCAGTGAGCTAGATAGCGCCACTGTACTCCAGCCTGACGACAGAGCGAGACTTCGTCTCAAAACAAAATAAAAAATAAAAAAATAAAAACTTCTTTGTCATATTTGCTAACGTCCCAAAGTCATGATGCTCAGCTTAAAGAAAGAGTGGAAGAGCACTACAAGGTCACCTGAAGAACAGCATGGGTAAAAGTGCGGAGACCAGCTTGGTCGGGGAGACCCTAACCCAGGGGCACTAGAGGAATTAAAGACACACACACAGAAATATAGAGGTGTGAAGTGGGAAATCAGGGGTCTCACAGCCTTCAGAGCTGAGAGCCCCGAACAGAGATTTACCCACATATTAACAGCAAACCAGTCATTAGCATTGTTTCTATAGATATGAAATTAACTAAAAGTATCCCTTATGGGAAAGGAAGGGATGGGCCAAAGTAAAGGAATAGGTTGTGCTACTTAACATGCCCTTAAGGCACAGATCGCTCATGCTATTGTTTGTGGTTTAAGAATGCCTTTAAGTGGCTTTCCGCCCTGGGCAGGCCAGGTGTTCCTTGCCCTCATTCCCGTAAACCCACAACCTTCCAGTTTGGGCATTAGGGCCATTATGAACATGTCACAGTGCTGCAGAGATTTTGTTTATGGCTAGTTTTGGGGCCAGTTTATGGCCAGATTTTGGGGGGCTTGCTCCAAACAAAAGGGAAGGGAGCATGGTTGGGGTTTGTTTGTTTGTTTGTTTGTTTTGAGACGGAGTTTTACTCTTGTTGCCCAGGTTGGAGTGCAGTGGCGCGATCTCGGCTCACCATAACCTCCGTTTCCTGGGTTCAAGCGATTCTCCTGCCTCAGCCTCTGGAGTAGCTGGGATTACAGGCATGCGCCACCATGCCCAGCTAATTTTGGATTTTTAGTTGAGATGGGGTTTCTCCATGTTGGTCAGGCTGGTCTTCAACTCCTGACCTCAAGTGATCTGCCTGCCTCAGCCTCCCAAAGTGCTGGGATTATAGCCGTGAGCCACCGCGCCCCGCCCAGAACCGGTTTTCAATCAGTTCAATCTGTCAGTAACAATCACTTCTGTGAGCACACTTTTGAAAACTAATCAGTGTCTGCTCCTGGCTTCTGAAAGTTAGCTGATCAGGGATGGACTCACTCCAATAAACATACCTCTGAGTGCCTACCAAACAATGGCAGTCTCTGACAAGTAACCATGCTCCCATAGATTATAACAACCTAACGAAAAAAAGATCAGCAATCTGTTCTGTTTTCAGGGACTGTGGTTTACAGTATACCTCTCCCTTGAATGAGCTTTGATTTTGTCTTTTTAAAGTATTGAGTGGTGGTTTCATCATCCTTTGAAAATGCCCCTTTGTCAAATCCGAAATGTCTAAGTTTCGTTTCTTGCTGGGATTATTTTTACCATTTATTTTTCACATCTGTAATTCTGTGTATTCTATAAAACGATATGGTCTTTACAACCACATTGTTTTGCTGTAAATGGAGACCTTGGCAGGCTTTTGCTCCTTTACATATGTTTATCAGTCAGACTGGGCAAACAAAATCCCAATGTTTGAAGACACACTCTAATGGCGAGTCTTCAACTGTCACTCCACAAATATTTACCGAATGCCTACTCTGTCTTCAGAGCCATTCTGAGACCTGGTTATCTAGAAGAAAAAAGAAAAAATTCTGTCCTCAAAGACAAAAATTCTGATGAGAACCGACTGAGAATTTAATATGAAAAAAAGGAAAGCAAAATAAGTATGCATGGTTTCCCATTGTGGTTATCTTAATACAAAATATCAATTTCAGCAGTATTGAAAGATAGCGTAAGGGGTGAGGAGACTATCAGGTGGAGGAAGCATGTGACAGCCACAAGCAAACGCGATAGGCTGGATCCTGAGAAAGGGACCAAAAAAACATGGAGTTCAGATGGACAGCGGGCATCAGACACACATACAAGCCCAGTGCTACCCCCTCTCTAACACCCTCATTTTTTTCACTAAAATGTCTTAGGGTGTCAGGTCTCTTGTTTCATAAGATTTTTTTTCTTTCCCAAGCCCCTTTAGAGGAGGGCAGGAATCAAACGGGTTTGATCAAAGGTGTCACTGCTGAAGAAGAAATGACATCAACATTTAATTCCGACTTTAAGTTGAAGAGGCTGTTATTTTCAACGTGTAGCTGGATGTGAAGTGACTGCCGCAAAATTGAAGAGAAAAGGTGACAATCCTTCCGGCCTAGTACAGGGATCTAACCCGCGACTTTAGCGTTATTAGCACCACGTTCTAACCAACTGAGCTAACCGGCCATCCCAGAAACAATCTTTTTTTTCTTCATTTTACAAGAGCAAAAAGTTGTTCTTGTGTTTCTTTAAAACTAAAGGAAATTCTTTTCCTCTCCTCAAAGAGATGTCTTTTAAAATAATTTTAATTGCGACTATGTAATATTGTTTCTTCAAACTTCTGTTGGTGTTTTACATTTTCCCTTCCCGTACTCCCTCAGGGAAGAAGGAAAACAAAAACGAAAACAAGGACAAGACCAAAAACTCCACCTCCAGCAGCAATGAACTTCGCGTTTTCCGTGGGAAATGATATTTTCTCAAACTCACCTATTCTGCCCGGAGAAAATACTACAGAGAACCATTCACGAGAGGAGCTTCCTTCCTTCTGATCCTGGGAAGGGTCCAGAGACCCAGGGAACTATCTAGAAGCAGAAGTTGGTCGTTCTGAGTTTTCCGTCCAAATGGTTTGATTATGAAATTGACTCACCCTGAGGAATGGCTGGTGGATTTGGTTCGCGACATGAGGAATCCGCTCCATACTGGAAGGAAGAAAATCTCCGGCAGATATGCCTGGCGAGTTCTTAAGGACTGGGGAGGTACTCCTTCTCTGTGGCCCCCTCAAAATGCCCGGTGGTTATATCTGTTGCTCCACTACAAGTTATTATAATTAACTGCTTGTGCTACTCTTTGTGCTATCTTGTTCTTCATTCTCCTGGTACCTCGGGTGCCCGCACAGAATGGTAGGCTGCTCGATAGTTTAATGAATGGGGAAAAGGTGTGCAGAGGTCATTTCCGCTGATTATCAAGACTTCAATTCTTCAAAGTGGAGCACGAGGATCCTCTAGGCGTCAGGCAAATGTCTTTAGGAGTCTCAACGTCTTCCCCCCTCCAAAAAATACTTTCAACAGAAATCAATTTACCTCCTCATTGGTGGTGGAATGGGAAGATGGTGGAGAAAGCTGTCCTTTAATAACAGTTCGGAGGTCTTCTCCGACAAAGGACTTTGTGCGTACCTTTTCTTTCCCAACTCCCGCAGCTATGGCTGTTGGAAGACTAAGGACTTCCACTCAGCTAGGCTTCCGCGCCTCCTCCCGTCCGGGCGCAGCTACTGTTCCTGGTACACATTCGCTGCGCCTCGGGCAGCCTAAGGGTTCTCCAGTTAAACAAGCTCAGCATCCAGTTCTTTTCAGACAGGGAACACACTGGCGATGCAAACAGGGTTGAGTTGGTTCAGGTATGCATGTGTTGAAATAGACAAGTCTGCGCCCTAGAGTCCTCGCAAAGATCCTGAACAGGCAGCTCATTTTCCTGGACAATTTCCCAGGAATTAAGAGTGCGGCTCAGTTCTAGTTTGGAGTCCAACTCTAGTTTGGTAGCCAGCAAATACATTTCGAATGGAAAGAGGAATTCAGACCATTTCTGGAGTGACAATGGCATCCACGAGCGAGCGCTCTAAATTTTCAGGTCACTTTCAGGTTTCTTGGATTTCTATTTTGAGGACAAAGAGGATAACGTTAGCCTCCATGACCCTGCTGAGTATCTAGGAAAATTTCAAGAATTTGAGGGAGGCCATGTCCTAATATCTGGTCTGAGTGGGCCTCTTTGGATTTGGAGGCTGTTTCCAATAGACACAAGATAAAAACTGAAGATTTAACAGAGCATAGCGGTTAGCCAAGCTGGGCCCTTAGGCTTCAAAATATTGTTACCCACCGTCCTCCACAATTTTTTAAAACTATGTACATCCCCACACACATTTTTGATAAAGTAATATGTATCTTAAGATTAAGCAGATGCTTTTCTTTGTATTATAATTATTGACATTTTAAAAAATTAAAGTGTTGCATAATTCTTGAATACGTTGAAGATTATAAATTTTGAATAATGTAATAATGTTATGCTTAAAATTTATTTTAAGTTTTCCATAGCCTACTTACTTGCAACAACAACAAAAATACATATGTACATTACAATCAATTTGGGGGATGGCACAGGCTTTCTTTCTTTCTTTTTTTTTTTTTTTTTTTTTGACAGAGTCTGGCTCTGTCATCCAGGCTGGAGTGCAATGACATGATCTCAGCTCACTGCAACCTCTGCCTCCCGGGTTCAAGCGATTCTCCTGCCTCAGCCTCCTGAGTAGTTAGGATTACAGGTGTGTGCTACCATACCCGACTAATTTTTGTATTTTTAATGGAGACGGGGTTTCACTATGTTGGTCAGGCTGGTCTCGAACTTCTGATCTCGTGATTCACCCACCTCAGCCTCCCAAAGTGTTGGGATTACAGGCATGAGCCACTGTGCCCGGCCAGCTTTCATTTTTATGAGTTCCTCTGAGTTGAATTATCACTAAAATTATTACTTATGTACAATCAAGCATAACAATAAAAATATGAATTTGGAAACTAATCAGTAAGTATAAAGGTGAAACTAATTGGATATTTATCTAAATGACACAATTGGGCTTTTATAATTAGTTCATGTGATTATTGATAAATGTACACATTGCCATGATAAGTAATTTCAACATCAGTTTTATGCCCAACTTAAAACTACTGAGAAAATGTATTTTAGTATACAAATAAATGAAAATAGATCCGGTTTTGTTACACAAATGTCTCAGAATTATTTAACATTAAGTTATTTACCAAAAATCACATAGTAACCCACAATAAATAATTATATTTTACACTCTATTCTAGTTGAGAACTTGACTAGATTCTCCCTTAATTTGCTTAAATCAAATATTTGGAAACTCCCTGACTTGCTAAAGGATAGTTACATAGCAATTAGAACAATTCAATTACCAGGGAAAGACTCTTCCCACCCAGGTCTTTCCAATGGTCCCTGTGTTGAAGCCCAGAGTGTTTCGCACTTTGAGCTAAAGAACCTTGGTCATATTGAGAAGAGTGAGAGAAACATGGGTTTGTTTGTTTTGTTTTTGTTATTTGTTTTGTTTTTTTAATATAAGAAAGGCCATTGAGAAAATGCACACCTTGATATCAGGAGTGTTCTCAGACATATCAATTTTAGAAAAAATCTATATGGTGGTTTATGATAGCACAGTGGTACGATCTTGGCTCATGCAACCTTTGCCTCTCGGGTTCAAGCAATTCTCCTGCCTCAGCTCCTTGAGTAGCTGGGATTACAGGCATGTACTACCACGCCCAGCTAATTGTGTGTGTGTGTGTGTTTCATAGAGACGGGGTTTCACCGTGTTCGTCAGGCTGATCTCGAACTCCTGGCCTTGTGATCCACCTGTCTTGGCCTCCCAAAGTGCTGGGATTACAAGCGTGAGCCACTACGCCCGGCCGGATCTTGCACTTTTTAAAATTAGGTCCTCTTGTGTTCCCAAGGGTAAAATTACCCTAGTTTGATAACTGCTGCAGTAGACCACTGGACCTCATTCTCTGAAAAGAGTAGATCTCCACCATCTATCATGTCCCACTACTTTGTGGTACCCGTACTCCTAAAGGATAGGTATTATTGAGTGTTTCAATAATTTCACCATGGCACTTGGTTAATAAGTAGCCAAGGCATATGAAAGTCATTGCTTTATTGCCTTTGGAAGTCAGAATTGAAACATGTTTGAATTTGTGCCTTTGTAATCAGTGGAGAGAGCGGGACAGATGTAACTAAACTCCGAGTAACACTAGGAAATACACTAAGCATGTGCATTAACAGGGTAAAGGAAACTTGCTATATGAACCACATATATGTAGGATTTCGGTCAGGGTGGTGGGAGAAGTTGTAAGAGAAAATTACAGGAAAAACACAAACCTTCTTGGAACGCTGGGAGGTTTTGTAAAAGCTTTAGGAAAGGCTTATGGCTGAAGGCAGCCTTATCCTCTTACCTTAAGCTAACAGTAAAAAGCATATAACAGGGGGATGTAAAGAAACTGATCTAGAAAAAGTTAGTTTACTTAGGCCTCCGACCCTGGTCTTTAGTCACCCGCAGGGCTGCTCTCTTTGGGGAGGGTGACCATATTAATTATCCACAGGTGTGTTGACTCAAAACCTTTACCATTAAATCTGTACTGAATAAATGCCTGCAGGGCCAGCTTGTCAGGGCCGTGGCTGCGCGCTCTTTAGAACACCCTCCTTGGTGTGTGCAAGCAGACTGCAACAACTCCTTCTGTGAACTCCCAGTCCCCTAGCCCACTCTTTCACTGGATATCTGTTTCTGAGTGCATGTTTTCATCCAACCTTCGGTCAGGGTCTGCAGGTTGGACCCGGCACATATACAGTGTTCATGTGAAAAGGCTTTTCATAACATCCCAAATTATTTCTAATTTGTGGGAAAAAAAAGGTCTTACTTCTGAGCACCTTTGTGAGCATCTGCCCTGCCATGAAGAAAAGTTTCAGTTAGAAGCAAGAAAATGGAGCTCACTTCTAGCTAGACATTTTAGAAGAAAAAGGACAGTAATGCATGTCAGTTAATTTGGGACTCTATATATATAATATAATATTTATATATTTTTTATATATATATAACTTTTTTTTGAGATGGAGTCTCACTCTGTCGTTAGGCTGGAGTGCAGTGGCATGATCTCAGCTCACTGCAACCTCTGCCTCCTGGGTTCAAGCAATTCTGCCTCAGCCTCCCGAGTAGCTGGGACTACAGGTGCATACCACCATGCCCAGCTAATTTTTGTATTTTTAGTAGAGACATGTATTTTAGTAGTTTCACCATGTTGGCCAGAATGGTCTTGATCTCTTAACCTCGTGATCTACCCACCTCGGCCTCCCAAAGTGCTGGGATCACAGGCGTGAACCACCATGCCTGGCGAGTCAACTATATTTTTAAATTTTAAAACCAGATTAACCAATAATGAATTTTCAAAATTCATCAAAAAGGAAATTTTCATATATACAGCATAGACCTGAAAAAAAACATATGACTGACCCAGAACAGAAAGGCATTTAAAGACCTCTTCTATCCTCACTGGGCATTCATTGCATGGCCCCAGTACCCGTCATTACCACCTGCACACCTAGACCTGTCTCGACCTCACAGTCTCTCCCAGACAGAAGCTAACATAGCAGAGACATCATGAGAGTTCCAAGGTTCATTTTGGGGAGTCTTGATTCCTTTTCAGGTCACTTGTAGGACGGAGAAAGATGCAGACCAGAAATTGCAAGATAATTAGGAGTTTCTTGAATTCAAATTCCTTCCACTAGTGCCTGAGGTTCTGGAGAAGAAGAAGGCAATGGCTTCAAAGCAAAAGGGAGTAACTAAGAAAGTGTCCCCAAGGAGAGGGCAGGAGATCTCTGAAAAAAGTTAAACTCCCAAAGGAAAAGGCAAGGGTGGAGGGAAGATATGGGAAATACATTTTGGACAGTGTCACTTTAAACAGATGGGTATCCTTTCTCTGTGTAGGGCCAGGAACTCCAGACGCTTGAGACAGAGTGAAGGACTGAGAGGAAATCAAGATCACATGGAAAGTCGTTCACACAAATCAAAAGATGCCCTTAGTTATCAGGTGGATTTCGAAAATAGTTTATAACGGTTGATTGACGTTCATGAAAGCGTGCTGGATGGGGCGCGGGGGATTGAAATGAGTGAGAGCACTAGTGTTCTGCCTGCGGATGATCACGAATCTGTTGGGCTGCGAATGGTTTAAAAAGGCAAAGCAATCTAGGGGATGGATTTAAAGCTTCCTAGAGCATCATAATTTATCCCCTGTTTTACTGCTCAAATTGAGATGACTTCTGGTACTAACAGTTCAGAGGAACAAAACCATAGAGAAGGTACGGGTACTGGAAGCAAACCCACAATTTTGTGGGTGCTAGGACCACACTCGAGCCCAACTAAGCTACCAATCATTCCACTGACTTGTCTTTGCTTTGAAAACATTAACTTCATCAACATTCTTCTTGTAGATAATCTTAGACCGGAAAGAAGTCCCTTCCCACCTTCCACCCCTGCCTCAATAAAAAGAATAATCTATTTTTGATTAAAACAAACAAACTTTGGTTTTAAATCCTACTCATGGAGTAGACAAAGGATGCAGACGTTTTCAAACCTGGAACTTCTGACTGGGGAATCTACGGAAATTTCTAACCCTCCTGAAGGACATCATGTCTATGCTTGCCAGGGGTCTGACCCGCTGAACTTCAGGCAGCAGGCACCTCTTCCCACAATAAAAAGATTCAGTTTCATGTCTGAAGGGATAATCTGGCAGCCTCTGGTCCTCTCTGTTCAATGATTTTTCCTGGCGTCTTTCAGTTCTCACTTTTCCAGCGTGTTCATGTTTGAAATTGGGGGCTTTCTACCTGTTTGGTTCAGGTTTCTGGAGTCTAAGAAATTACATGAACAAATAGTACACCCACTTTGGAAAACAGTTCAGTTCAATTTCTTTAAAAGTTAAATTTTATTTTAATATATGCTCTGGTAATTCCACATCTAGGTATCTACTGAATAGAAATGAAAATGTATCTCAACAAAAAGACTAGTGCACAAATGTTCATAGTGGCATTAGTCACAATAGCAAAAAGAGGAAATAACCCAAATGCCCATTAACTGATTAACAGATAACTCAAATACAGTATATCCATAAAAGAGAATATTATTCAGCCATAAAAGGAAATGAAATGCTGATACCTGCTACAACATGGATGAACCTCAAAAACATTATGCTAAGTGAAAGAAACCAGACATAAAAAATCATATATCGTAGAATTCCTTTTATATGGAATGTTCAAAAAAGGCAAATAAATACATAGAGAAAATAAATTAACGGTTGTCTGAGGCCAAGGATAGAAATGGGAATTCACTGCAAATAGGCATGCAGAGACTTTTTGGGGGTTACTGAAAATGTTCTAAAACTGGACTCTGCTAATAGTTGCACAAATCTGTAAATCTACTAAAAAAGATTAAATTGTACACTTAAAAACAGGTGAGTTTTATGGTATGTAAATTATACCTAACAAAAGTGATTTTTTTTTAAAAAAAAATGAGTTCAAGAGTCTTCTACAGCGGCTGTTTCCTTTTACATTTCCAATGCTTGTATTGCCTATCTGTATCAGAGCCATTTTTTGTCAGTATGAAGGATTATCTCATAGTTTTCATTTGCGTTTTAGTGGCTGGGTGCAGTGGCTCACGTCTGTAATCCCAGTACTTTGGGAGGCTGAGGTGGGTAGATCTCTTGAGTTCAGGAGTTTGAGACCAGCCTGGCCAAATGGTGAAACCCCGTCTCTACTAAAAATGCAAAATAGCACCACTCGAACTGTGGTGGTGTGCACCTGTAATTCCAGCTGCTCGGGAGCCTGAGGCAGGAGAATCACTTGAATCTAGGAGGTGGAGGTTGTAGTGAGCCAAGATCACACCACTGCATTTCAGCCTGGGCGACAGAGTGAGACTCTGTCTCAAAAAAAAAAAAAAAAAAAAAAAAAATTGCATTTTAATAATGACTAATGATGTTGAGCATCTTGTCATGTGCTTATTGGCCACTGGTGTATTTTCTTTGGAGAAATACCTATTCAAACCCCTTTTCACTTTCCAATTGTGCTATTTGTCTTATTATTGAGTTGGGATAAAGATCCCTGTCTTTCCAGTCTAGCAATTAAAACAACTACATAAATTGGTATTTATCAAAAAATAAATTTAGAAATTTACTAATACATTTTTTAAAAGATGGGTTCTTACTGTGTTGCCCAATATGAAGTGCAGTGGCTATTCACAGCCTCGATCACAGTGCACTGCAGCTTTCTTTGAACTCCCAGCCCTCCCGCCCCAGCCTCCCAAGTAGCTGAGAATACAGACATGCACCACCACACCCAACTTTAAATTTACTTATGTATTAATTTGTTAAAGGGACCCTTATGGCAACATATCAGTTTTTTTTTTTTTTTTTTTTTGAGATGGAGTCTAGTTCTGTTGCCCAGGCTGGAGTGCAGCGGCCTGATCTCGGCTCACTGCAAGCTCCGCCTCCCAGGTTCAAGCGATTCTCCTGCCTCAGCCTCCTGAGTAGATGGGATTATAGGCGCCCCCGCCACCATGCCCAGCTAATGTTTGTAATTTTACTAGAGACAGGGTTTCACCATGTCAGCCAGGCTGGTCTAGAACTCATGACCTTGTGATCCACCTGCCTCGGCCTTCCAAAGTGCTGGGATTACAAGCGTGAGCAACTGCACCTGGCCATATATAAGTCTTTAAATAAAAACCAAAGCCCTTTCTATGGCTTGCCAGCAGGGTTGAATCTCTGATTACTTCTCTCTTCTCATCTAATTCAAATTGCTTCATTGACTTTCCAGCCCACTGACTGTTGATGTTCTTGGAGATGCCAAGCAGGTTTGTGACTCAGAGTCTTTGCACCTGCTTTTGCTTGGGCCAGAAACCCTCTGACTCCAGATAACTTCATGCTCCCCACAGCTCCTCATTCTTGCCTCAGATATTTTTTTTCCCTGCCTTCCTTCCTCCCCACTCACTCCCTTGCCTCAGCTCTTAGGTCACATTCTTAGGGAATTCTTTCCTGAGGGGAAAACTAATTCATTAATTAATCAATTTATCCATATAGCCTTTTGCTCATTGCATATTCGTTGAGAACCTATCAAGTGCCTTGAAGTAGTTTAGATGTTATGAGTACACCAGTGAACAAAACAGACAACCTTTCTTCCCACAATAAGCTTACTTCCTGGGGAATGGTTTGGAAGAGAAATGCAATAAAATATCCTCACTATCGGGGAGTGACAACAGAAGGATCAGGGGAAGGGTGTCAGGGGTTGTGTCGTTTTATAAGGGTGGTCAGGTAAAACCTATTTGGTAAGATACAATATATGAATGGAGAACTACAGGAAGTGATAAATAAGACTTGCAGATATTTGGAGGAAAAGCATCCAATGAGAGCAAAAATTCTAAGGAAGGAGTGTGTCTTGTGAAATATAAAATAGCCCAATGCAGCTGGAGCAGTGAACCCAGGAGGGGTAGGAGATGAAATCATGACAGTATATATAACAGGGGGCCAGGTCATACAGAGTTTTAAAAACTGTTTTCAAAATTTTAGATTTACTTTGAGTAAGATGAGGCACCAGGGAAGTGTTCTGAACCAGGGAGTGAATGATTGTGAATGACTGAGCTAATATTTAATTATGTCTCTCTGTCTGCTGAGTGTAGAATAAATCATGAGGCAGAAACAGGTAGACCAGCTAAAAGGCTTCCATGATATCCCAAGAGAGAGATGATGGTGGCTCAGCAGAGGTAGCACTGAAGGTAGTGAGAAGTCATCAGATTCTGGATATATTTTTTAAATTTATGGGAATAATTTTTTAAATGTACAATATTTCTCATACTGACAAGTCCTTTGAAAAAGAATTAGGGGCCGGGCGCGGTGGCTCACGCCTGTAATCCCAGCACTTTGGGAGGCTGAGACGGGCGGATCACGAGGTCAGCAGATCGAGACCATCCTGGCTAACACGGTGAAACCCCGTGTCTACTAAAAAATACAAAAAACTAGCTGGGCGAGGTGGCGGGCGCCTGTAGTCCCAGCCACTCGGGAGGCTGAAGCAGGAGAATGGCGTGAACCCCGGAGGCGGAGCTTGCAGTGAGCTGAGATCCGGCCACTGCACTCCAGCCTGGGCGACAGAGCGAGACTCCATCAGGAAGGGAGGAAGGGAGGAAGGGAGGGAGGGAGGGAGGGAGGGAGAGAGAGAGAAAGGAAGGAAGGGAAAAAGAATTAGGAATAAAGTTTGAAAAGGAAGAGAAGAGGGCCATAGGTTTGGCAATTTTTAAAAAGATGACCATGGAAGACCTTTCTGAATGAATGACCTTTGAATAAAGATCTGATTGAAGAGAGGGAGCAAGTCATGTGGATATATGAGGAAATCACAATCCACAGGGAACAACAAGAATAAGAACCCTAAGGCAGAAGAAAGCCTGGTATGTTCAAAGAACTGTAAGAAATCTATGAACGGTGTGAGATTGTGGGTCAGAGAGGTTCGGGGCAGTGAAGAGGAGCAGAAAGTTGAGGGGGCTGGAAAACAGACAAGGTGAGATTGGGGGACAGAGAGACTGGAGGATGGACAGAAAGACTGAAAAAGAGATGGGGGTGCTGAGGACAAAGAGAGAGAGAGACTGAGTGTGGGAACAACTGAGGGGTACTGAAGATATGCTGAGGGGCGGAAAGAAAAGACTGAGAATAAGTGGGCAACTGGGGTTCCAGAGGTGGTGCTGAGGTGGGAGAGACAGACGTTGAAGGACAGTAAGGCATGCAAAGGAGGAATCTGAGATAAAGAAAGGGTAGACTGAAGGGTGGAGAGAAGGAGACTGAGACAGTGAGGGCTACTGAGAGCTGAGGGAAGAACAGACTGAGAGGCCCAGAGAGAAGGAACTGGGAGTTCCGATGCCACATCAGCAGCCTCTGTGTACAGACTCTAGCGTCCCTGCCCCGCTTTAGCAGTTCCTACAGACGCTTGACCTGCCAGGAAAGGAAAGAAACCTGAGCCTCTGCTGAAAGGTGATGGATTTAAAGCCTGGCTGCTGAGGATAAGATAAAGGTCCTCCTGGGAGAGACCAGAGTCCCGAACACCATGACTGTCTGGCTTGCCCGGTGGCTGGGCCCTCTGCTCTTGGTTTCCCTCTGGGGACTCTCGGCTCCAGGTAAGAGGAGGCTGAGGGTCAAGCAGGGCATCCTAAGGGGCCCAGCCTGATTTCCTCCCCTCCATGTCCCACAGCCTCCCTTCTTAGGCGCCTCGGTGAGCACATTCAGCAGTTTCAGGAGAGCTCTGCCCAGGGCCTGGGCCTGAGCCTGGGGCCAGGTGCTGCGGCCCTCCCAAAAGTGGGGTGGCTGGAGCAACTGCTGGACCCCTTCAACGTGTCCGACAGGCGATCCTTCCTGCAGGTGAGGCCAGGAGAAGGGGAGTCCACTGCCCATCCTGCCCTCTCCTCAGTCTCCCTCATCTCTTCCTTCCTCAGTCTGCACTTTTTTCCCTCTCCACATCTCAGTTCTCCCCATCCCTCTGCTTGAATCTATGCCTTCTGTCTGTATCCCTTTTCCTTTCCTGTTTTTTAGATTTGGCCTTAGTCTCCCCTCTCTCCGGGGTCCCACTCCTTTTGTCTCTCAGATCTTGCCTTTCACCATTTCTTTCTCTCTGTCATTCACATTCATTCTCTCACTGCTCCTCCCTACCCACTTCTTCCTGTCCAGACTGGACACAAAACCTACCACCAGTTCTCAGTAGGTAGCAGAAATTTGAACCAGCTTTGGACTCAGACCTAGCTCACAACAGGCACTCAAAGATATCTACCAAAAGAAGGAACAAATTCACCATTTTTCAGTGCTTCCTCTGTATTTAGTCTCCAAAGATCATTCCACTTGGATCTTATTCCTAAATCCATCTGCATTTATGTCTTATTCTACAATTATTACCTCAAGAAATAGCAAGTTCCTTCAATGTGAGAGCCACTCCCTCAGTTCTGGGGATATAAGAGTGAAAAACCAGGCCAAAAATTTGCTTTTGTAGATTTTGCGTTCTAGATGAGATGAATGGGAGAAAAGTGAGCAAGTAAATAAACAAGCTCATTTCAGATACTGTTAAGTACATAAGGAAAGATCCATTAGGGAGAGAGACTGGAACAAACGAGGAATCGAGAATAAGTCAGGACTCTCACTCACAATGCCATTTCTTCTTCCCCATCCCACCTCTTAGCGTTACTGGGTGAATGACCAACATTGGGTTGGCGAGGATGGACCCATATTCCTGCATCTGGGGGGTGAGGGCAGCCTTGGGCCTGGCTCAGTGATGAAAGGTAAGAGGTAAGGTTGGGGGAAAGAAGGAGTTGGGATGCTGGTGGGGACCAGGAAGGGGAGCTGCATATTGCAATGCTGTGAGACCTGAGGAGTGCAAGGACTTAAACTCAACTTGCATCTCACAGCCCCCCACCCATATACTCTTCACAGGCCATCCCGCAGCCCTGGCCCCAGCCTGGGGTGCCTTGGTGATAAGCCTGGAACACAGATTTTATGGCCTGAGTATACCTGCTGGAGGCCTGGAAATGGCCCAGCTCCGCTTCTTGTCCAGCCGCCATGCGTGAGTGGAGAAAGGGAAAGTGTTTATGGTCAAAGGACAGGAATGTCTGTGCTTTGGCATCTCTGCATCTGTGTCTCTCTCCTCCACTGTCTGAAGTCAACCTCTGAGTCTCTGGTTCCCTCTGTTTTCTTCTGTCTTTCATAGTGTCTCGTTTTTTCTCTTTCCATTTCTGGGTCTCTGTCTCTCCCTATCTGTCTTTCTCTTATCCTGTATTCTTTCTGTTTCTGTGTCTCTGTCTGAAGTAAGCCACTGTATCACTGTGCAGACCACCAGCATTTCTTACCTGGATTACAGCCACAGCATTCTCACCATTTTCACCATTTTCCCTGCTCCGCCCTTGACTTCCAGGTGGAAATCAGAGTAATTCTGTTAGAGCATAAACCAGGTCATGATCCTCCCTGGCTTAAGTCCCTCAGACGTCTTCTGCATTGCTCAGAGTAAGGTCAAAGCTTTTACAGTGGCCATGGGGTCCAATGGGTTTTGGCCTCTAGTTAACTCTGACCTCCACTCTCTCACATTGACTGGGCTCCAGCTACACTGAGGTCCTCACTGTCCTCCAGACTTACAGGCACATTCCTGCCTTGAGCCTTTGAACTCATCCCTCTGCATGCTGTGACCTTCCCCCAGATATTTGTATGGCTCCCACCCCAGCCTCCTTCAGTGCATCTCACTCCTATTAACACCCCCCACCATTTTTCCCCCAACTTTACTTCACCTGCTTTTTGTTTCTTTCATCTGCTTTATTCTTACAGAACTTAGCTTTTTCTTTCCTCATTGGTGTCTCTGTCTGTTTCTGTCTGTAACAGTCTCTTTGCCTGTCTGTCTCATTTTCTCCGTCTCTGTATCTACATATGTGCCTCTTCGTCTCTATCTCTGTCTCTCTCTGCATCTTAATCTTTTCTACAAGCTAAACTGTTTTCTAACTACAGCAGGATGGCACCAACTGCAGGCCATTTCAGAAACGTTAGGGAAGAAAGAAAGCTTTTGGGAGGAGAAAGAGGATGTTAGACATATCCAAACTTCACTTTCCATTTCTCTTTGTGTCTGTTCCCTCTCCCAATACCTTCTAACTCATTAGGTTAGGATCCCTCCTTCTCCTCTGAGTAGCCCTCCTTGAGTGCCCTCAACCCTTCCCTACATTTGTCAGGTTTTCATCTAAACTGACTTGGAAATTTTTCCTCTCTTACTTAAAACGAGAAGGGAAAGAGGGTGGAGGCTTTCTAGAAAGTGGACGAGGACAGGGTCTCCCTTGGCCTAGGCACACACGTTCTGAGAAGTGTATGTGGCTTTGAGGACCCTTGAAAACACATCATGAGAAAACAGCCCTGGCTTCTGGCCAGATTCACCCATTCATGTATCTGGATCCGGGTTTCCCCCAGAATGGGGAAATCTTCAGGGATTCCCAGCGATGAGGACCGACCGAGTCCCCCCTCTGACCCTAGGCTGGCTGATGTGGTCTCTGCCCGCCTGGCACTTTCCCGCCTCTTTAACGTCTCCTCCTCCAGCCCCTGGATCTGCTTCGGAGGCTCCTATGCCGGCTCCTTGGCCGCCTGGGCCCGGCTGAAGGTCCTGCGACTCCTGCGGGTGGGCTGGGGGGAGGGAACTCGGACTCCAGGGCCCCAGTCCCAGATAATAGAAATACCCTCCCACCACTACCTTCCTCCCGCCCCCCAAGAATTTTGCACAAGCTGTTCTCACAAAAGCCCGAGATCACACAGCCAGGGAGTGACACAGAGGCAGGAAAATATGCGATTCCAGTCCCTCAGCCCGCAGGCTGACGGCGTCTCCTTCCTTAGTTCCCCCATCTCATTTTCGCGTCCGTTGCCTCCTCCGCCCCGGTGCGGGCCGTGCTGGATTTCTCCGAGTATAATGACGTAAGGATGGAGGGCAGAAGGTGCGGAGGGTGGGGGGGGGGGGGTCCCAGTGGACTGAGACCCTTGACACTTCCGATACCTTCTTCTGCGGTCCGACCACAGGTGGTATCCAGAAGCCTAATGAGCACGGCGATCGGCGGGTCCCTGGAGGTAGGAGGTGGGGCCTAGTCCGAGAGGGACTGGGAGGGAAAAGAGGCCTCGGATGCCAGGGAACAGAAGGCCACAGAAGGGTGAAACCTGAAACGTGGCGAGGTCTAAGGAAGGTCGGAGATCGGGAAAATAGGCAGGTTTTGGAAGAAGGCGTGAGCTGACGAAGAGGCGGGGCACCAAGAAAAGAAGCGCTCCCCAGAAAGGGCGGGGTTTGGGCAGGGACGATCCTATCCGGAGGTGAGGCTCAAGGTGGGGCGGGCCACAACGGAGGGCGGGGCCTGCAGGGACCACCCGAGGAGGAGGGCTGCGGGTCCAAGGTCTGGGGGCGGGGGCCTGGGGGCGGGGGCTTGGGGACCAGGGCCTGGGCCAAGAGCTAGGTCTGCACCCTCTGAGTCTCGTTGCAGGAAAGTGGGGAACCCAAGGAGGACGCAGGTCCTGGGAAGGGAAAGCTGAGGCCCAGCCTAAGTATTGGCGGACATCGCCTCTTGCTTCCCACAGTGCCGGGCGGCGGTGTCCGCCGCCTTCGCGGAAGTGGAGCGGCGGCTGCGCTTGGGTGGAGCGGCTCAAGCAGCGTTGCGGACTGAGCTGAGCGCGTGCGGTACCCTGGGCAGCGCTGAAAACCAGGCGGAGCTGCTGGGGGCGCTGCAGGCACTGGTGGGAGGTGCAGTGCAGTATGATGGGCAGGAGGGAGCGCCGCTAAGCGTGCGACAGCTCTGTGGACTTCTCGGGGGCGGGGGCAACCGCAGCCACTCCACGCCCTACTGCGGTCTTCGTCGGGCGGTGCAGGTGAGCCCAAGGACCCAGGCGTCCACCCACTCTGCACTGACTCCCAGGAGATCTCAGGAACTCATCCTTCTATTTCTGGCTTTTGACCTCTGGGGACATAGGCCTTTGGGCCCTGGCTTGCTGGGAAGAAAGGAGGAATTTATGTCTTATGTATGTACATTGTTCCCTAGATTGTCTTGCACAGCCTGGGCCAGAAGTGTTTAAGCTTTTCCCGAGCAGAGACAGTGGCACAACTGAGGAGCACAGAACCTCAGCTGTCCGGTGTGGGTGACCGGCAGTGGTTGTACCAGACATGTACTGAGTTCGGCTTCTGTAAGTGACTGGCCTAACCCTAACTTTGTCTCCTCAAACAACCTTTTTACTGTGCCCAGAGAAGTCATCTTACAGGTGGTCTGGACTCATTTCGACCCGGCTCTCAGGCATTGTGTAACCTGTAGATGTTGAGCTGGAGAAGGTGGAAGCCATGCTAGTGTGCGCATGTGCTTGGCCCTCACATGCCTCCTCACGCACACACCGAGGTCTCCACTTGAATGATCTTCCCTTCAGCCTGTTCTTTCTCTGTGTCCCCATTTCAGGGATGCCCCCCTTTCCCCAGCCACCAGACTAGAAACTTGAGCCTTGTTTTAGTGGCTTCCTTCCCATTTTCTAGCTAGCCTGTCAATTACTGAGTCCTCCTCAGTCTGCATGGACAACTCTGTAGTCCATCCCGTCTGCTTTCTACGCCTACCTCTGCTGTCCTGCTAGGAACCTCCATCCTTTCTTGCCTGGATCCCTTCCCAGTCTACACTCTGGTCTCATGGTTTTCACTTCATCTCTACAATCCAGCTTCCTCATAGCATCCACAGAGATCCTTGTAAATATAACCTTGTCCCTCCTCTACTCAAAACCACAGCTCCTCAAAGACCCCAGGGTAAGGTTGCCAGATACAATACAGGATGCCCAGTTAAATTTGAATTTCAGATATACAACAGATTTTTTTTTAGTATAAGCATCTCCCAAATACTACATATGGTAAAGTTAAATGTTCAAATTCCAGCTCCATTTTCTAGTCGTAATCTTGGGCAAACTTGAGCAAGTGACTTAATTCTCTATGCCTGTTTCCACATCTATAAAGTGGGAATACAAACAGTACTTCTCTCATAGGGTTGTTTCAAGAACTAAAAGAGGTAATATTTGTAACGTTCTAAGAATAATGCAGGTCTACAGTAAGTATTCCATAAACCCTTGCTATTGTTATTATTATAAGGCTTTACATATTTTAACCCTCTTAATATATTAGTCTTCCTAACACCTTAACATCTATGTACATGCTGTTTACTTTGCTTAGATTATTCATCTTCAAGTCTCAACAGGATGCCCTCCCTCAGGAAGCCATGATCCCTCAAGATAAGTCAGCCTTCCCACCTCCGACTTCGATAGCTCTGTGTTCTCTTTAGCATTTTACAGAGCCTGTCATCATACATTTTTTATTGCCTGTCTTCCCCCCTGGATTGAGTCCTGTGACAGCAGAACCTGGAGCTGTCTTGATTGCCACCATGTGTCCAATAGTATACAACATTTATCTGAGCACATGGTAGGTGGTCAACAAATAGGGAGGGAAGGGATGAATTAATCTGATGTTATGGGTTAGCTTTACCCTGAAAGCACAGTGAGCTACGGATTTTAAGCAGGGGAGACATAATACAATTTGAGCTCCGAGCATTCCAGACCTTTGCACATGCTATTTCCTCTATTTATTATGCCTTCTCTCTCTATCTTTGTTTGGCTCAGTCCTACTCATTTCTCAAGGTCTTATCCTTTGCAGGATGCTTTCCCTGAGCCCATCATGTTTCCTCTGGGATCCCTGCCGTCTGGCCTTTTTCCATCATAGCCCTGATCACTCTGGGCTGTCACTGCTGGGGGGCTGTGTGAGTCTTTCTGCCAGGACTGTGAGCTCCTTGAAGGGAGTATTACAAATGTTCTGGTCATCACTGAGGAAAGCTCTGAAAATGATTATTAAAGGAGAGTGGTGGGCTGGCTGTATACCCACACTTACAGGTATCTCCCTACACAGATGTCACCTGTGAGAATCCCAGATGTCCTTTCTCCCAGCTCCCTGCACTGCCCTCCCAGCTAGACCTATGTGAGAAGGTGTTCGGGCTCTCAGCCTTGTCAGTAGCCCAGGCTGTGGCTCAGACAAACTCCTACTACGGTGGCCAGACCCCTGGGGCTAACCAAGTGCTGTTTGTTAATGGTGAGCATGCTATCAAAACCTGTCTCCTAAGCCTCCACCTAGCCCCAGCTCAACATAGCCCCATCCTCTCCCAGCCCCCATCTACCTAGCCCCATCCTCTCCTTTCTTTCCAGGGGACACAGACCCCTGGCACGTGCTAAGTGTAACGCAGGCTTTAGGATCCTCAGAATCAGCTCTTCTTATCCGCACTGGCTCCCACTGCTTGGACATGGCACCTGAGAGGCCCTCAGACTCCCCCAGCGTCCGCCTAGGGCGCCAGGTAAGACAAAAACGTCTCTGAATAATTTGCATTCTCATTTGAATAATCACTTGCATGTTCCTTCCTTCTGCTGGTGCTGAAATCTGACTTTCAAAATTATTCCCACCTCCCCACAGAACATCTTTCAGCAGCTACAGACCTGGCTCAAGCTAGCAAAGGAGAGCCAGGTTAAGGGTGAGGTCTGAATCTCATACCCTTTCCACTCCCTGCATGGTCACCTCTGTCCTGGACACACTTACTCACTGAACAAAAGAAAGCAGCTTGTTTTGAAAGAAGAAACTCCCAGGAATTGGGATTCAGCACCTGTTCCGCATGTAACCGGCATGTGTCTGCAAACATCTTTATTCCCAACTTCAAGTGCTTTATCTCAGAGAGTTATGGAAATACAAGTAGATGATTATTCTCATTGTAAATATTGGTATTTTGAATGTTAAATATCAAACAAATGTGACTCCTCATGCTGGTGTCCTCCCCCTGCTGATCAGGTTCTGGTTCAAATTCTGCCACTCCAGCTCCTGGGTTAGGGGCTTTGCTGTAAGTTTCTCTTTCTGGACTTTAGATCCTGAACCTGTCCTTGCTTCTCAGTTTATCTCACTGTACCCCTTTCCCTCAGTCTCTTCCTCTCTCTTTCCCCTGTCACTATTTGTCTTTCTAATCTCCTGTTTCTCTGAATATCTTCATTTCTATCTCTGTGTTTTTGTCTATTTCTCTGTTTGTCTTTCTGTTTTTCAGTCTGTGTTTTTGTCTCTGGCTCTCTGTCAGTGTCTTTGTCTCACCTCTCTCTCTTGCTCTGCCCTGGCTGTTTCCACTTTTCTATTTCTGACTCTCATTTTTGTTCTCTGTGTGTCTCCTAGTCACTTTCTCTCTCACTGTATCTCTGGCTATATTTCCCTCTCTCCTCTGCTGTGTCCTCAATCTGTTTGTCTTCCTGAGGCTCTGTTTCTGTCTCTGATGCTCTTCTTCTGTATCTCTATTTCTTTTCCTGTCACTTAGTCTTTGTCCTTCTCTATCTCTCTCATTTAGTCTTCCTTCCACACTCTTCACCCTTCACTCACCATCTCTTCCCACAATCAAATATCACTCCCTGGTACTTCCAGCTTCCAACCCTAGGAATTCATCATTCTGGTGGAGACTCCTTCCAGGGCCTGGGAGGATAGGGCTAATCCTAAGGGTGCCTGCTTAGGCTATGTTAGCTGTGACAAGAACCTGCCATAGATTTGCACTGTTCTTTCCTAAAGAGCAATTGTTTTCAACAATAAATACTTCTCAGCTTTTTGTACATCTTTGTATGCACAGAGATGGTAGTTTTAGAGTTTTACCCAGTTTCATATTTCCTTGTTGGTAAGAGGCAGCCTCCTCATGCTATCATACCAGAGTCAATCTCCACTACAGATTAGTTCTGCCTGTTCTTGATCTTTATATAAATGGAAACATGCAGTATATACTATATGTTTTTGTGTCTAGAAGTTTGAAATCAAGGTGTCAGCAGAGCCATTCTCTTTCTCACAGCTCTAGGGTAGAATCCTTCCTTGCCTTCTAATCCTTCCTTGACCAAAAATGAGAGTCAGAAATAGAGCAGTGGAAATAGCCAGGGCAGAGCAAGAGAGAGAGGGGAGACAAAGACACTGACGGAGAGTCAAAAATAAAATTACAGATTGAAGAACAGAAAGACAAACAGAGAAAGAGACAAAAACAAAGAGATAGAAATGAAGATATTCAAAGAAACAGAAGGAGATTAGAAAGACAAATAGAGAATGCTTCCGTGCCTCTTCTGGCTTCTGGTGTTTGCCAGCACTCCTGTGTTCCTTGGCCTGTAGATGCATTACTCCAGTCACATGGCCGTTTTCCCTGTGTGCCTTCACATCACCTTCCTTCTGCACGTGCCTATCCATATGTCCAAATTTCCCCTTTTATGAGAATACCAGCTATCTTGGGCTAGACCCAGCCTATTGATCTGATTTTAAGTTGGTTACCTCTGTGAAGACCCTGATTCCAAATATGGTCACAGACTGAGGTACTGAGGTACTAGGGGTGAGGAGTTCATTGTATCTTTTTTGGGGAGAAGGTGGGACACAGTTCAACCCACAACACCACCCAAATGATAACAAGTGAAGGCTATTTATTCAGAACTTGCTGTACCAAGACAATCCACCACCATTATTTGTGTTTGGCAGCGATTCACAACAGGCAGAGGAGTGGGAAAGCACTATAGTGGAAAAAAGAGAAGGTTCTTGGTATGCCTTAACTAGAGGCTATGGCATGGGGAAGCTGTGGGCAGGCTAACTAGAAGAGGGGCATCATATGTGATTGGTTGGGAGTACATGTATGGCTTTCCTTCATTGGTCCTAAGTTGAAAGCAAGGGCAAAAATTAGGGAATTGTGAGTTATTATATTTACTAAGTGCTAGCCATTTGGAGCCAATTGGAACAGGGGTATTATTGTTTGTCTTCTCCTACTGTTTGCTACAGATAGTAGCTCGACTTCCTGGACTGGTTACTATAATAGTAGGTTGGCTTTCTGGGCTGGTTACTGCAGAGGTCTGTTTTTACTTTTAGTTTGGCCATTATCCATTTGTATATTCAATCTCTCAAACTTTTTATCTTGGATCTCATATGGCTTGGGGATTGCTCTCTAGTTCAGGGAGTTTACAAGTCTACTGTGCATTCAGCCAGAGACAGTATCCTTTCTGGTCTTTTCTGAGCAAGCCCACCCTTGTGCATGTGTACAGTCTTCCAGACCACCAGAGATGAGTGGGCGGTCTGGATGACTGTGCACATGCACAAGGGTAGGGTGCCCTTCGGTCATCCCTAGATGTCATTTTTAAATTTCCGGTAGATTTCTAAATTAAACATATTAACTTGTATGCTTCTGTTAGTATCCTTGAGCTGTCAGTTTTCCCTGATTACTCTTCACTGTGACCTCTATTGTTTTCAACCTTGCCCTTGGGCCGGATTTTTCCATGTTCTACTCCAAATAAAGTCAACCCCTTCAGGCAGGGGCCCTGAGCAGCCAGTCATCAAGGTTTGCCATACCTACTAGGGCAGAACCTCTTTAACACAGAGTTGAAGCTTTAGGGAAGTGGGAATAGGAGCCACCAGTCCTTCCTGTCCTCATGGCCTACTCTGGCCCTGTTGGAGCAGAACTTCCTTGTCAAGGAGTAGGAGTGGGGCTCACAGGAGCAATGGGAGTTACTGGTCCTCACAGACAACCCTTCATGTCTAGAGTGGGACTTCTACAACTTGTTGGGAAGGGGAGAGATGAGCACAAACCCTGGCTTAAGTGCCACAGACTTTCATGGTCTCTACCAATACTCAGTAAGTGATTTTCAATACACTGTAGAAATTTGGTCAATTTCCAGAGACTTTAAATGAAAATCCTACCTGTACCTGGGATAAGTGAGGTACTGCACTTGTAGAATGTGGGAAATTACTTTTAAGATAGAGTCTGGTGTATTTTTAAGTAAACAGCACAGTTAAAACAAGAAGATCTCGGCCAGGCATGGTAGCTCATGCCTGTAATCCTAACACTTTGGGAGGCCAAGGTGGGTGGACCACCTGAGGTCAGGAGTTCAAGACCAGCCTGGCCAACATGGTGAAACCCCCTCTCTACTACAAATAGAAAATTAGCCAGGTGTAGTGGCTGGCTCTGTAATCCCAGCTACTTGGGAGGCTGAGGCAAGAGAATTGCTTGAACCCAGGAGGTGGAAGTTGCAGTGAGCCGAGACCATACCACTGCACTCCAGCCTGGGCAACAAGAGTGAAACCCCTTCTCAAAAAAAAAAAAAAAAAAAAAAGCAAAACTAGACTCTTATAGTTTGCAGATAAGAACAATGAAATAAATCTCAAGAGATGATCGAGCATCTCACAGAAACAAAGGCAATAAAACTCATATTTAAACCTACTCATCTAAATTTATGTTCAAAGCTTTTATTTCACTACCAGGGCCATAATGTGGCCTGGAACACATGGCATGTATGTGTGTGCATATGTGTGTGTGTTGGACAAAGAGGTTGGAGGAAGTTTTTAATACTGGATCAAGCACTCAAAAATTAAAATTCCTAACTAATGCTTCTGCCAACCAAATTCAAGACTATCATTTTTCCTAAGGAAAACCTGCCTGGTGGTATATGCCTTTGTTAACATCAAATTCGTTAAAATTAAAATTACACACACACACACACACACACATCCTTCCTGAATTAAACAGTTTTCTGCAGTGACTGGGAGTCACCTCCAACCATCCCAGGGGGGCAGTTTTGTTTTTGTTTTTTGAGACAGAGTCTCACTCTGTCACCTAGGCTTGGGGGCAGTAGTGGATCTCAGGTCACTGCAACCTCTGCCGCCCGGGTTCAAGCAATTCTCCTGCCTCAGCCTCCTGAGTAGCTGGGATTACAGGTGCCTGCCACCACGCCCAGGTAATTTTTGCATTTTTTAGTAGAGATGGGATTTCACCTTGTTGACCAGGCTGGTCTTGAACTCCTGGACCTCGTAATCCACCCGCCTCAGCCTCCCAAAGTGCTGGGATTACAGGCGTGAGCCACCGTGCCTGGCCTGGGGGCAGTTTTACACATTATCTCCATAGTCAGTGAAAAAGGCCAGGCTGTTCCACACCTGGCAGGGCCAAGGTGTCTCCTGCCTGCCTCCTGTGAATTTACCCAACTTAAGTCTCAATGCCTACAGCTTTTCCCAAATTTTGATGTTTCTCTCAAGGGAAATGCCCCGACTCTGGATGCACCTTGGCCTCGAGTTCTTCATGGCATTGATTTGGGAGTCTAGGTTGTGCCTGGAGATGGGGAGAACTCAGAGTTCTGGAGACAGGCCGTCCCATATAGTTTTTAAAACTCCACCTGCTGGATTACCTGAGGTCAGGAGTTCAGGACCAACCTGGCCAACATGGTAAAACCCCATCTCTACTGAAAATACAAAAATTAGCCGGTCACGGTGGCGGACACCTGTAATTCTAGCTACTTGGGAGTCTGAGAGGGGAGAATTGCTTGAACCCAGGAGGCAGAGATTGCAGTGAGCCAGATCGCACCATTGCACTCCAGCCTGGGCGACAAGAGCAAAAATCCGTCTCAAAAAATAAACACATAAATAAAATCAAAACCCACCCATATAGGACCATTCAGGGTCGCAGTGACTGGAGAACCACTTGGAGGCCAGGTGGTGAGAGGCTGCAAATTCCCTGGTTCTGAGGCCTCAGGAAAGAGCCCACCTGCCAGGTAAGGGTCTCCAAAAGTGAAAAGGAATCTGCACCCTGCCCGAGGGAGCCGAGTCCTTTGAACCCTGCAGTGGCTTCGTGGTTGCTTCCCGGATCCACTTGCCACAGTCTCAGGGTTGGAGCAGCTTGGCGTTTGCTCCTGGGCCTTCCCTGGATGAGAGAAGGAAGGCTGCGTGGGAACTTGAAGTTTTTTGGGTCAGAATCAGGTAGTGGTAGTGGTTGGTAGTGGTAGTGGTTGGTAGTGGTAGTGGTAGTGGTAGTGGTAGTAGTTGTTTGAGACCAAGTGAGCCACCACACCCAGTCAAGAATCGGCTGTTTAAGAAAGACTACTTTTCCACGTAAGAAGTAGGGTTCTTTGGGCCAAATGTTGAGCTTTTCTCTCTCCTTTTTCCTATCTGCTTGATGAAGAGAATGCAATAGGAAGAATGTGAAGATTTTTAAAAATTATTTTTGGTTGTTTCACGTTTGGGGATTATTTTTCCCTGCAAGGAAAGAAGAGTTAAAGAGAATAAAGAAAAAACTCGTTTTGTTTTCCTTTGCATATAGCAAAGGGGCCGCAATTCCCATCCTGCCGGCTGGTTAGCTTGGTTGGTTAGTGTTGTGTTATTCATGCTAAAGGTTGTGGGTTTGATCCCCTTGTGGGCCACATGAGGGGAATTAGTTCTTTACCACTTTTGTTGATCTCATCTCCTGTGAATTCTGCTTACAGTTTCTCCGAAAATAAGCTCTATATCACCACTTCTGAACTGGGAACACGGTCTTTTAAAAGAATAATGTGACCAAGGGCGGTGGCTGACACCTGTAATCCCAGCCCTTTGGGAGGCCGAGGTGGGCGGATCACTTCAGTTCAGGAGTTCGAGACCAGCCTAGCTAACATGGTAAAACCCCGTCTCTACTAGAAATACAAAAATTAGCCAGGCATGGTCTCAGGCGCCTACAATCCCAGCTACTCGGGAAGCTGAGACAGGAGAATCGCTTGAACCCGGGAGGGAGAGGTTGCAGAGAGCCAACATTGCGCCATTACATTCCAGCCTACCTGATAAGAGTGAAACTCCATCTCAAAAAAAAAAAGAAGAAGAAGAGAAGAGAAAAAAGTAACATGTGAGAGCTAAGATGGAGGCCTTCATTTTTGTTTTTAAGTAAAATTGAGTAAGGTAAGGCGTGTGTGCTAAAGGAAGGGGAAATAGCATTAAACGGTTGCCAGTTTTGTTTTAGACAAAACTTTTTGAAACATCGTTTCACGATAAACTTGTGAAAGACAAAAAAAGATTCTATTTGTTGTGACTGGTTAGCTCAACTGGTTAGAATTCTGTCATAGATTCCCATTTGTCCCTGGCTAAGCACACTTTGTGATCTTGCAAGTCCTCTCCAAGGTTTAACAACATCCCCGGTAAATCTGTAGAATCCGATGGCTGTTCCCTCACAATTTAAGTCTTTGCTTTTATTTCCATCTTCATACACAGAAAATTGGCCTATGTGAATTGTCTCCATCTGAGAAGAAATTGTGAAGTCATCTGCACTTCCAATCACTTCCACACTTGGGTTTTCACCGGATCACATGAAATAGGATTTTAAAATGACATATGTGAACAATTTTCATTAACATCAACACACTAGGAAAAAAAAAAAAAAAACTAAAAACTTCATTTTAAACTGAAATGATATATAAAAGACATTGTTGTTTAAACGTCTAATTAAAGTTTAATCTTGGGGTAAGAAATATGGTGGGTGCAGTGGCTCATGCCTGTAATCCCAGCACTTTGGGAGGCTGAGGCGAGTGGATCACTTTAGGTCAGGAGTTCAAGACCACCCTGGCCAACATGGCGAAACCCCATCTCTAGTATAGATACAAAAATTAGCTGGGTGTGGTGGCACACGCCTGTAATCCCAACTACTCTGGAGGCTGGGACTTGAGAATTGCTTGAACCATGAGGTGGAGGTTGCAGTGAACCGAGATCACAACACTGCACTCCAGCCTGGGCGACAGAGTGAGATTCTGTCTCAAAAAGTAAAGAAAAGAAATATATTCACATTTCAAAGTTAAAAAGCATAAAAAGATACAGTAAAAAGTCTCTTCTTATAGCTCATCCACCCATAAATCATTTCCAATGTCCATAGGTAAACTCTATGCATAGTTGCTTATGTATCTTTTCCAATATTTATAGAAATTCTGGTTTTCTGTCTTGTTTTTTATTTATTTATTTAGACAGAGTCTGACTCTGTTGCCCAGACTGGTGTGCAGTGACGCTGTCTTGACTCACCGCAACCTCTGCCTCCTAGGTTCAAGCAATTCTTGTGCCTCAGCCTCCCAAGTAGCTGGGACTACAGGTATCTGCCATCATGCCCAGCTAATTTTTTGTATTTTTAGTAGAGACAGGGTTTTACCATGTTGGCCAAGCTGGTCTTGAACTCCTGGCCTCAAGTGATCCACCCACCTTGGCCTCCAAAATGCTGGGATTACAGGCGTTGAGTCACCATGTCTGACCATCTCTTTTTTATAAAAGAACACATCGTGTTGCAATTTGCCTTCATCACTTCACAATGTAACTTAGAATCACTATTTTATCAGTATTTAAAGATCTAGAAAATAGCTCTTTACAGTTGGCAAAATCAGAGCTCATTTTCAAGAGTTGGCATATTCAGCAGAAGTTGAACCTGAAATGTTCTGTTTGCATCATCGAAGGAGGGAATGTATACAAGAAGGAGACTTTGAGAAACTTGAAAGTCGGAGAGATGATGACAGCTATAATGTTCTGCTACAAAGGAGGACAACACATTTTCTGCCTAACAGCATAAAATAGTACAAGAATATGTATTAATTTAGCAAATATTTACTGATTTCTCTACTCTTTAGAATGCAATAATTAGTTGTTATTCTATGTCTGGTAGTTGCTGATGAGATATTGTTATGTGGAAAAAACAGAATCCAAAACAGTTTTGCAAGATTATGATTTTTTTATTTAAAAAAACTTTATTATGGGATGATTTACATATGATAAAGTATACAATTTGATGTTTTGGCATATTTATACATATACGTAACAACTACCACAATCAAAGTAGAGCACGTTTCCATGATCCCAAAAAGTTCCCTTGTGGCCTGTGATAGTGAGAATAGTGGTCCCCCAACAATGTCCACATCCTTATCCTTGAAACCTGTGAATATGTTATCTTTCACAGCAAAAGGAACTTTGCAGCTGTGATTAAATTAAGGATTATGAAATGAGGTGATTATCCTCAATTACCTGGATTGGGCGTTATAATCACAAGAATCCTTTTAAGAGGGATCATTGTCAGAGAAGGAGATGCGACAGTGGAAGCAAAAGTTGGAGTGATGAGGCAGGGCACAGTGGCTCACACCTATAATCCCAGCACTTTGGGAGGCTGAGGTGGCGGATCACCTGAGGTCAGGAGTTTGAAACCAGCCCGGCCAACATGGTGAAACCTCATCTCTAAAAATTAGCCGGGCATGGTGGCATGCGCCTGTAATCCTCCCTCAGCAGGTTGAGGCAAGAGAATTGCTTGAACCCGGGAGGCGGAGGTCACAGTGAGCAGAGATTGCGCCACTGCACTCCAGCTTGGGGAACAGAGTGAGACTCCATCTTAAAAAAAAATAAAAAAACAGTTGGAGTGATGCAGGGCGATGAGCCAAGTAATGCCAGCAGCCTCTTCTAGCTGGTGAGGGTGAGGAAACAGATTCTCTAGAGCTTACAGAAGAAAGACAGCCCTGCTGACTCACTCTAGACCCCTGACATCCAGAGCTGTGAGACAAAAAATTTGTGTTGTTTTAAGCTATTAAGTTTATGGTAATTTTTCACAGCAGTAATAGGAAACTAACACATGCCCTTTCCCAGTCAGTCACACTCCAACCACACAATTTCCAGTCAACTATAGGCCCTTTCCATTATGATGGTTTTGCCTTTTCTGGAATTTAATCTAAATGGAATTATATGCTATGTACTCTAGTTCCTGGTTTTTGCTCAGAACATTTTTGAGATTCATTCATGTTGTTGCACATATCAGTAATTTATTCCATTTATTAGCACTTTATTGGTAAAATGTATTCTATTTGTACAGACATGCCACCATTTGTTTTTCCATTCATGTGTGGGTGAACATTTTTGTTATTTTCACGTTCTAGCTATTATAAATAGGGCTGCTGTGCACTTTTGTGTAATAAGTCTTTGTGTAGACATATATAAGCCAGAGTTCTTCAGAAACAGACAACCAATAGTATGTGTGTGTGTGTGTGCGTGCGCGTGCGTGTGTGTATAGACTGATTTTAAGGAATGGACTTACATGATTGTAGAGTCTGGCCAATTCAGATTCTGCACGGTATGCCAGTAGGCTGGAGATCCAGGAAAAGTTACTGTGGCAGCTAAAACTCAAAGGCAGTCGGCTGGCAAAAGTCCCTCTTCCTGGGGAAAGAAGTTAGTCTTTTTTCTCTGAAGTATTTTTCAACTGGTAGGAAGCAATCTGCTTTACTCAAAGTGTACTGATTTAAATGTTAATCTCATCCAGAAGTACCTTCACATCGACGTCTAAACTAGTGTTCGATCAAATATCTAAGTACTATGAGCTAGCCATGTTGACATGAAAAATTAACCATTGCATATGTTTTCACTTCTTTTCCAGGAAATACCTAGAAGTGGAATTACTGGTCATTTAGTAAGTGGGTGTTTAACTTTATAAGAAGCTACCAGTGTTATCCAAAGTGGTGGTGCACTTTACATTCCAAAAAGCATTGTATGAGAGTTCCGGTTGTACAACCTCCTCAGCATTTGTTGTCAGACTTAATGTTTGTGAAAGATATCCTGTGACATCTTTGCCTATTTCATAATCATGATTTTCTCCCATATTTCCTTCTCAGAGATTTATAAATTAGTACTTTCATTTAGGCCTATGATCTATTTTCAGTTAATTTTTTTGTGTATTCTAAAATAAGGGTCAAAGTTAATTTTTTTTCCATATGACTATCTCCTTGTTTCTGCACCATTTTTAAAAAGACTATCCTTTCCTTATAAAGCACATAGGCACCTATGTTGAAAGCAAATTTATTATACATGTACATCTATTTTTGTAGTCCCTATTTTATTCCATTAATCTATATGACTCTCATAAGTATACTTTAGAGTAATTTGTGGGCCAATTAGGATGGCTATTATCAAAAAACAGAAAATAAATTTGTAAGGGTTTATTGGTAAGGAACCCTTGTGTATTGCTGGTGGAAATGAAAAGCGGTGCAGCCACCTTGGAAAACAGTAAGATTCCTCAAAATTCTCTTCTTTTTTTTTTTTTTTTTTTTTTTTAGACAGACTCTTGCTCTGACTGCCAGGCTAGAGTGCAGTGGTATGATCTTGGCTCACTGCAACCTCTGCCTCCTGAGTTGAAGCAATTCTCCTGCCTCAGCCTTCCGAGTAGCTGGGACTACAGGCTCACACTGCCATGCCTGGCTATTTTTTTATTTTTTATTTTTTTATTTTTTTGTATTTTAGTAGAGACCAGGTTTCACCGTGTTGCCCAGGCTGGTCGCGAACTCCTGAGCTCTGGCAATCCGCCCATCTCAGCCTCCCAAAGTGCTCGGATTACAGGCGTCAGCCACAGCACCCGGCCAATCCTCAGTTAAATGTAGAATTACCATATGATCCAGCAATTCCATTTTTGGGTATATATCCAAAAGAAATGAAAACAGGGGCTCAAACAGATTCATAGCAGTGTTATTCACAATATCCAAATATCCATCAACAGATTTATGGATAAACAACGTGGTATACACATACAATGGAATATTCAGCCTTGAAAGGAAATTCTGGCTGGGCGCAGTGGCTTATGGGAAATTACAATGGTGAAACTTTAGGAGTAGGCTGATTGAAATCTTATTATAAAACTTCATCATAATTGTAGTTTGCCAAGTTAACAGTTCACATGTTAAGTATTTCAAACAAATTATTGGACCATTTTGGGTGGAAACTTGATATTAATAACTAGTGTAGGGTTCTTTGCAGTTTGTTGAAAAAATTGTAGGCTAGGCACAGGGTTCGTGTTTAGATTTTAAGCACCTTTATAACAACGAGAAGTTCTTTTTTGGAGATGGGGAACTATCAACAGTTTGTTAACCTGACATTTCTGCTGATTTAGTTTCTGGGCAGAGTTCCTGTGTTAGCATACTCCTCTTCTTTTGCATTTATCAAGTTGTTTGGTAGAGGTGGAATCTAAGTGTTTTTGTCTCAACCACCCGGGAAAATAGTTGCAAGTTGACCACTGTCTGATTTACAGAATATAATTTCTCTAAATCCTCTCACATATTTATTTATTTATTTATTTATTTATTTCCTTCCTTCCTTCCTTCCTTCCTTTTTGAGACAGAGTCTCGCTCTGCGCCCAGGCTGGAGTAGTGAAGTGCAGAGTGGAGTGGCCCTATCTCACAGCAACCTCCGCCTCCCGGGTTCAAGCAATTCTCCTGCCTCAGCCTTCTGAGTAGCTGGGACTGCAGCCACACGCCACCACGACCCGGCTAATTTTTGTATTTTTAGTAGAGATGGGGTTTCACCATGTTGGTCAGGCTGGCCTGGAACTCTGACCTCATGATCCACCTGCCTCGGCCTCTCAATCGTACTGGGGTTACAGGCGTGAGCCACCGCGCCCGGCCCACGTATTTCTTATATAGATTTATTTCTGTTCTCTCTGTTTAAAATGTTCACTGAAGAAAATGCAGGTGTGCTTGGAATATGGATTTGTATCTAAAAGGAACCTTTATATTACTTCCAATAAATAAGATGTATTAGCTACTTCATAGAGAAAACGAAAAAGACAAAAACAGTAAAGAATTATTCTTATTTTTAAAGGGTAACTGATTTACAAAATCAGATACATGAAATGATTCTTAATGAAACTAAAGTTCTCAGGGCATATAATAAAAATGCTAACTTCTATTTCTCCAAATACACTTTAAAATTAGAACGTTAACTATTTGAAAAGGTGAACAAAAGCCTACTTATCTCGATACAATTGTAGGGTCACTAGGATTTTATAATTTTAGTATAAATACCATAAGATCTAATTGAATTAGTGGCTAAATATTTATGCCATAATAAAAGCAGCTAGGATACTCAATCTCCTGAGAATTTCAAACAAAGCAGCTTTTAAAGATGTGCACAAGCAACTCTTTCTAACACCACCACTGATAGAGGTAGAATGTAACTTTTGCAAGAAAGGTAATTTAAAGGTCGTCAGCGAACAACTTAACAAAAGTCATCTAGTCCACAAGCAAGTTCACACAGATCTCTGGTCTCCGTACCCTCTGTTGTGGGGAAGGACAGGGCCTGAGCGGACTCGCTGTGGGGAACTCAGGTTCTGGGCGGGTGGCATTCATCCACTCACAATCCCCTAGGCTGTGCCAGATGGCAACCACCCTTGGGCCTCCTAGGTAAAGACGCTGGGAGGACCACCCAGATTCGCTTACCAGAAGACGCCCATAGAGTGCAGAGGCCAAGGTGTTCCAATTTCCTCAGGTGAAGGATATCTACTGGTGGCTACAGGGCACAAATAAAGAAAAAGTGCGTGGATCCCACCTACCAGTTGATGTCCAGCAGAGATCCGAATGTCCATTTTAGTTATATTTGACCCTCCGGACCCCTGGTCCCAGAACCTGCCCTCCCCCAAGCCCTCTCTCTACCTCTGTGCCCACTCCAATCAGTCAAACAGAGCATTCCAGGGCAAACCCAAAAGAAGAGCAGGCAATTTAGCCACCTTGGGGCCTGTAGCCTGAACTCTTCAGACATGCTGTCCCAGTTGGAGCCTGGAGATGCAGCTCAGTATCTGCCTGCCCCAAGAATCCTGAGGCTGCAAGATCTCCGGACAGCCCTGGGAGACAGGCCGCTGCACTTACATAGTAACAGGGTCCTCTCTGGTGCCAAAAGCCTGCAACCCCTAGCAGAAAATAGCTCCTCCAAATAGCTCCTCATCCTCCAAATAACTGAGATGATTCCAGTCAAGTTGGAATAACAGGGATCAGATTTACATTCCTGCTGTAAAGAACCAAAACCTAACAAAAAAGATGAAATGACACTTTTCAAGACGTACAATATTTGGTAAGGAAGAATAATAACCCCTGAATCACAGGGAAAAAAATGAACGATTGGAGAGAGGGGGAGGTGAACACCAGGATTAGCCCTTAACTATGGCCTTGAGTTTCCAGGCCCCAATGCAGGAAGGCAGAACCCAGGCAGAGCCGGTGGACTCCCAGAGTTGATGAGGAGTTGATAGACTGGGAGACTAGGGCAGCTACAGTTAATATGACAGCATACCAGAAAGAAGAGAGCTGTAATATGAGATAACTCCAGAAAAAACTTCTGCAGTGTTCAGCTTAATACTCATGAGTATGTGCAGGTATGGAAACTATACAGGACAGAAAAGACTACCCAGAATCATCAGAGGTAATATGATATTGAATTGTCTAAAGTAACTAAGAAATTGTTTCTCCTTGTGAGACAAACAGGAATTATATTACTGAATTTCATGCTTTCACCAAAGAAAAGATGAGGATCTAGATGAATGGGGTGAGAGGGGGAGGAAGAGACCCAAAATTTCAGCCGTTGGCAGGTTAGCTTAGCTGGTTAGAACGTGGGGCTAATAACCCCAAGATTGCGGGTTCAATCCCCATATGGGCTTTTCAGCCACCGAAGAGCTAAGGATAATTAGCAATGCAACTCGTCTGTTTTTAGCCAGCGAAGAGCTGAGAGCAATTAACAGTGCTCTCAGATGGTCCAAATTCCCTCCCATGGTTTCTTTTTTCTTTTTTTTAATTTTTTTTTTTTTTTGAGACGGAGTCACACTCTGTCGCCCAGCCTGGAGTGCAGTGGCGCGATCTGGGCTCACTGCAAGCTCCACCTCCCGGGCTCACGCCATTCTCCTGCCTCAGCCTCCCGAGTAGCTGGGACTACAGGCACCCGCGTCCTCGCCCGGCTAGTTTTTTGTAGTTTTTAGTAGAAACAGGGTTTCACCGTGTTAGCCAGGATGGTCTCGATCTCCTGACCTCGTGATCCTCCTGTCTCGGCCTCCCAAAGTGCTGGGATTACAGGCTTGAGCCACTGCGCCGGGCCCCTGCCATCATTTCTTAATCTCTCTGAAACCTAACTCCATTCCAGAATCCCCCAAATGTCTACATCTCCTCAGGTAAAGGAAAATAAAAATAAAAATTAGAATTTTACTGGCTTTTAAAAAAGTATTTAAATAAACCTTAGTTGATTTCAAATTGTCCTTCCAAATTACTACTGAAACCAACCTTGTTTCTCAAATTTACAAGAGATACGAGATAACAGAGAAGAAATATTGAATAGCCCTTTCAAGTTGGAAGCAGTATGCAATATGCATGTTTATTAATCACAAGAAGCCAGATTCGACTCCTGTCTAGTTCATCTTTTCCTAAAAACAAAACAAGAAACCAAACCAAAATAAACCAAACCAAGTCTGTGCTCCATGTTCAAAGTGATAGCATCCTCTCAGGGCAATCTTTTCTGTCAGTTAAATCTGAAAGAGTCTTCAGAGACACATAATAACAATCTAAGAATTTCTTCCCTTTATCTGGTATCTTTTGACAATTTGAGAAAGCAGATTGGTTTCAGGAGTAATTTGGAAGGACAATTTGAGATCAAGTGAGCTTCATTTAAATAACTTTTTAAAAGCCAATAATCTTCTAATTTTTTTTCTTTCTTAGGCAGTGCTCCCAATCTTGGGTCCTCTGCCGTGAACAGCTTTCTGTCCCCAGCCCTTACACACAGTGGAAAAGAATAAGAACTTTACTTGAGAAGATGTAGAAATTTTGGGGATTCGGGAATAGAGTTAGGTTTCAGATGGATTAAGAAATGACGGCTGCGAATTTCAACGGTCTGAGAGCACTGGTTTATTACCCTCAGTTCTTCGCTGGCTGAAATCCGAGGCGTTGCTTTGTTAATTAGCCCTAGCCCTCAGCTGGCTGAAAACCGACGAGTTTCTGTAGTACTGCCATGAAAGAGTGCTGAGGAAAACATGTGGCCCGTGCGGGGATCGAACCCGCGACCTTGGCGTTATTAGCACCACGCTCTAACCGACTGAGCTAACCGGCCAACCTTGGAAAGTGTTTCTTTTTCTTCCATTTAATGTCGACCTTCATCCCTTTTTTGGGAAAGCATTAAATTTAGCAATATAATTCCTGTTTGTCTAACAAGAAGAGACAATTTCTTACTTGCTTTACAGTCTTAATAAAAAGAATGAGAAACTTTCTCTTAAACAAAAACAAAACAAGGAAAGAACATTTTTCATTTATTTATTTTTATTATTTTATTTTTTAAGCCATGTCCCTAGAGTTGAAAAAGGATGCTTAAAAATTTCAAACTGCTGCGAACAGTCCAGGAATCCATGGAAACATTTGTTGCTTTCTAAATGTCTGGTAATCAGCACGTGCAGACAGTGAATCAGACTTGGTGAAATATTAGCGAGTCCTTGTTTTTTAAGAGCCGTTCACTAACACAACCTAGAAATTGGCACCGGAAGGACATTCCCGACGAGTCTGTTTTCGATGGTCCCACGGTCGAGATCGTCCTAGGAGTCTCCATTTGGAAGTTTCTTATGCCCAGAGTCTCCATTTGGAAGTTTCCCTACCTGTTGCCTCAGACTTTCAGAGTGATCTCAAATCAAAGCCCACTTTGAAGACCTTGGTATTGGAGAATTCTAGAAATGTGGCTCTACACCAATCAGCGATGGTTAAACTGATCTTTCTACCCAGCCATTGTCTCCCAAAAATATTACCATTGTTTTTTGTATCTTCTTTATTGTTCCAGAGATTTTGAACGCATAGACAAAGTTAAACAAATGTTTTCTTTTTTCTCTTCACAAATAGTGGCATTTTATTCACTGTTGTGGGAAGTCAGGGACCCTGAATGGAGGGACCGGCTGAAGCTGCGGCAGAAGAATATAAATTGTGAAGATTTCATGGACATTTATCACTTCCCCAATCAATACTCTTGTAATTTCCTATGCCTGTCTTGTCTTTAATCTCTTCTCAGGACCCTGTGCTGATTGCATTAACTGCACAAATTGTTTGTAGAGCATGTGTGTTTGAAAAATATGAAATCTGGGCACCTTAAGAACAGGATAACAGCGATTTTCAGGAAACAAGGGAGATAACTTTAAAGTCTGACTGTCTGGGCCAGGCAGAACAGAGTCATATTTCTCTTATTACCGAAAACGGGTGAGATAAATATCGCTGACCTGTTTCCCCAGTAAGGAATATTAATAATTAACAGCCCTGGGAAAATAATGCATTCCCAGGGCAGGGCCTCTAAAATGGCCGCCCTGGGAGTGTCTGCTTTTATGCAGAAGTAGATAGGGATGAAACACGCCCTAGTCTCCTGCAGCGCCCCCAGGCTTGCTAGGATTAGGAAATTCCAGCCTGGCAAATTCTAGTCAGACCGGTTCTCTGCTCTTGAACCTTGTTTGTCAATGACAATGTGTGCACAGGTGGACATAGAAGTTCATTAGTGATTCTAGTTTCGCCCTGACCTTGTGATCTCGCCCTGACATCCTGCCTTGTGATATTTTGTCGCCCTTAAAGTATGTGATCTCTGTGACCCACACCCTATTCGTATACTCCCTCCCCTTTTGAAAATCGCTAATAACAACTTGCTGGTTTTATGGCTCAGGGAGCATCATGGAACCTGTCGACATGTGACATCTTCCCCGGACACACAGCTTTAAAATTTCTCTCTTTTGTACTCTTTCCCTTTATTTCTCAGACCAGCCAATGCTTAGGGAAATAGAAAAGGACCCACATTGAATACTGGGGGTGGGGGTTTTCCCTGATAATACACTTTTTAAACACTTTGTTTTTTTTTTAACTCAGAATATATTTTTGCAATTCTTTCATATCAGAACAGAAGTGTTCTTCATTCTCTTTTAAATATGCATAGTATTCAGTTACATGAGTTTATACCATAGTTCAATGGGCATAGCTTAGACTTCCATCCTCCTATTGCAAATTGTCCATATCTATGAGCATACACTGTATCTGATGTATGCCATGATACTTTGCACATGTGGAAAGGCTGCATCAAAGAAAATGTACATTGGCAATTTTGATGGCCATTGTCACACTGTGCTTTAGAGGGTTGATCCCAATACTCTTTTTGCTTGCATGTTTGTTTTAACTATACTGAGCACAAATAGGATCCTGTACACATTTCTACACCTTCTTCTTCCTGAATTCTGTGCTACAAATTCGAAGCAAAACTAGGCAATCAGTGTGTAGACTGTCTAGTTGGGGCATATTATATTCTGGAATATTGTTTTGGGGTAACAAGTAATGATGTAAAGGGACTGTGATAGAATCAGGTGGGAGAAGGAAGGGGCTGAGTGGAGAGCAGGGAGAAGGAGCCAACAGTGGCCTTATTTTGTGCACCTCAGAGAGAACAACATGGGCAGAAACACCTGAGGGAGAGAAACTAAGACACGTCAGTCTGTTTGGAGATTAAGATTGAGCTGCAGAGTGGTATAGGGCGACTAGTAGGAGATGAAGTCTGAGGAGGAGAGAACATGTATTAATATATGATGCAAAACCCTCTAGTAGATTGCTATAAATTAGTCAGAATACTTGATGGTATAGTGGATGTGGCACTAAAAATAAATTGGCCGGGTGTGGGGGCTCACGTCTGTAATCCCAGCACTTTGGGAGACTGAGGTGGGCGGATCACCTGAGGTCAGAAGTTTGAGACCAGCCTGGCTAACACAGTGAAACGCCATCTCTACTAAAAATGCAAAAATTAGCCAGGCGTGGTGGCAGGGGCCTGTAGTCCCAGCTACTCAGGAGGCTGAGGCAGGAGAATGGCATGAACCTGGGAGATGGAGCTTGTAGTGAGCCAAGATAGCGCCACTGCACTCCAGCCTGGGCAACAGAGCAAGACTCCATCTAAAATAAATAAATAAATAAAAATAAAAATAAATTATCAGGTGTTAATTGATCTACATTAAGTCTAAACTAAGAACTATGATCACTATAGGCCAAGTTAAGGATTTTTGAATTGGTCCTAACAACAGTGGGAATCTATGCAAGGATTTTAGGCAGAAAAGTCACATGGACAGAGTCACATTTTAAAAATTTGTTTATTATTTATTTTTGAGACGGAGTCTGGCTCTGTCCCCCAGGCTAGAGTACAGTGGCACAATTTCGGCTCACTGCAAGTTCCACCTCCCGGGTTCAAGTGAGTCTCCTGCCTCAGGCTCCCTAGTACCGTACCCAGTAGCTGGGATTGCAGACATGTGCCACCACACCCAGCTAATTTTTTTTTTTTTTTTTTTTTTTTGTATTTTTAGTAGAGATGGAGTTTCGCCATGTTGGCCAGACTGGTCTGGAACTCCTGACTGAAAATTATCCACCTGCCTCGGCCTCCCAAACTGCTGGGATTACAGGTGTGAGCCACCATGCCCAGCCGGATTCATGTTTTAAAAAGATATCTTTAACTTTGTGTAACAACCACACAGATCCAGTTCTAGACACTTGACAGGCATCAGGGAACTATAGCAACACATCACTAGTACCGCACCAATGAAATATCTGCCCTCATAGAGGATGGAAACAGATATAAATAACAAACATAATAAAAATGTAAATTATTAAATATGTAAGAAGGTGTTAAATGTGATTGGTAAATAGAGGTAGGTCGGAGGAATTGGAGTGATGGGAATAGGTTGGAATGCTGAACAGAGTTGTTAGTGCAGCCTTAGTAAGATTGTGACTGGAAGAAAATGAGCAATCAAGCCATCTGACATGTGAGGTGTTACAAGCAGAGTACAACCACTATAAAAGTCTAAAGGTGGGTACTCGCATGGAATGTTTGAGGAACAGTAAAAGGGTTCATGTGGCCAGAGCACAAGGGAGGAAGAGAGTCATAGAGATGAGATCAGAGAGCAATGGAGGATCCGAGTATGTAGGATCTTGTAGGAGGTCTTAGGACTTCGGCTTTAATTCAAGTAAAATGGGAATTAAATAATTTTATTGTATAATTCTGATTTCAGGAGAGACAAATCTGATACATGCTTTAAAATACTGTTTTTAGTAGGTCTTTTGTAAACAGACTCTAGGAGATTGTATTCGGTTTTATATTAAGATTGCATTAGCCGGGTGCGGTGGCTCACGCCTGTAACCCCAGCACTTTCGGATGCTGAGGCGGGCGGATCACGAGGTCAGGAGTTGAGACCATCCTGGCTAACATGGTGAAACTCCGTCACTACTAAAAATACAAAAAATTAGCCGGGCGTGGTGGTGGGTGCCTGTAGTCCCAGCTACTGGGGAGGCTGAGGCAGGAGAACGGCGTGAACCCGGGAGGCGGAGCTTGCAGTGAGCCGAGATCGCGCCACTGCACTCCAGCCTGAGCGACAGAGCTACACTCCATCTCAAAAAAAAAAAAAAAAAAAGATTGCATTAGGTTTTTGTATTCTATGAGAAACAGACTCCAGGATCTAGTTTTCATGAAGGAAGTCTATTGTGTATCCAAGAATGATATACAAAAGAGGACTCAACTATTCCCATGGGGAGCTCTGGAGCTATAGTGATCCTTTAGAATTGTCCTGAATTGGGGAAAAGGAGCTGGGTTGTTGTATCCACTCATAGACGTGGCTTTAGATGTAAGCTGATCCCAGAGAAAAGGTATAACCTTAAACAGGGTAGCTTTCTTTAGCTTAGAACAATTCCTGGGAAGAGCTCAGCTTTGAGTTAGCAGCAAACAGCACACCAGGATGTTGGGTGTCTGAGTACCTTGCCCCACAAAACATTGGGCAATGTAGAAAGCCATTGGGTTCTAGGTAGAACACCATCATATCCATTACAGTCTACCACTTGCCCTATTCAGAGCCGCTTCCTTCATTAATGAATTCAACCCACCTGGGAATAACTTTTCTAGGATTTCGGTTGATCTCTTCGTGAATGAATCTGAAAAGAGGCGAGTGGCTGTTTGGTTCCTTCTATACCTCAAAAAAAAAAAAAAAAAAAAAAAATCCACAAACGGGTCCATATATCCAGACCCGGTAGGCTCCATTTCCCCACAGGTGCTGGCCTTGGCCTGATTGCAGTAATCTCCGAGCTACTGTACTCTTGAGTCTGGGTGGGGAGGGAAACTCGGAGAGAACATCTGCCCGCCCAGGTTCCTTTCGAGGACCTCAGTACATGTACATATAGGAAAACACCCTAATCCCACTCCTAATCTTCCTGGAGCGTACTGAGTCTAAGTGGAACCTTGTGATGATCCCATGGAGCGAGACTTAGGAGCAGCGAGTGAGCGACTGGAGCCCAGCCTGCACCTGGAGACGCGGTCTGGCCCAGTGCTCCCGGAAACGGTGGCTTTCAGCAAAGTCTCGGCCTCGCATTGACCCTGCAGAAAAAATGTTCCTGAGCGGAAAGATCTTTCGAGTTGCCTGCGAACCGAGTCCCTGAGGTCTTTTGGGGACCAGGCGATGAGAGCGTCAATTATAATAATAACAATTTGTTCGGCAAAAAATTGTTTGGGACTGTTCGTGTCCACCTGAGAAGACATGGACTCTTGGCTTTGAAGAGGACTTTTTCCTTGTCGAAAACGGTAAGGGCTCTGGTGGGAGAAAGGCGGCAGGGGTACTTTGGTTTATATTCACACCACAGGTGACAAGGTCAACCTTCTCTCCTAAACGGCTAAAGATGGTGCGGGGGTGCAATTCTAAAAACGTGCACTGAGAAATTCAGCTAAGGATTCCTCAAAAATGCAAGTTGTTTCTGCCCGGTTTCGGACTGGGGACCTTTCGCGTGTGAGGTGAACGTGATAACCACTACACTACAGAAACCCTCATGTTTGACAATTTTTTTCCTAGGGGGAGAAGAAAATTTTTCTGGGTATCCCAGATTTGGTAACATCGAATTGATCTTTTCTTTCAGGAAATTATCAAGGTTGATAAGCTTTTCTATTTATTAAAGTCAGTAATATCGGAGTTCACGAGTCACACAAAGAAAACACTACGACTTGTGGAAAATTTTCTTTTCAAACACAGCACAGAAATTTTACTTAGCCCCCCAGTAGAGTACATTTTTTTTCTGCTTAAGTGCTCCCTCCGTTAGGCCTTCTCCAACAATAGAAGGCTCTGTGATCTCCATCTCTTGGGAGGCAGAAAATTACCCCAAGAAAATAACCGGAAGCCAGCGGATTGAACCCTGGAAACGGCCTGCTGTTTGTGTTGGGCGGTGCTTCAAGGGAAGAAACTGAGGGCCCGGGAGTCGAGTGGGTCCAGTTGTCTGCCAGGCAGGATAAAAATTGAAAAAAAAATTCCTAGACAAACACAACCTACCAAGCCTGAATCATGAAGACATAGAAAATCTGAACAGACCAATAGTAGATAAGGAAATTGAATCAGTGATAAAAACGTCTCCCGTCAAAGAAAAGCCCAGGACCTGTAGCTTCTCTGGTGAATTCTATCAACTATTTAAAGAACTAATACCATTTATTATGGAAAAAAGTATGGTGGTTCCTCAAAAAATTAAAAATAGGGATACTATATGATCCAGCAAACCCTCTAGTGGGTATATAGCTAAAGGAAGTGAAATCAGTATGTCCAAGAGATTATCTGCATACCACCAAGAGACGGAAATCTTTTTTTTTTTTTTTTTTTTTTTTTTGGTGGCACAGAGTCTCCCTCTGTTGCCCAGGCTGTAGTGCAGCGGTGCGATTTTGACTCACTGCAACCTCTGCCTCCCGGGTTCAAACCATTCTTGTGCCTCAGCCTCCCGAGTAGCTGGGATTACAAGCCTACGTCAGTATACCCCGAAGATTTCTTTTCTTTTTTTTTGTATTTTTAATAGCGATGGGTTTTCACCATGTTGCCCAGGCTGGTCTTGAACTCTTGGGCTCGCCTTGGCCTCCCAAAGTGCTGGGATTACAGGCGTGAACAACCGCACCCAGCCAACATATGGAATTCTTGTGTTCACCATTGGATGAATGGATAAAGAAATGCGTTTAGCCTCCCTGTGCCTTGGAAGTATCATTTCCAATTTATCATCTGTGTGTACATTTTTATTGGTGTACTTGTGGGCTCATCACTAATTTTTGCAGTCTGTTAATCTACCATAGTTTCAGTTTCGTTGTATTTTCTTATATATTTATATTGTGTACTGATGATGTGTGCATGGATTAGTAATGAGTACTCTATTATTTTTAATTAAATGTCATAAAATACATGAAAATACATTTTTCTGTAGAATCACATGATTTCCTCCTACTATGAATAAAGACATAACTCACTAAGGGGAAGAATCTTGGCCAAAATGTGTGATAAATCATGCAGCAGTTAAAAATGTGCAAAAATAAACAGTAAAGATGAAAGGCGGCACAAATTTAATAAAGTTACTCCATAAATCATAATTGACATTAAATGTTGGAATGTAGAAACTGATTTATTAACCTCATAAAGTTAAAACAGACATGTTATCTTTTAACAAATTGTTTACCTATTTAGTTTTCAAAGTGGGAAAAATTAACACCTCAAAACTTAAAAGTGTTTTAAGAGAAGAATCAGAGTGTGTGTGTGTGTGTGTGTGTGTGTGTGTGTGTGTGTGTATAATGGTAATATGTAGACTGAACAGCACCTTTTTGCCTAAATGACTAAATGGCCTAGACCAAATCTGGCAGAGTCCTTTCTCTAGGAGAACTGGGAAAACCTTTCATAAGTAAGTTTGGAACAATAGAGAGAAGGGGAAGACTTTGGCATTTAGAGAATGTGATTATTTGTATTTCTCGATGAAGTGAGAAATCTTTTTGGAAAAGCTATTGTTTTCATCAGTTTCAAATCTGAGACCCCTTTCTTGTAGGCAGATGTGCTAACCAGTACACTCCAAAAAACTTTCTCTTCTGTGCAGCAATCCATAGCAGAATGAAAGGAGGATTCTTTGGATATACTCAAACCTAATAACTTTTAATATGTTTTTCTTTTCAGTGTATTTTTATCCACAGGGTGTTTCTTCCTTCATACTTTCTTTTCTTTTTCTTTTTCTTTTTTTTCTTTTTTTTTTTTTTTGAGACGGAGTCTCGCTCTGTCGCCCAGGCTGGAGTGCAGTGGCCCGATCTCAGCTCACTGCAAGCTCCGCCTCCCGGGTTCACGCCATTCTCCTGCCTCAGCCTCCCGAGTAGCTGGGACTACAGGCGCCCGCCACCTCGCCCGGCTAGTTTTTTTGTATTTTTTAGTAGAGACAGGGTTTCACCGTGTTCGCCAGGATGGTCTCGATCTCCTGACCTCTTGATCCGCCCATCTCGGCCTCCCAAAGTGCTGGGTGGCTTGAGCCACCGCGCCCCGCCCCTTCATACTTTCAATTCGTTAAAATTAATATTTAGGTTGGTGCAAAAGTAATTGCAGTTTCGGACCGTGAATTTTTAAATCATTATAACTAGGCTCAACACATCTTTATTAGTCAAAATAGGAACCATTAAAATCAACACATTTTTGCCAACAAGAAATAAGTTTGTTTATTCCTGGAGGGTAAAAACCTGTGCTTCGGGATTGGACAGTTAGAAAATGCTTGCATCCCGCTGATTGTGGAAGCGTTTTACCTGCAAAAAGGTGTGGAGATGCTTGAAGAAGTGGTAGTCGGTTGGTGAGAGGTCAGATGAATATGATGGATTAGGAAAATCTTCGTAGCCTAATTCGCTCAACTTCAGAAGCGTTACTTGTGCGACGTACAGTCGAGTGTTGTCATGAATAATTGGGCCCTTCCTGTTAACCAATGCTGGCTGCAGACATTGCACTTTTCGGTGTATCTCATTGATTTGCTGAGCATACCTCTCAGATGTAATGGTTTCACGGGTGTTCAGAAAGCTATAGTGAATCAGACAAGCAGCAGACCACCAAAAAGCGAATATGACCTTTTTTGGTACAAGTTTGGCTTTGGGAAGTGCTTTGGAGCTTCTTCTCGGTCCAATCCCTGAACTAATCGTCGCCGGTTGTCGTACAAAATCCACTTTTCATCGCACGTCACAATCCGATGGAGAAATGGTTCGTTGTTGCGTGGAATAAGGGCAGATGACACTTCAGAACGGCGATTTAAAAAAAAAAATTTTGCTCAGCTCATGAGGCACACATTTACCAAGCTTTTTCACTTTTCCAATTTGCTTCAAATGCCGCACGGTAAAATGGTCGACGCTGAGTCATTTGGCAATTTCTGTGGTAGTTGCAAGAGGATCAACTTCGCTGATTGCTCTCAATTGTCTTGCCACTACAATCTTCATCTTCAAGGCTCTCCTCACCTTTGCAAAACTTCTTGAACTACAACTGCACTGTACGTTCATTAGCAGTTCCTGGGCCAAATGCGTTGTTGATGTTGCGAATTGTCTCCGCTGCTTTATGATCCGTTTTGAACTCGAATAAGAAAATTGCTTGAGGCCGGAAGCGGTGGCTCACGCCTATAATCCCAGCAGTTTGGGAGGCCGAGGCGAGCGGATCACCCGAGGTTGGGAGTTCGTAGACTAGCCTGACCAACAAGAATAAACTCCGTCTCTACTAAAAACACAAAATTAGCCGGGTGTGGTGGCAAATGCTTGTAATCTCAGTTTCTCGGAAGGCTGAGGAAGGAGAATCGCTTGAACACGATAGGCGGAGGTTGTGGTGAGCCGAGATCGCGTCATTGCACTCTAGCCTGGGCAACAAGAGGGACATTCCGTCTCAAAAAAAAAAAAAAATGAAGAGAGAAAAAAAATAGTTTTTTTGTTTTATTTTTGTTTTTTTTTTTGGGGGGGGTTGTGGACCGGGTCTCGCTCTGTCTCCCAGACTAGAGTGCAGTGGCGCAATCTCGGCTCACTGCAAGCTCCGCCTCCTGGGTTCACGCCATTCTCCTGCCTCAGCCTCCCGAGTAGCTGAGACTACAGCTACAGGCGCCCGCCACCACGCCCGGCTAATTTTTTATAATTTTAGTAGAGACGGGGTTTCGCCCTGTTAGCCAGGATGGTCTCGATCTCCTGACCTCGTGATCCGCCCGCCTCGGCCTCCCAAAGTGCTGGGATTACAGGCGTGAGCCACTGTGCCCGGCCTTTTCTTTCTTTTTTTACATATATGTATCTTGTTAAGAGGGAAGTGAACTTCGCGTCACGGCCGGTTAACTTAATTGGTTCGAGCGTTGTGCTAATAATGCCAAGGTTGCGGGTTGGATCCCCGAACGGGCCACAGTGGGTGTTAGCTTTTCATCATTTATATCGATCATCTGTGAACGCTGTGAACGCAACCAATATGTCTGAATACAAACTATAGATCGTCACTGCTGAACCCAAGCACAGTCATCAAGATAATTTCACCTGCCAGAGGGGGTATTAACACTTAATACCTTAATTTGAAGAAACGATATTGCTTAGTTGTCCTCATATATATACATATATATATATTTTAGTATGGTTGGTTGGTTGGTTTTGAGATGGAGTCTCTCTCATTGCCCAGGCTGCAGTGCAATCACACAACTCGGCTCACGGCAACTTCCACCTCCTGAGTTCAAGCGATTCTCCAGCCTCAGCCTGCCGATTTATTTTCCATAATCTTGATTCTTGAAGATTAGCTTGGCTTGTTATGTAATTCTTGGTTCACACTTTATTTCTATTTTTAATACTGATCTAATTTTTTATACTACTGTTCAGAAGTCTGATACTAGGCTTCTATTTATAGAAACTTTCCTTGGATAATCGTTTCAATGATTACATCTACTCTATTGACTCTTTTCTTTCTTTCAGATAATCCGTATTAAATTTTCTGAGGCCTTACCTTAACGTATGCAGAAAAGCCTTCCTTGCTCCTTTGTCTACATATTTGGTCCCCTAAATTTCTTATTTGCATAGCAGCCATTGAGACTTTAGCTTGAAATGGAAAATATAATTTTTCTTCTTCAAACTTTCCCAACTCTCCACAGCACATCACACTAAAGTGTTAAGTGAAAGATATTCCTCTTTCTTCCTGCTCTAACCCTTATTTTCTCATTTTATCTTATTTGCTCCTACTCCCTGCCTCAAATTTAGAATTCCTTGGATTCTCCCCAAACACTGACTTATTTGTCCATGCTGCCTCTAATGACAGATTCCCCTATCCCCTCCGTCTCTCATCAGCCAGTTTCTTACTTTTCATCTATTAAGTCTTGGATCAGTTATCACTTCTTCTGAAAGTTTTTCCTCACTATTTGGAGTGACAGAGTTTTCCCTTCTCTATGTTTCTGTGATAGTGCATGAGTATTTATCTCTGAGATTTCATTTGTCAATTTAAAATATAACTACCCTGTTTTGGGTAATTTTATTATGAAAATCAGTGCTTGAGCCCTTTGTTACCTCGGGCACGTCAATTTTTTCAGGTTATCTGTTACCTCTAGAGCCTAGCTCAGGATGGGGCATATTGTAGGCTACTCATTTCTTTGAAATAAATGTCTAATCAAATTGTTGAAAATAATAAACTCATGCCATTTATGTTTCAGATTTAATGTCAGAAAAAAATCATAAGACTCAAGATCTTGCTAACTGGGAAATACTGTCTTTCTTCTCTGTTTCCTGAAACATTGTGGTCAATCCAAGTTTTAGCTGCCAAGAGCAGGAGTTTTCCACTTTGCTGTTTGTCAGAGATTCATAAGCGGCACTGTCCTGTCATGTCAACAGGTTTGGAGGAAGAGTACCATCTCACTGTTGAGCACCTTCCAGATACCCGGGAAATGCTGGAAAAGGAAAAAAGACAGTGACAAATGTCAGTTGAAATAGGAAAATAAATAAAGAATAGACAAATGTTGTACATCATCTGTCCATTAAACAGATTGATGTTATCACTGAGCATATGCTTTCCAGAGCAGTATGAGTGACACAAACAATAGAATGACTGATGACTCCTAGACACACTCACCACACATGAATTCCCAGTCACATGAATTCCTTTTCTTCACCTTCTGACAGTCTACTGGGCACAGCCCACCCCTCCCCCATCACATCCCCTGCTCAGCAGTGTCCTCCAGACAAGCATTGACTTTGCAGAAGCTTGAGTGGTCTCCAGATCTTAGTGTGTTGGATCCTCCTGGCTCCTCATGGTCAAGAAGAGAGTTGGAAATCAAAGCCATAGGAAAACATTGAAGAGTTCCTTGAAATCAAATCCCTGTGTTTATTCTGCCTAGCTTTGGGGGAGAAATTTAGACTCTAGGTATGAGCTGTATTTGGTTATGAATCATGGAGTTTCTATAGCATTAATTTTAACAAATAGGAAGTATGAAGGAAAGGGCCGGGTGCGGTGGCTCACGCCTGTAATCCTAGCACTTTGGGAGGCCGAGGCCAGCGGATCACGAGGTCAGGAGTTTGAGACCAGCCTGGCCAACATGGTGAAACCTTGTCTCTACTAAAAATACAAAAATTAGCCAGACATGGTGGCTCACGCCTGTAATCCCAGTACTCAGGAGGCTGAGGCATGAGAATTGCTTGAACCTAGGAGGTGGATGTTGCAGTGAGCTGAGATCGTGCCACTGCATTACAACCAAGGAGAGAGTGAGACTCCATCTTGGGGCTGGGGAGAAGAAAAAGTAAAAAAAAAAAAGAAAGCATGAAGGAAAGAAACACACGTGGGTAAAAATATAAAGAAAAAACGTGGCTGGGCACAGTGGCTCATGCCTGTAATCCCAACACTTTGTGAGGCCAAGACAGGTGGATCATCTGAGGTCAGGTATTCGAGACCAGCTTTACCAACATGGTGAAACCCTGTCTCTACTGAAAATACAAAATTAACCAGGCGTGTCAGCATCTGCCTGTAATCCCAGCTACTTGGGAGACTGAGGCAAGAGATTTGCTTGAATCAGGAGAGAGAGGTTGCAGTGAGCTGAGCTCGCCGCAGCACTGCACTTCAGCCTGGGCAACAAGAGCGAAACTCCATCTAGAAAGAAAGAAAGAAAGAAAGAAAGAAAGAAAGAAAGAAAGAAAGAAAGAAAGAAAGAAAGAAAGAAAGAAAGAAAGAAAGAAAGAGAGAGAAAGAAAGAAAGAAGGAGAGAGAGAGAGAAAGAAAGAAAGAAAGAAAGAAAGAAAGAAAGAAAGAAAGAAAGA